>NC_143063.1:18090357-18432142 GCF_052426305.1 Pelodiscus sinensis | reverse complement strand
AAAAGGACTTTTGCCCGAACGGGAGCAGCATAGTATTTCTGCAAGAAGCACTGATTTCAGACTGTAGGAAGTCAGTGTTCTTGCAGAAATTCAAGCGTCCAGTGTAGACAGCTGGCAAGTTTTTCCACAAAAGCAACTGCCAGTCTAGACACAGCCCCATTGTACATGGAGTGAGGGAAGTCAGAGGAAGAGTGCTCTATTTTGAAATAAGTGCTATGTAGACACTCCCAATTTTGAAATAAGCTGTGCAATTGACGTAGCTCAATTTTCATAGCTTATTTTGAGTTAAGCCCTGTTGTGTAGATGCATCCTATGTGTTGTATGGGTAGTATCCACACAATATATATGTACTACCTATATGGCCCAGTGAATGGCACATGGACTGCAGCTGTGTGCTGATTGGGCCAGAAGTGCCCTACAGGCATTAGATTGAGCACACTACCCTAACCCTAGTCAAGCCAGGAAGTGGAAACAGGAAATCATCACCATTCCAGTGATTTCTATAGGAAATCTCATGCAATCCATAGCCTTCTCCAAGGACTTTACTTTCCAGGTGTTTGGCATTTTCAGTACATGTCAAGATTGTGGACAAAATGAAAGTAATCACCAGTATAAATGTTGAAGACACTTTCACATCTATATGGATAACTCCTCCACATTTTGCATCTGCTCCTGCTCGCAGATGGTGTAATTCATCCCTGCATTCAGAGACACAAGGCCTGTACACTACAGGCGCCATGAGCCCAGGACTAACGTAAGACTGAAATTCATAGAGAGGGCTTGGGCTAGCCCACAGCAGAGAGGAGAAATTCATCCAGGAGCCCAATCCTATTGCCATTTTAGTTTATTAATTCAAAACAAAGAGAGATGATTTGGATGGCACTCAACTGAAAGTTACATTATAAAGAAAACTGTTTAGAAGCACACTGTCATGGGAACATTTTCTAAATATTTCACAACTACCACCTATAGGTTGCAGGCTCAAATGACTTTATTGTACCATATTTCCACAGTTAATGAATGGTTTCCAGAGAGGGTCATACACAGCATCAATGACCAATCATGGTGCATTGCACTAGTCATTATTCACCACTCTCTTGTAATAGCAAACAAGATATAACTAAGATCACCTGAGATTAGATATTATCACAGCCTATCAACTAAGCAAACAAACAAATACAATTAAGGGCAAAATCCTGGCCCTACTGAATTCAAGTAAGATCTGGGTTTCACCCTAAGACTTTTAAGGCACTTGTCAAAGCTTATTAAAAAGAGCCGTTGAGGGATTTAGGTGCAGGGTCTTTGCTCAAGAAAGCACAGACTCTGACATCAGGGTCATAAGATGAACATAGGGGGGCAAGATTGTAGCATGGGAAGAAAGTTTGCCCAATTTTGTCTGACTTAAGTATATGCAATTATCTCTAATGGACACAAAATGAATTTAAGATAATTTTTTGTAATAGCATGCCTAAGTCATATTGGAATCACAGTATTAGCCTTTTAACTTAAAGACTAAATGCAATTTTGTCTTTGGAAAACTTTTGAGAATTGTATTTAAAGCACATCATGAAATGGGGTCTATGATAAATTTCTTCTTGTTCTTGTTCCTGAGATATAGTGCACTGAATTAGAGTCTAGAATTATAGCACACAATTCTATTCTGCTTGTAATAAAAATACACAGGCACATTCAATTTTTATTTTAATTATTTTTTATTCAGGGGAAAAGAATGGTCAGATTTATTACCAACACAGACTCCAAAGGAAATATTATTATAGTTGTAGCAGATGAATAAACTAATATATTTCTTCAAGTCATAAAGAAACCAGCTACAGTTAGAGAAAATGGATCTGGAAAGCTGCAACAAAAAAGTTCAGATGTGAGTAAGGACCTCCATTCTACAGCCATTTCAAGAAAAATGAAAGCTCTAACTGAGACAGAATCCAGCTAAGCATTTCTCAATGTCTAATCAGTTTCAAAATCTGCAGATATTCTTAAAAAGTTGGAATTCTGCTGCAGTCCAGATCTACAGTAAGCTCTGAGATGTACATTTTGTTATTTGTATACACATCATTTTGTTAAAAACGAATATTTGTGCCCTCATTATCTCTAGTACATTATTGCAGTCCTATCATGCAAACTGAAAAGATCAATTTGGTCAAAACTCTGGCTAATATTTTAATGGCTGATCATTACAAATCTACTAACTTAAGATTTTTTAGGAGTGGTGTGACGGAAAAGTGAAGAAATAAGAGACAAGTTTTATAAAACATTGCTTATGAATGTAGTACCATACTCATGTAAGACTGTCACACCAAAATGGTGACCTCGTATCACAGGAAAAAAAAATCAACTAACATCACTTGCTACATTTATGACTTCTCATTGGATAATTTCTGCACACTTCACAAAATTAATTGAGCTCAGAACTCTTGTGTGAGGCAGATAAAGACTAACTTCACTCATCAATGAAATGGAGCCACTTCTAGAGAGGAATACAGCAGCTGTTCAACAGCATACATCAGTTTTTAGGACACAACATAAGAAAATATCATTATCCTTTTTAAATTGCAGCAGGCAATTACAGAACTTAATTACCAGAGCTGGAAGCTCTCCAGATAACCAATGTTAACACCTTTCATCTTACAAAAAAGTGTCATGTGTTCCAGAATGTTTACAAGTCTGACCCACCAGTACTGTGGCTTCTAACGCCATTCTAAAGCACAGATTTATTACCAGTCAACAGAGAACAGCACCACTTTATACACTAATGCTAATACCTGTTTTTCTTAACAGTATCCAATCCAAATACTTATTGCCAATTAGTGTTCAATAATGGGTAAAACAACACAGGGTAAAATAGCTGAATTGCGATGCAGATCTGTTAGACACAGTGGTCAAGTAAAACCTTATAATAAGCAAACAAAACTCATTTGACTGCATGGAATTGTACCTACCTGTACTTGAGCTGAAGTCAGCCCACAGAATTCATAGCATAATTAGGAAGTAACTATTGGTTTCATGAGATACAATAAAATTACTGACCACTAAAAGGAGATTGATCTTGACCGTACATAGACAGAGCACGTTCTTCTCATTGCTCATACTTGCTGGACATCCATCAATGACCTCCTCTTACAACTATAACAGTGAAAATATATTCAGAGAGGTACCGAAATTCCACCCAATGCAGATAGAAACCTCTTGAAGGAGGTTCTCATAAACAAAGAGCTCCAAAATCAATTTTCTTTTTCTTGCTTTTATTGTTTTCATGTCTGCATTTCTTCTTCTAACAGGACTACCAGACTATAAATAATACTAAGTGATAAGTGTCCAATTCAAAGTTTGTAGATAACTTTATGTGGGTAACAAACTGCCTAAAGTATTGTTTGGATTCTTCTGGATCAGTACTTGATTTTGGAATAGAGTAATGGCATGCAAATCCACACATTCCCTTAAGGAAAGTGTATGGGTATAAATCCATCTCATAGTACCTGCCAAGCACTAAAAGTTCCCTAGCACATTTTGATCTACTCCTATTTCAAAGTGGAGTATATCAAAGTCCACGAAGGAACTTTTAGTGGCAAGGCCCACATAGATACTTAGTGTATGGTTGGTTCCTGAGTGTGGGTTTACACACCAGTTTGACACAAACTAAGTGTTCATATAGAAAAGTCCTTATTCTCCTTTGTCCTCAAAATATAGCTCTGAGAAGTAAAGGTATGATGCAACCTCTTAACCCCACATACACACACTGCTCTGACTCAGAAAATCTGCGGCTGTCTCTATTTAAAAGCTATTATTTCCAGCATGTTAGTTTTCATAATGATGAATCAAAACTCTGGAAAAAAATCCTTTGTTTGAACAGAGACCTACCCTATTATATGAGACATTCAAACCTATCAATCCAAACTCAAATCTAAACCATTTGTTTGTTCTTGAAGTTCCAGCTGGATGAGTCTCTGGCCTTCCAAAGCTACTCAAACCGCACTTTAAAAATATGTAATTTAAACAGTGTTTGCTTCCAGAATCATGAAAGAAAGCCATTCATATTTATTGATTCTTAAAACCCTTTAAGTATAAAAGGAGGCCTGGTTCCCTGGTGCTTTCTTTAGACCAATGTCATGGCTCTGAGCAATACATCATCCAAGTGATAACATGCTGATGATGTGTTACACGAACACATCCTTACGTGGGAAACGCTCTAATGATCTGTCAGGGCACTGAATCACTACAGAGCTGTCATTCTGATGATGTGTTACTTAGAGATATGGCTCTAATCTAAAGCAAGCATCAAGGGACTGAACAACTGGAGAATTATATTTTTAAATTTCAGGGATTTCGGATATGAATAATAACTTTCCACGAAGAAAAACATTAAGGTTTGTGCTAATGGATGCCTAGCCTCCCACTGAGCTTTTTGAGTAGGTCTCCCCAGATATTCAACATGGAGGCAAATTAAGGAAATGTACCCTCTGAATAACATATAGCATGTTATTCAAATGTGAATACTACAGAAGGAGTTCAAAGCTAAACATTCAACATGGCCAGATTGTGTACAATACTATTCACACAAAAAAACCCTATACTAAAAGAACATTAAGGTTGCAAAGTCAAGCACATTAATGCTAGGAAAGGTTGGAATGCTGGGGCAACCTTAATTCAGCCCCCTTGTGCATGTGTGTTATGAAACAGTCCTCAATTACATGATTTGCTTTCCCAGAACTAATTCATTGCACAGGATGGACAGTGTTCATTCAATGAATTCAATATTTTCTTTTATTCCCCCTGAGCAACTTGTGACCGCTGCCTTGTTTGCTACATGTTATTCAAACCCTGCTGTGAAAATAGAATTAAGAATTTCCTTATGGCCTTTTCTATAGTTCTTATTATTTTAGTTTCCAAGGGCTTCACAAACATTAATTTATCTTCACAACACTCTTCTGGACATGAGGGAGGTTAGTGTTGTCCTCATTTTACAGGTGGGGAACTGAGACACAGAGTTTATAGTCAAAATTATCCACTAATTTGGGATGCCCAGTTTGTGACACCTTCAGACCTGCTATTTCAGCTACTTGCCACTGTACTTCCATTTGTTCAAAGCAGATGAGAGCATAATCACCATACTGGATCAGACAAATGGTCCATCTAACCCAGTCACCTCTCTTCTAACAATGGCCATTGCCATATGCTTTAGTAACCAGTCCCTCATTCACTACACACCTTCCCACTTCTGCACCAAAGGAGTCTGGGGGTGTATAGACAACATCTGCTTCACTTTACATCCTGGTTCACTCCCAGAGAAGGTCTATCCTATGCACCAAAGGAGGGATCGATGCTCCAGAAAAAAACAAGATGTGATTAGGCAGTGATCCAACAGACTTGCTGGGCCCCTGGGTAAGGTGGAGGGTGGCTTTGTACCCCCAGGGGAGGCGGGGCCTCAAGCAGAAGGGGCAGAGTTAGGGCTAGCTTCTCCTCTGCCAGCCCTCAGCATTGCCTGGAGCATGCTGGGCCTCTCCTAGGCTGATCTCAGGGCTGCATAGAGTGCAGCACATGGGGCTCCAGCGGTGATTTAAATAGCCCAAGGCTGTGGTCCCCACCGCTACCACAGTACCAGAGGCAATGGCCAGGAACTCCAAGCCCTTTAGAATCGCCAGTGCCCAGAGCAGTTGCCCACCCCCATCGGTAGGCCTGTGATCATGTAATTAAAGGCAGTCTCATAATTCATTATGCACAAAGGAGCTGAATTAAGTTTGCACAAGCAACTAGGATTCTAGCATAACCCATCTTTGAGTGTTTGACTTTGCAATATTATTTTAATGGCTTGTTATGTTTGTGATTGTCTAGGTTTTATTTTTAAAAGCAAGCAAAAAATGCTACCCACATGGATCATCAGCAATGATTAGACCCAAAATCAATCAGACCCGTGAGAACCTGAGACCACTGCTGCTAGATTTCAGGTTCCCTGCTTCAAAGCATGGGTAACACTGGAGCTATTCAAAGAAAAGATCACCAGAATGTTTTTAACCTGGGCCAGATGTAGAATCATAGAAATGTAGGTCTGGAAGGGACCTCAAGAGGGCATCTACTCCTATCTCCTGCACTGAGGCAGCACAAGTAAACCGAGACCATCTCTAAAAGGTGTTTGTACCATTTGTTCTTAGAAATCTGTAATGACAGGGATTCTACAACGTATTTCAGTGCTTAACTTTCTTTATAGTTCTAAAGATTTTCCTAGTATCTAACCTAAATTGCCCTGGCCTCAGATTAAACCAATTACTTCTTGATCTACCTCCAGTGGACATGGGTAACAGTTGATCCCCATCCTCTTTATAATGGCCCTAAACATATGTCAAGACTTTTCAGGTCCCCCCCTCCCCAGTCCTCTTTTCTGAAGACTAAACATGCCCAACTTGGGGGAAAAAAACCTTTCCTAAAGTGTTACTAAATCTTTTATCATTTTTGTTATTCTTGGGACTATCTCCAATTTTTCCATAACGTGTGGCAGCCAAAACTGAACTCAATACTCCAGCTGAGGCCTCACCAAAGCAGAGCAGGGCAATTACCTCCCATATCTTATATACAACACTCCTCTTCATACATCCCCCAGTGAAATGAGCTTTTTTCACAACTGCATCACATTGTTGATTCATATTTAGTTTGGGTGTCTGTACACAGCAGGGCCTAACTTGAAATAAGCTAAGCAAATTGAGCTACGTCAATTGTATAGCTCATTTCAAAATTGGGAGCGTCTACACAGCACTTATTTCGAAATAGAGCACTCTTCCTCCGACTTTCCTTACTCCTCATCCAATGAGGGTTACAGGAGTTGGAGTAAGAAGTCCTCCAGCTTGACAATATTTCAACATTATTTCAAAATAACTGCCTGCTGTGTGGAGGACTTAGTTATTTCGAAATAACACTAGTTATTTCAAAATAATGTTGCTGTGTAAACATTCCCTCAGTGGGCTACTGTAAGTCTGAGCCTTTTCAGCATTATTACTGCATAGCCAATTATTGGTTTTTCCTTTGTATATGAATTATTTTGCTATTTTTAGCTTCTTTCCCAGTATCATAATTAGGCAGACCAGGCCATACTTCCCAGGGTCCTCTTTATTTCCCTTTTTAAGGTTAAGTATTATGTTTGCCTTTCTCCAGCCCTCTGGGACTTCGTCTGTCCTCCACGACTTTTCAGAAATAATCACTAATGTTTCCAAGATTGTTTCAGCTAGTTCCTTAAGTACCCGATGGTGTATTTTATCGGGCTTTCTGATTTACATACATCTACCTTATCTAAAAAACCTTTAGTTGCTCTTTCCTTATTTTGGCTTGCATTCCTTCCCTCCTGTTGTTAATATTAACCATTTGGTCACAATTTAACTTTGTAGTGAAGACTGAAACAAAACAGGCATTCAACTTTTTCCGTTTAATGCTATCTATTATTAGGTCTCCTACCCAGCCAAGGAGAGGAACTATACCTTCCATCGCCTTTTTCTTGCCCCTAAGGTATTTAAAGAACCTCTTCTTATTGTCTTTTATGTTCCTTGTTAGGTATACCTCACTTTGGCTACATCTAGACTGCACACCTTTTCAGATACTGTCGACAAAGCCTCTGTTGAAAAAGAGCATCTAGACTACGATCAGTATTGTTGAAAATGCAAGCCGCTTTTTTGACAGAGAGTCTTGACGCTCTGTTTCAAAAAAGCACAGTTTCCATGCAATAGCGCCTTTTTTCAAAAGAGTACTTTTGAAAAAAGATGTTATTCCTTGTACAATGAGGTTTACCGCTGTCGACAAAACTGCAGCATTCTGTCGACTTACTGTCGACAGAACGCAGCAGTAGTGTAGACGCAGGTATAGTTTTGTCAACAAAAGCCAACTTTTGTCAACAAAACCCTGTGGACTAGACACACCCTTTGTGCCTTACGCTTGCTGACTTTGTCTCTACAAGCTTGTGCTATTCTTTTATACTCACCTTGAGCAATTTGTCCATGTTTCCAATTTTCGTAGAATTCTTTTTTGATTTTCAGGGCATAATTTCACCTAGCCTCATTCTCAGGAACAGTCAAACCGATTCAGCTGATATTTTCTGGAAAAATTCAGCCTGGAAAATTTCTGTCCAAATACTTAAAAGTTTACCAGAGTTATCAACCGAAAATGGAATCTTACACAGATGGAACCTCTCCAGTCCAGCACCCTGAGGACCTGAACTGTGCTGAATCAGAGAATTTGCCAAACCATGGGAGATCAATATTGTCTAGCAACTTTACCAGCACCTCCACTGCTTAGTGGTCTCTCAGAAGACATTTAGGGGTAAATAAGAGCTAAATAACAGCACAGAACACTGAGAGTCAGGACAGATGACTGTAAACAAACTTTAGGGACTGCAGGAAACTTGGCCACACTCAGGGTAAATGGACAGCAGAGTAACTAAAATCATGCCAGAATATGAATGTTGTTGGACCACAGAGTGCCAGGCTAGGGAGGTTCAACTTGTAGTAAGACATTCCATGCAACCTTAAAAATAGGAAGAGCTACGTTATAAGAAATGGAGGCTTGCTTAGTAGATGGGATTATACTTTTATAGCCCCATCAAATCCTATAAATTCCATATAATTAGGAAATAACCTTTTAAAGGTGACACATTATTCTTGAAATCATTATGAAAGTAAATAGTGTGACGGGGCAGAACAGAAGGCTTTAACAAAGTAGTGGAGGGGAGATATATAAGGGTATATCTACACTGCATTCCTCTTTCGAGAGTGGAATTCAAATGTAACCGAGCAAAATTGCAAATGTAGCGCACATTTACAAATCTTGTGCTTTGTTTGCATAATGGCATCCAGGTGCTTTTTTGAAATACCCCATTTTTAAAAAAAAAGCCGTCTAAATGGGGTTATTTCGGAAAAAAAACAACCCTTCTTTCAAAATAACTCTCAAGCCTCATTTTTTAAGGAGCAAGGGTTATTTCAAAAGAAGGTTTTTTTTTTTTTCAAAATAATCCCGTCTAGATGGCGGGGGAGGGCGTTTTGAAATAAGGTATTTCGAAAAAGCACCTGGATGCCATTATGCAAATGAAGCATGAGATTTGTAAATTCATGCTTCATTTGCAGTTTCGCTCAGCTGCATTTGCATTCTTCTCTTTAAAGAGGAATGCAGTGTAGACATACCCTAAACCTCAGATTGAGGAGATCTCTGTTCCCAAAGAACCAGCAGAGGCAATTGGGGCCATGGTACACCTGGGGCTAATTGACCAGGTCTGCAGAGTCAGGCCATCTTAGGCCAATTAGGACACCTGAGGGTAATTAAGAAAACCAGTTCAGATTGACTATAAAAGAAGCTTTTCCTACATTTGGGGCACACGTGTAGCTGAGAGGATGGAGGAGGGTGCCGCTGGGAGTAGGAGGAAAAGAGACAACAACTGAACACTATGAGGATGAACCAGACAGAAGGAAGGTGTTGGGGAAGGTGTGGGGAAGTAGCCCAGGGGTCTTGGAGCTGTTTTATAGCAGGTGTCAGGGAATTCACAAGGACAGCTACTATTACAGGTTCTTGGGCTAGAACCTGGAATAGGGGGTGGGCCAGGACTCCCCCCACCCAACACCCACCTCCCCATTTCCATTCAGGGAAAAGGACTGTGGAGTTTATTCTCCATTTTACTATATGCTGGCCAATGATGAAAAGAGCTCAACAAACAGCAAACTAAAGCCCTAGGCATGGTGCCTAAAACTCTGGGCTGCTGTGAGCCTCTGAGGCAAGCAAAAATCCACCAGGAAGCACAGGACTCACCAAGTTTTCATAGGTGTTTTGTCACAATAGCTATTTAAACTCAGACTACCTTCTGCAATGGTAATCCATGAAGAAAGAGGAGTATTCACCATAACTGAGCAAAGATGTCCTGAGTTATTATTCTGGATTGAAATCTACCCCACATCTGAATTTCAGAACCAGCTCCAAACTTCCCAGATCAACTGCTAATACAATTGGAGTACCCAATATACCCATGATTAAATACATACTAATACAGAATTAAAAAGACCAGGGCACATGCAAAGTTTGCAAATTCACATCATAACCTTGACAAATCTAGGGCCCTGGTCATATGCACTTTTGCTAATGAAACTGATCTGAAATCATAGCAACTTTCAATAGAAAAAATATATAAACAAAATCTTGCTGTCAGATATATATATATGGAGAACTCCAAGTGCAGTAAAAGAGAATTATATCTGTGGATCTAGCAGCAGACTTTGGCTCTTTATAGTTTAATGAGAATGATGGAAATAACGAATAGGCATATTTGAAATCATAACGAGCTAGATGTACGAGTAGCTATGGAAAAACTAATATAGCTTATGATTATGCTGATATCAATACAGTTGCATTATTTCATAGTAAACTACTTCTCCCATCTATTATCTAACAATTATCTGACAAGTGACTCAAACAATCTTGCTCTAGAGTTTTGATACAGGCAGTAAGTCGACAATACCCTAGATATGTCTTAGCTGCTTTTATGATTTTGTTTAATAGGCAGTGACTGGAATAAGCAATCTTTTTTGACCTCTCACCATGTAATGAAGAACTAACTTATGCAGGATATCAAGCATAGGTGGAAGATAAATGTGGGGATCCTAATTCCTTTAATTTTCACGTATGGAATAGAGAAACATGTGTGTCAGGGACAGAAAGATTCAAGCTAAAAGAGTAATTTTCCAAGCATCTAGCTATGACAATAGATCAATAATAGTGTTTCAAATCCAATCACTAATAAAATTTTGTTTGTAAAAATGGATTTTCATATTTTATCACTAAGATCATATGTAGAATAGATCTAAGAGTGCAAAATAAGTTCCACGTCCATTGAATTATTGTTTTATACTGTAAAATATACAGTTTTATTCACCTGGTGCATGGCTTAGTCAGTCCTGTATAGCTTGTTTTACTGAAAAGCCACTGAGTGTTACTGACATACCATACAAAACAGTCTTTTTGTGTAAATTCTTGTAACTTAAAAAAAACCTTTTACATTCAGCTTCTATGTATTCATGACATGGGGATTGTTTTCCCTTTTGAAATCTGTATGTGATAGCACCCTTTGAATTGGAGTAAGTGAAATTCTCCCTGAAACTCAATTCTATTTAGGACAGTGGTGAAAATAAAAATGGTAAAATTAAATAGCACGACTCTGTTTGCCATATTTTTTCTGTTGCCAACCTTTAAGGGTATGTCTACACTACCACCCTAGTTTGAACTAGGGTGGGTAATGTAGGCATTCGAAGTTGCAAATGAAGCCCACGATTTAAATATCCCGGGCTTCATTTGCATCTTGCCAGGTGCCACCATTTTTAAATCCCTGTTAGTGTGGACTCTGTGCCCGCGGCTACACGCGGCACAGAGTAGGTAGTTCGAATTAGGATTTCTAATTCAAACTACCGTTACTCCTCATGGTACGAGGTGTACCGGTAGTTCGAATTAGAAAGCCTAATTCGAACTACCTACTCAGTGCCGTGTGTAGCCGCGGGCACGGAGTCCACACTAACGGGGATTTAAAAATGGCGGCACCAGGCAAGATGCAAATGAAGCCCGGGATATTTAAATCCCGGGCTTCATTTGCAACTTCGAATGCCTACATTAACCACCCTAGTTCGAACTAGGGTGGTAGTGTAGACATACCCTAACAGTGGAAGAGGGAAAAGAATGAACATGAAACAAATGAAATCCTCAATGATGGTTAAAACAAAATATACTGACAAAGAGAAAACATAATTTATCCTATACGCACATTTACTTGATCCATGATACAGTAAGTGCATATAGAGTAAGATAATTTTAAAAATTATAGAATCAGTGATCCCAAAATAGGTTGGCTCTGGTCTTTGACTACCACATGCCTACTTATGATCTTCCCCAGAAAGCTGGAGAAACAAACTGGAACTGAAGTTCACTACATATGTTCTGTCAAGCCAATGAAATAAACATACCCCCAAATCCTCGATCAGGAGTTTTCTATCTACTACCCAAGATCCACAAACCTAGAAATCCCTGATGACCCATCATCTCAGGCATTGGCATACTTATAGCAGGATTATCTGATTATATTGACTCTCTCCTCATACCCTGTGCTACCAGCACTCCTAGCTACCTTCAAGACACCACTGAATTCCTGAGGAAATTACAGAACATCAGTAATCTTCCTGAAGACACCATCCTGGCTACCGTGGTTGTAGAAGCTCTTTTCACCAATATTCCACATGAATATGGATTACTAGCCATGAGGAACACTATCACTGATGACGCCACTGTACACTTGATTACAGAGCTCTGCAACTTTGTCTTCACACATAACTATTTCCAGTTTGGGGACAATTTATATCTTCAAGTTAGCAACACAGTTATGGGCACCCACATGGCCCCAAAATATGCCAACATCTTTATGGCTGATCTCGAACAATATTTCCTCAGCTCTCACCCCCTAGCACCTTTACTCTACTTATGCTACATTGATGACATTGTCATCATATGGACCCACGGGAAGGAGACCCTTGAAGAATTCCACAGGGATTTCAACAACTTCCATCCCACCATCAATCTCAGCCTGGACCAGTCCACACAAGAGATCCACTTCCTTGACTCTACAGTAAAATTACACAGCAGTCACATTTCCACCACCTTGTACCCGAAACCTACTGACTGCTACTCTTACCTACATGCCTCCAGCTTCCATCCAAGACACATTTCACAGTCAATTGTTTATAGTCAGACCCTAAGATACAACCGGATTTGCTCCAATCCCACAGACAGAGACAAACACCTATAGGATCCATATCAAGCATTCTTAAAACTTAAATATCCACCCAGAGAAATGAAAAAAAAACACAGATTGACAGAGCCAGATGAGTACCCAGACATCAGCTACTTCAAGATAGGCCCAACAAAGAAAACAACAGAAAACCACTGGTCATCACCTACAGCCCCCAACTTAAAACCCCTCCAGTGCATTATTAGCAATCTACAACCTATCTTGGAAAATGAATCTATTCTGGAAAATGACCCCTCACTCTCACAGGCCTTAGGAGACAGGACAATTCTCACCTACAGACAATCCCCTAACCTCAAACGGATTCTTTCCATCAACCACACAGAACACCTCCTTCATATTCACCCAAGAACCCATCCCTGCAATCAACCCCAGTGCCAACTCTGTCCACATATCTATACAAGAGACATCATCACAGGACCTAACCACATAAGCCAGTGTGAGATCTACGCCATCAAGTGCCAGCAATACCCCTCTACCATGTATATTGGCCAAACTGGACAGTCTCTATGACAAAGGATTAATGGACACAAATCAGATATTTAAAATGGTAACACACAGAAACAGGTTGGGGAACATTTCAGCTTGCCTGGGCGCTCATTAATGGACCTAAAGTGTCTGTATTATTTCAAAGCAAATTCCAAAGAACCCTGGAGAGAGAAACTACAGAACTGGGTTACATTTACAAGTCTGACACCTTGAATAGAGGTTTAAACAAAGACTTGACCTGGATGGGCCACTACTTTCCACATCCTAATAACATAAAATGCTAAGCACCAGGTACTTAGTATACATATATCCCACTCTATTAGCCTCATTTAGCATGGACACTCTAATTAACAACATTTTTTTCTCCATTTTTCCCCTTCTCTTTCCCTCCCCATCCCCTCTCTTTCTGCTATTTATTTGCAACCTGGACCCCTTTACTCCATTCATCTGAAGAAGTGGATTGTGCCCACAAAAGCTCATGATACCATCTACACATTTTGTTGGTCTCTAAGGTGCTGCAGGACTATTCGCTGTTTTTTAAGTTTTTTTGAGGAGAGTGTTTCTCACTAGATTGTCCTGCCAGCAGTCTCTTCTCATTTTAAACTTGAGCGGCTGCCAGTTCTATCCACTCAATTGATCTTAAGTGTAGTGTTATTACAGAAGATAGAAGAGCTGTCTCAGATAGCTAGGACCTAAACCTTTATCAGGCTTTATCATTCAACCAGTATCTTGATTTGTATCAAGAAAAAAATTTAAAGCTTGTGTAGTAAATAGAGCAGTGGTACATATGCTCCCCAAGAGAAATACCACCGGGACCACAGAATTACAAAAGTGAAGACTTATCATAGCTATTCTTTTCTTTACTCTTACTGTAGCACACTATTTTGCAGCAGAAAGATGAACCAGTGGTGCATATTCAGCTTGCTCTACTCCTTTCAGGAAGCCCACCACTACTCAACCTTCCTGAAGATAGCAGATAAGGATGAGTTTTATTTGGCACCCTCATCTAAAAGAGACTAAAGTTTGGCATGTAATTTATCATTAATCACTGGCATGCAATATAGCACTCATGTATTAGCAGCTCTATCCTAACTACATTGCTTCTGCGATTACATGGTCTTTCCAGAACAGGACTAAGGCCGATTGGTATAAGGAAGCTTACACTCTTTCTCTGCATGTGTTACAACTTTTCTGTGGGAAGATAAGGTACTTCCATCAGGTACCTTACTTGAGCTCTAGCGCCTGGTCTACACCTCATGGGAAAGTTTATGCAACTCCAGTTATATAAATTACATAGCTGAATTTGACGTATCTTAAAATCCCTGTCCCCATAGTGGGAAGTCAACAGGAGAAAATGTTCCCATCAGCTTCCCTTACTCCTCATGAGGACTAGAAGTACCAGTGCCAACAGGGGTGCCATTTGAGTTTGATCTATACTACACCCATTAAATCAATCCCTGGAAGATTGACCACAGCAGCCCACAGTAGACATGCCCTGGAAGTCGTTTAAATACACTTCTCAGATAAGGGGATCTTAGCTGATAAAAATGAATTGAGCATATTCTCCCAGATGTTGTGTTGATAAGTGAGGCTTATTTCCTGTTCCTTTTGTATCCCAGTAACTGTTTTGCCTGAATGTGCCTTTTTCTCTTCACATGTTTCAGAAGCATTTGAATTTTTTTAAAACTGTCTATGTAAAAGACATGAAAATAAAAAAGAAATGTTTATGGCCTTTATAACTATTGCAGAAGTTGTTCTGTAATATGCTTTCATGTGCATTTCTGTGTTCTAATATTCTAAGATTCATTCTTTTGGGGGAATGAGATGAACAAGAATCTACTTAAACATAATAAAACAAACATATGCGCAGTATCATTTGGAGGAAAATGAGAACAATTGTGAGCACTGGGTTAAACACAGAATCTTCTGGATAAGGCCTCACCAGACACCAAGGAGCTATAATCATGCAAATAAAGGTGTTAGTACATCTCCTTGGAATTGGATTACCTTGGTTTCTATTTTAAAGCTGGGTTTATATCCAACGTAACTGAGTACATTTAATATACAGTACACAATAGCAAAATAAAGTGTGTTGTGTATTGAGATTACAGAGGAAGCCAAATGGGAATTGTTTTGGGCTATGTATCACAGCCTCAACTGGTTTAAAAAGAATTCAGTGGAACCACTAGCTGGATTTACACTAGCTGAAGTAACGGCCCTATATCTCTGCAAATTCACTCATAGGAAAATAGGCAAGTCTTTAAAGTACTATATATAATTGTTTGGGGTTTTTTTCATTGAATATATAAGTAGCTGAACAAGTTCATCTAATTATGCACCTGAGGGGAAAAAAGGCATGATACAAACCTACTGAAAGCAAAACAGACTAAACTAAAGCTTTCACTCTACAACTCACTCTCTTGCAACAAAGTTAATGTATTGCTAAATCATAGTGTAAGAAATCAACCCTACACTGTCGTAATTTCTGGTTTGCTTTCAGGCATTTCAATTTCAATGAATGCAATGGTGCCTGAAGAATGATTTCAAGGAGGGGCAAGACTCGTCTAGCATTGATTTATCTTATTATATCCTCCAAGTCATATGGGGTAGACCATAGACATAACACAACAGAATGTGTCAATATGTTGCTTTGAGGGACTATTCCTCTAAGCATGCCCTTCAGAGGAACTGCATGGCCTGTCCACCATAGAAGTGATAGGAGAAAGGAATCCAGAAGTGATAGGAGAAAGGAATCCAGAGAGAGATCAGCTCTTGAAGATGCCAAACAGCATTGCTGAATATGCAAAGCAGTGAGACAACGAAATGATGAGATCTTGGTGGGTGCCTGCTGACCTAGGGTGATATTTTATAGAACTCAGTCAGAATATCGTATTTACTCATTCATAAGCTGAATTTATTTATATATTTGGTAAAAAAGTAAAGCACCAAAGAGCAGGAGGCAGCTTATCAACGGGTCTAAACCAAAAAGGTGACCATTTTAAGCTCTGTTGAATTATGGAATTGACTAGCTAGTACATTGTCACTGCAGATCAAGATCTAGCAAATTCTGACTCCCAGCCATCAGAGTTAAGCCACTGATATTTTATTCACCTGGCACAAAGCCCTGCAGCTCCCTGGGGCTGTGCTTTGCTGTGCCAAGCCAACAGGAGCTACAGAAGGGACCGCCTGCATGTCTCTGATCCTGTGCTGCTTCTCACAGCTCCCATTGGCCACGCATGGTGAACTTCAGCTACCAGGAGCTATGGGGCTCCAAGTAGACAAAACATCCTGGCACATGAGCAACTTACCCTCTTTGCCACCCCTGTTGTAGACCGCCAATGATTGAACATCAGTTCTGGACTCCTTTCTTTTATAAAATTACTCAAATTTTATTTTTGCTCAAATTGTATCTTTCTTATGTTATAGTTGAGATAATACATTAATATAACTAAAATGCATGGATATCGTTAATATATTTTCTCTGTTCATGTCTAAAACACTTAAAAACACGTGCTTCCCTAAAGTTCAATTTTCCTAATAATAGCTTTTCCTAGTATTGTTTTACTACAGGACTAGATTATAATGATTTGCATAGCTCATACTTATATTGATCATGAAATAATTTACTGGTGTCAATACTGCAGCTGTTTAAAGTTGCAAAGGCTTTGTTTAGTGGATTAGATTGGCTTGAAATGAATGTAAAAGAGGGGTGCTGCAGATCCCCATGAAATTTGACCCAGGAATTTCACAAAATGCTAGATTTTACAAGCTAATTTGAAAAATATAATGAATGATAGTACTGTGGCATTGGTGCAGCTTGATCTCTTCATTAATTTTGACCACTGGACCTCATAAATCTCAAGCTAACATGTAGAATCAATGCAATCTGTAATTCAATTTAAATAGGCTATTATCACTACAGACATGCCAATCTACAGGACTGCTTTGAAATAAACAAAGAATAATAATAATTTGACAATGATAAAGCAAGTGGTATTCCTATGTAAAGTCCTACAAAATCTGTAATTAATTATTTGATAAGATTTTCATACTAAAATTTAAATTGATCAGCTATGAAATCAAAAGAAAATAGTCTGCTTATGACGTAGCATTCAAACTTAAAGTTGTCAGTTATGCAGAAGCAAACAATAATTGTGTCACTGCTCATGAATTCTGCATCAATGAGAAGCAAGTAAGAGAATGGCAAAAAAACCCACAATAAAACACATGGTAAGAAGTAAGAAAAAAGGTCCAACAAGGTGCACTTCATTTCCTGAGCTGGAGAAAGAACTCAGTGATTGGGTTGTTGAATGTCGACAAAATGTGTACTTCATCACTAGAACTGGAATTCATCTGCATACTCTGCAAATGTCAAAAGACAAATAAATACACGTTAGTAAAACTGTCAATGTTTGTTGCATTGGCAGGTTAATGTACTCACTTCATGAACCGTCACGGTCTCTATCTTTGTAGGAATAAAGATAATGCAAAAGCTGCCAAGAGGTCTGGAAGAAAAATCAAATCTTTCCAAAGGTTTATTATAATACATTGAAAGAAATATGCATTTGAGCTGTCACAAATAGGAAATATGGACAAAACACTGATGACATTCGAACTCCCAAGCAATAGAATGGTAATCAGTGTTGGTGAAAAAACAGTTTCAATTAAAACCACTGGCTATGAAAAAAATTAATTTTATGGTGGTTTTATCATGTGGGGTCACTGGATCAAAGCTTCTTTCTGTTATTTTTAAAAGAAAAACCTTGCCTAAACACATGTAATTTCCTGCTGGTGTCATCGTATGTACACATGAAAAAGACTGGATGGATGAAAGTGTGGAATAAGAGACCAGGAGCACTTCTTAAGAAACCTGCTATTCTCATTTGGGACATGTGCAGGGCATTCAAGATGAATGAGTAAAACATGTGGCCAAAAAATTGAAAATTTCTTTGGCTGTAATACCTGGAGACTTAACTTCTGTTCTACAACTACTTGATGTTTGCCTGAATAAACCCTCTAAAGACAAGCTGTGCAAAATGTGGCCTGAATAGATGAACTCTGTCATGGCAAAGTTGAGAAAAGGTGGGAATCTTATGAAGCCTGAAATAAATCTGGTTGCCCAGTGGCCCAGGATGCCTGGGAGAACTCAGAAATGATAGAAAAATAATTTAGGAAATACTGTACCAGCAATTCGTTCAATGGGTCAGAAGACAGACCCATACATCTATAATGACAATGCAAGTGCAGCTATGACTGAAGCTGGGTTTAATGACCTTTTTAGTGAATTGGGATCTGATTTTGACTTCTAAGGCTTTTAAGACCTTTTAAATAAGTGTGCTAGAATGATATGAGACTTTAAAATCAGCAAGTGGATATTTAAAACATTGACTAATCTTGAAGTAATGTGAATACATATTTGTTTCATTATAACAGGTTTTTCATTAGATTACATTAAAATAATTCTAGCAAAACTTTTCCAAGTTTCTTTTGATGACAACTTTTAAAATATATCAGAGGTCAGCAAACTTTGGCTCCCAGTGCATCAGAATCAGCCACTGCACATCAGGCCATTTTGTTTACCTGGAGTTTTGACAGGCACAGAATCCTCCAGCCCCAACATTCCCAGTCAATGAGAGCTGCCGAAAGCAGCACAGGCCGAGGGACATGTTGGCCACCACTTCCCATAGCTCCCATTGGCTGGGAACAGTGAATCACAGCCACTGGGAGCTAAGGAGCTCCATGCCTGTGGATGTTCCAGGTAAATAAAGCATCCTGGTGCACTAGCAGCTTACCCTGATGGGTCAGGAGCCAAAGATTGCCAACTGGCTCTGGTGAGGCCACATCTGGAGTAATGTGTCCAGTTCTGGGGCCCCCACTATAGAAAGGATGTAGACGCATTAGAGAGGGTCCACCAGAGGCCAACCAAAATTATAAGGGGGCTGAAGCACATGACCTATGAAGAGATACTGAGGGATTTGGGCTTGTTTAGTCTGAAGAAGAGAAGAGTGAGGGGGGATTTGATAGCAGCCTTCAACTTCCTGAAGGGAAGTTCCAAAGAGGATGGAGAAAGGCTGTTCACAATAGTGACAGATGGCAGAACAAGAAGCAATGGTCTCAAGTCACAGTGGGAGAGGTCTAGGTTGGATATTAGGAAAAACTATTTCATTAGGAGAGTGGTGAAGCATTGGAATGGTTTACCTAGGGAGGAGGTGGAATCTCCATCTCTAGAGGTTTTTAAGTCTCAGCTTGACAATTCTCTGGCTGGGTTGATTTAGTTGGGATTGGTCCTGCCTCGAGTAGGGGGCTGGACTTGATGACCTCCTGACCTCTCTTCCAGCTCTATGATTGTATGATTCTATAACCCCTGAAATACAGGGTCCACTTATCAAAGGGTCATACGGATTTTGCCATTTTTATCTATCCATCTTGGGGGATCATCTTATAAACAAATGGGTAATGAAGGAATATAAATGGTACATTGTTTAGATTAAAATTTCTCTGTTTATCCTAGCAAATATGGAGCTCTGTGAAAGTAAAATGTATCCCTATCCTTTTCATGACCATTGTTTATATTTTAATGCTAATTTGTCAATATTTTTAGGAAATTGTATATTCTTTTTTTATGGAGTGCTTCTAATTTAAGTATGCTTACCTGAGTACTAGCTGGGAATCAGTCACTTGAAAAGTGATAGACTAAAATCAATTGAAAAACAAATGAATTATATGAAACATATACAATTATATGAAAACATATAATTTGCTCAGAACAATCTACTTCACAACTTTCTCAGCCCTTTACACCTGGACCTTTTAAAATCACATTCTGGGTACATTTTGTAATACTTTCTATATACTAACTACTAAATCTTTACTATCAATTAAGCACTAAATCTTTATCGTTATGATTTCTGCAGTAGTTAAAATTAGGATCATATACCACACATTTGTTGTGTAAAAAGTAAAAGATACTGACAATGGCTTAATAGCTTCCCTGGTGGTTTCAATCTTTATTTTAAAAAACAAATGTTCTAATGTGTATATATCGTAGAGACAAGATTTGGATTGGACTAGCTAGAACAGCTTCCTTATATTGGTCAGATCAAACTGCAAATAACATTGTAAAGGTCCCACCACATTTGAACTACAGAGTCACAAAACATAACAGTCTGATGTGTACGGGTTCTTTATCTATAAAAATATGTGTACAAAAATAAATAAACAGCACAAGGCTATCTACACTCTGGGGAAAAGCCCAAAGATGTATCAAGGCAGTATTGGTATTAGAAAATATTTAAATCTTGATTTATCATGGTCAAGCTTACATTTCCAAGAGTACCCTTTTTCTAAGAATTTAAAATATTTCGCAAAGATTTCTATATATTTATGAAGGGTTCCTTTAAAAATGTCATCAGTCATTTTCTAGGACAGTGGCTCTGATTCCTGAAAGTTCAATTCTTTGTTGAAAAATTATCTTTTATGTCCAGTTTGTTTGGATCTTAAAAATACACTTTTATATATTCAGAACAAAGCCTGGGATAGGTAATTTTTTGGTGTTTTTGTTTGTTTGGTTTTTGCTTTTTTAATACTGGACCATTTCAGGTGAGACCATTCTTATAAGATGCAGTTGCTCATCTAAGTACTCCTGTCTCCTTTGTTGTCTGTGAGGGCACTTAATTGAAGATATTATATTGCAGCTGAATAACCAAGCCTGTAACTATTTCATTTACCTAAAGCAATTTATTCAAGGTTCCATCATCATGCTGCTTTGAAGTTCAAGAAGAAAGAGGTTATACTTAATGAGGGCTATTTGAAGAGCCCCACTGCAGCTGCAGCCTCTGCAGATACAGTAGTCTGGGAGGCAATATACTGTATTG
This sequence comes from Pelodiscus sinensis, assembly GCF_052426305.1. NCBI lineage: Eukaryota > Metazoa > Chordata > Testudines > Trionychidae > Pelodiscus > Pelodiscus sinensis. Next base: position 18,410,959 of record NC_143063.1, on the reverse strand, counting down.
TGATGTAGATTTGCTTCAGAGTGCATCTGCAACAAACAAGATCATTTCCCATGGTTTTCACTGTATTTCTTCTATTATTCATAGAAAACAATGTAAATGAAGCTATAAATTTTACCACATACTAAAAGTGGAAGGAAGATAATGGAAATCGTGAATTATGAATGAATCACTGTTATTGTAATTCCTCAAGGATTCTAATGTAGATGATTATATTCATGCAAAGACACTAGCTAAACTTTTATATGTTGATCTTTAACAATGATTTTAAGATTATAATTAGTATATACAATTCATGGATTTGTTTTTTGTATCAATGCCAACTATAACCAACCATCAAAAGACAATTACATATCAGTGCTACCTAGGGGCAGACAAGTACTTTTATATTTGGGATTACTGAATTGGGAAAAGAATGATAATAACCTCCAAAAAATGTGTTTCCCAGCTACCACATGTGTTCTTTCACATTTAAATGAGCCACAGGCAAACTTTGTGGCATATTTTGCAATGAGTGCATTTAAGTGCCAAGAAATAAGCAATATGACAAATTTTCCCTTCTTTATTCATGGGTGGACTGACTCAATCAAAAAGTTTTTAAGAGGAAAGATTCCACTTCCAGATGTGATTCAAACAGCTACAAATATATTTTGCTACATTTGTTTTGATAACAAAGGATGCCAGTCAGTAATTACTCTCTTATCCATTATGACCCATTCTCCTAACTTAATGATAGGATGAGAACCTGGAACTATTCTGGTTTGATAATGATTGGAAATGATTAGAATTACTTCACTGATTCTATTTTAGATAGATCCTATGGAAAAATTCAAACATAATTCAAATCAGCAGTAATACTGACTGTGCCTTGAGGCAAAGACAGTTCTCATCCCACAAAAGTAATTCATGTTTAAGAATGTGTGTGCTACAATGCAATTCTTATAGGGCTATATCCTACCATCCTTACTAATTACAGTCACTGGATTTTGCCCAAATAAGGACTGAAGGATTTTGCCCATAGCAATTATCCAGAGCAAACATATTATCCATTTGCTTTACCTGTAGATACCAAATAATGGACTGGTCCCACAACTCCTACTCCTCTGAAAAGCTCCATTGTCTTTAATGAAATTTCTCACATGAGTAATGATTGCTGAAGTGGGCCCAAAATTTTGCTGAGGATTCCTTACGTTAATGCCAGATGGAAGTGCTCTGAATCATAATTATGGCATCATGGGCATGTCTCCATTGCTAAAAATAGAACTAAGTTGTGGTTTCAGAATTATTTTAAACCCCACCCCCAACCCTATCACCAAGTTAAGCAAACTACTTTGGCATGAAAATTGCCAGGTTTACTATAAAGGGAATGGAAAATGTTTTCAGGAAAGTTTGAAAAAATCAGTAAAGCCATTATTAAATCATTGGTTGTAATTAAAAAATTCAAATCAGGATACCCTTTTCCTGTTTAGTGATAGAGATGCAGCCGTGTTAGTCTGGTCTAGCTGAAACAAAAGACAGAACTATGTAGCACTTTAAAGACTAACAAGATGGTTTATTAGGTGATGAGCTTTCATGGGCCAGACCCACTTCCTCAGATCAATATGTGAAAGAAAATGGGCACAACCATATATACCAAAGTGATACAATCAAAAAAATGAACACATGTGAAATTGACAAATCAAATTTTAGAACAGAGGGGGGAAGGTTAGTGTCTGTGAGGTAATGACATGGAGTGATAATAGGGGAAGTTTCTGTGAGGTAATGACATTGGGGTGATAATTGGGGAAGCTATCTTTGTAATGGGTGAGATAATTAGAGTCTTTGTTTAAACCCATACATAAAGTGTCAAATTTAAGCATGAATGACAGTTCTGAAGTTTCTCGTTGAAGTCTGGAGTTAAAGTCTCTTTGAAGCAATATGCATGTTTTAAGGTCCTTCAGGGAATGGTCAGTCTGGCTGAAATGGCAAGCAACAGCTTTCTCTCTGTCTGAGACGTTTGTCCAATGTACATAGAAGATGGACACTTTAGGCACATGATGGCATAAATTATATTTCTGGATGAACAGGAATATGTGTTCTTGATCTTGTAATAGGCATGGTTAGGTCCAATAATGGTGTCAGCAGAGTAAATATGTGGACAAAGCTGGCACCAGGGTTTGTTGCAAGGGAAAGTTCCAGGGTTGGTATTAGTGTGGTATGTCCTGTGGTTGTTGGTAAGAGGTTAGATGGTTGTCTATAGGAGACTATGGGTCTGTCTCCCAGAACCTCTCGGAATGTAATATCCTGTTCCAGTATAGGTCGTAGTTTATTGATAATGCGTTGGATGGGTTTAAGTGGGGGCTATAGGTGATGACAAGTGGTGTTCCATTGTTGGTTTTCCTGGGTCTGTCTTGAAGTAGATGGTTTCTGGGTATTCGTCTGGCTCTTTCAATTTGTTTTTTTATTTCTCCGGGTGAGTAATTGAGGTTTAAAAATGCTTGGTAGAGATCCTGAAGTTTCTGGTCTCTGTCAGTGGGATTAGAGCAGATGCGATTGTATCTAAGGGCTTGGCTATAGACGATGGATCGTATGGTGTGTCCTAAATGGGAGCTGGAGGCATGTAGGTAACTGTAGGAGTCAGTGGGTTTTCTGTAGAGAGTGGTGTCTAAGGGTATGTCTACACTACCACCCTAGTTCGAACTAGGGTGGTTAATGTAGTCTATCAAAGTTGCAAATGAAGCCCGGGATTTAAATATCCCGGGCTTCATTTGCATCTTGCCGGGCGCCGCCATTTTTAAATCCCCGGTAGTTCGGACTCCGTGCCCATGGCTACACGCGGCACGGAGTAGGTAGTTCAAATTAGGCTTTCTAATTCGAACTACCGTTACTCCTCGTTGAACAAGGTGTGACGGTAGTTCGAATTAGAAAGCCTAATTCGAACTACCTACTCCGTGCCGCGTGTAGCCGCGGGCACGGAGTCCGAACTACCGGGGATTTAAAAATGGCGGCGCCCGGCAAGATGCAAATGAAGCCCGGGATATTTAAATCCCGGGCTTCATTTGCAACTTCGATTGACTACATTAACCACCCTAGTTCGAACTAGGGTGGTAGTGTAGACATATCCTAATTTACCGTTGGTGATTTGTACTGTGGTGTCCAGGAAATGGATCTCTCGTGTAGAATGGTCCAGGCTGAAATTGATGGTGGGGTGTAAGTTGTTAAAGTCTCTGTGGAATGTATACAGTGTATCATGGCCATGGGTCCAGATCATAAAGATGTCATCGATGTAGCATAAGTAGAGAATGGATAAAAGGGGACGGGATCTGAGGAAACATTGTTCTAAGTTAGCCATAAAGATGTTAGCGTACTGTGGGGCCATGTGGGTACCTTTGGCTGTGCTGCTGATCTGGAGGTATAAGTTGTCCCCAAATTGGAAATAATTGTGGGTGAGAACAAAGTTACACTGGTCTGCTACCAGATTGGCAGTGCTATCCTCTGGGATAGTGTTTCTAATTGCTTGTAATCTGTCTTCATGTGGGATGTTGGTGTAGAGAGCTTCTACATCCATGGTAGCAAGGATGGCGTTATAAGGGAGGTTATCAATGTTTTGTAGTTTTCTCAGGAAGTCAGTAGTATCTCAGAGATAGCTGGGAGTGTTGGTTGCGTAGGGTTTGAGAAGAGAGTCTACATAGCTGTATAATCCAGTAGTGAGCATGCTGATACCTGAGATGATGGGGCGTCCAGGGTGTCCAAGTTTATGGATTTTGGGAAGCTCCTGAGTAGAGGTAGGGAGCTTTTCCTGTTTAGATGGACTGAGTGGCTTTCTGTTTGCGCCTAGAAAGACAAGTCAGTAGCGATAGTACTGGGGTAAGCTCTGAGGTGACAGGTTTCCACCTTCCAAAAAAACCCCACAACAATAACAATTGGCATAATTATTATCTGTCTCAGACAAGTAGGCAAGGGTCTAATTAGGATCTGAGATGGAAGTACCCTGTCTCCCCCCAATTCATTGTTGAAGCATATTGAGATATGATGAGAAAGTTGTGACTGCCACTACTCATGCTGTACCTCGGACTGTGGAGAAATATGAGTTAATGATCCAGGGCTATTAAATGAGACTTTCCTAAATGCTATAAGAAACAAAAGAAGTAGACAAAGAAGGAGTGACTAGAGTCTTTTAAGGTAATTTTGGAAATATTACAATGAACACAAAATTAAAATTGATTACTACACAGACATGTCAGTGTTTCTTTTTGAATGAAGATATTCCATAATTACAAATGATAATCTAGGCATCACCAAATGAAATGAATAGGTAGCAGGTTTAAAACAAACAAAAAGGGGTATTTCTTCACTCAATGCACAGTCAACCTGTGGAACTCCTTGCCAGATGAGTTGTGAAGCCCAAGTCTTTAACAGGGTTCAAAAAAGAGTGAAGTAAATTCATGGAGTATAGGTCCATCAATGGTTATTAGCCAGGATGAGTAGGAATGGTATCCCTACCCTCTGTTAGAGACTGGGAATGGGTAACATCACTTGATGATTCCTAGTTCTGTTCATTTCCTCTCGAGGCACCTAGCATTGGCAGGAGTACAGGATACTGGGCTAGATGGACCTTTGGTCTGACCCAGTATGGCCATTCTTATGATCTACCAAAGGTCATTATTTTGGAGGTGAAATTGTGGGAAAGAAAAAAACTTTGCTTGCATTTATTGAAAGGAAACAGACAAATGTCATCACAATGATTTCATGGTCTGGTTCCTTATGTATGGTTTTTGCTAATATTTTGTTCCCCTTTAAACCATGAGATGGAATTCTTAGGGGTTTAACTCTGCTACTCTGTGTACGTGCAACTGACACTCTCTTTTTTCTGAATGCGATAGGCTTACAATAGCCCTTGCAATAGCATAGAAGAGCAAAGATGCAAACAAGCAGTGTTCCAGGATGATTTATGGTAGAGTTCACATTGTGACATACTAAAACCATAAATTGTCTCCAAAACTCTACTAAAAGTGAGACCCGAGGAAAAATGTAAAAGTTTGTTAGTTTAGCATCATTAAAGTGGAAAATGAAAGTGATTAAATTGATTTAAGTACTCTCTATATCAGAATTAGAAGTAAGTAATACCATTCTGCTACAGCATCTCACTCATACAAACCTCGTAAAATGCACCCAGCCAACTGCAGTATTCAGAGTCCATTGGTTTTCACTGTAATAAGCTTTTTGTAAAAGCACACTGAGTTAACAGTTCATCAACTCTAAACTGCTCTGCTCCTCCTTGTCATGTAAAATATTTTACAATCTAATATATATATATTAATCTTGTATTCCACATAATAGTATTCAATGTTTACATACTGCTTCATGTGTTTATAGTACTGTGCAAATGTGAACTAATGACACATACTAATTCACAACATAGACAGAAAGTAAAGTGTTTTTTCTCATTTTACACTTGGGGAAACTGAGATGGAAGTGAAGCATACTCCATAGGAAGGGCATGTCTACACTAGGAAATTATTTTGAAATAACTTAATTAGAAATAATAACTCTTGAAATAACTATTTTGAAATAAGCGTTATTCCTTGTGGAAAGCAGGATCTATTATTTCAAAATAACTGGCTTGATAGTGTGGACGCTCCGCTTGTTATTTCGAAATCAGAGGAGTTATTTTGAAATAACTCCTTAGTGTAGACCAGGGTGAAGTCACAATTATAGCTGGTAAGAGATATCAGAAGTTCTTGGTTCCCAACTCTCTGTTCAATTCCATAGGCTACACTACTGTCTTTATTCACAATATACAGTACAATGTAATGGGAGTATATTCTCTACTCTTATGCATACAACTTCCATTTCAATGAGAATTTTGACTGGATTATGGAATAACTTTTCCCTGTTGCTAAAGAAACCAATCTTTTTATAAGCAGGGCTGATAGAGCTGCCTGTTGTTCCCGTTCCCTGATACTTTCTGTTATAAGACCCTGTTTTTAGTTCCTTAAAATTTTCCACACTTTAATGGTATAGGCTAAAATTTTCCAAGCCAATTGTGTGCCTGAAGCTATATTTTTGGGAAAATTCAATTAAAGAACAAAGCTAAGGGGGGGGGGGGACTGTTTTGACCATGATAAAAAATTATTTTGTTCCCCTGTACTTTGAGCCAAGGACTTCAGAGAAAATACTGGTGGGGGGGGTAATATTTTGTGTCAGAATAAATTATTTACTGTTCCTATGAAATAAATCCAAGTTATTTAGGCAAATCTTTGGGAGACAGGGGGGTCGAAATTTACACATGGTAAAAGAGACTCTTTAGATTTTAGCATTTAAAATCTGAGTTGTGTCTGTGCTGAGCATGCATGAGTCTTTCATATTGTCCAGTTCTCACCAGACTGAGCATGTGCCACCCCTACAAAAGAACTGAGCATGGTTCAGTCCAGACCTATCGAGGCAAAGCTGGATTTTCACCATGTCTTCAACCAAATGCTCTGAAATAAGGACAGAAATGTTGCACCAAGCTCAGCTGTCCTGAGGCACAATTTCCCCAACTTAATTACATGTTGCTTTGAAAAAAATTAAATTTGTGTGACACATTTTTGCTTTTCATTTAGTCTGTGTCAACTTGTCCTCATATTGCAGGCAAGGTTAGCTAGTAGGACTGCTCCACAGCACTCATAAAAATGTCAATCCCATACATACACACACACACACACACACACACACGCACGCACACATACACAAACTTACAATCATAGAATCCTAGGGCTGGAGGAGACCTCAGGAGGTCATTGAGTCCAACCACCTGCCCAAAGCAGGACCAATCCCAACTAAATCATCCCAGCCAGGGCTTTGTCAAGCTGGGACTGAAAAACCTGTAGAGATGGAGATGCCACCACTTCCCTAGGTAACCCATTCCAGTACTTCACCACCCTCCTAATGAAATAGCTTCTTTCCTAATACCCAATCTAAACCTCCCCCACTGTAACTTGAGACCATTGTCCCTTGCTCTGTCATCCATCACTACAGAGAACAGCTTCTCTTCTTCTTCTTTGGAACCCCCTCTTCAGGTAGTTAAAGGCTGCTATAAAATCTCCTCTCATTCTTCTCTTCTGTAGACTAAATAAGCCCAAATCCCTCAACTTCCCTTCATAGGTCATGTGCTCCAGCCCCCAAACCATTTTGATGCCCTTTGCTGGGCTCTCTCCAATGCATCCACATCCTTTCTATAATGGGAGCCCCAGAATTGAATACAGTACTCCAGATATGGCCTCACCAGAGCCAAGTAAAGAGGAATAATCACTTCTGTAGATCTGCTGGCAATGCTTCCTAATATGTTGTTAGTCTTCTTGGCTACAATGGCACACTGTTGATTCATATCCAGCTTCTCATCCACTGTAATCCCCAGGTCTTTTTCTGTCCAACTGCTGCTTAGCTAGTTGGTCCCCTGCCTGTAACAGTGCTTGCAGTTCTTCTGTCTCAAGTGCAGGACTCTATACTTGTCCTTGTTGAACCTCATCAGATTTCTTTTGACCCAATCCTCCAATTTGTCTAGGTCACTCTGGACCCTATCTCTACTTCTCCCCCTAGATTAGTGTCATCTGCGAACTTGCAATCCATTCCCTCATCCAGGGAATGGATTGCAAGTTCGCAGATGACACTAATAAAGATGTTGAACAAAACTAGCCCTAGATTCCACTTGATACCAACTGCCAACCAGACACCAAGTCATTGATCACTACCTGTTGAGCCTGACAATCTAGACAGCTTTCTATCCACCTTACAGTCCATTTATCCAATCCATACTTCCTTAACTTGTTGGCAAAAATACTGTAGGAAACTATATCAAAAGCTTTGCTAAAGTCAAGATATATAACATCCACTGACTTCCCCATGTCCTCAGAGCCAGTTACCTCATCATAGAAAGCAGTCACTTTGGTCAGGCATGACATGCCTTTGGTGAATCCATACTGACTATTCCTGATCACTTTCCTCTCTTCTACATGTCTGTATTCATGGAATATCAAAGTTCTGTAATCAAGCATTCAAAAGTTAGAAAGTGTCAGGACTACGGTTGCTCATCCAACCTTGCTGCATCCAAGTCAGTCAACTTTCTCCTCCATGCTTTCTGGGCCCAGCAGGGGTGAGAGTCTAATGCAGAGCACACCACAAGTTGCAATTGCAGGGGAAAGTCTTGCTCAGTGCCATGCTAGAGCATGCCCAGGGCTTCTCTTCATTACCAACTGGATCGATGGGGCAGTGATTGATGCAGTGGAGGTTGATTTATCGTGTCTAGTATAGATGCAATAAATTGACCGCTGATCATACTCCAACTGATTCCAGTACTCCACTTCAAAGAGAACTGTGAGGGGAGTTGATGGGAACACGTCTTCTGTTGATCCACTTCAGCAAAGACACCATGGTAAGTGGATTGACTTCAGCTACACTATTCATGTAGCTGAAGTTCTGTAACTTACATTGTACCCTGTCATAGTGTAGACCTGCCCTTAGTATGCATTATGTCTTTGGAAAATTTAGCTGCTACAATCCACAGAGAATGTGCAAACAGATTTTCAGGGTCCCATGCTTTGTTCAAATATAGGCAGATTTTAAGAGGAACAATAAAAAATCAGTACCTGACCCAAAGAAAACTCTGCCCTGTCAAATTTCAAATCCCTATTCCAAAGTGGTGGGCGGGGGAAAGAATTGTTCAAAGATAATGTAATATTTTTAACGTGAAAGAAACAATATATTTTCTCTATTCTAGTTTTCGAAAATGCCTGACATTTTTTGGGTGAAATTAAAAATAAAAATCACCAAGCAGACACTTGGAATGAAAAATGTCAGCCTGAACTTTAAAACTTGGCAAAGAGTGAAGAGAAAACAGTCTTACAGTGGGAAGCATTGGTCATCCTTAAGAATAGGCCACACTACCAGCCTATATCCTCTTACACCCTTCTTCCAAACTAAATCATTTCTAGAACATTAACTTTCCTTCATATGGAAGCCTCTCTCTTTCTAGAAAAAAACCTATTTTTATAACCATTCATGGTGAAGATTCAAGCCTTCTAGAAAACTTGAAAGCCCAATATATTTTAAGAAAATTGTAGCCCAGTTTCCAAACTGTAAAAATAAAATAAAGTATTAAGTCTGTATTATGTTTTTCTCCATGATGTTCACTAGATAGTTAAAGCAGGAATGGCTACACAGAATATGAAGTTTGTATCGTTCTATAAACATGGTCTTTGATGTAGTATAGACATATAGATTAGCTTTCCCATTTAATATGTAAACAAAATGTTTGTTTACTTGCTGAAATTCTTCTGATATTAAACCAAGACAAGCAAGCAGGCACTTAAAGCTCAGAAATGCCAGCTGTAATTTAAAAATAATTATTTATAAATAGTTCCGTACTGTAGATGGTGTTTATATGATACATAGTTAAGTGCTTCTTTAAAATTGTTGTGCATAATCTTGAAGAGAAAAATGTTTCTTGCTTCTGTGTCATCCAGGATTTATGATTTGGTATATGTAGAATTAACTCTCCTGGTGCCCAAACCTGTATTTGATCTATTTCCCCTTGTCAAATGAAAAAGTGTTTTATGGACTATCGTACAGCAATACAGTGTCTGCATGAGCAATATATGAGGACAGCCCCTTTATAATTAGAGTTAGCTCCAAATCAAAATCCTAGATCCAAACACCCTGAACATGGAAGTTCTGATCCTGATTTGAGCATTATATTTATAACAGGTCAAACTAAAACTTCAGCTTTGGCAACATTTTGATCTAGTTCAGACTTGGTGACTCATGCCCACTTTTATTAGTAACGAGTCAAGAAGAGTGCGTCTATGCTGCGGCGCTATTTCGAGATACTTCTGCTATCCCGAAATAGCTATTCCGTATCTGAACAGCATGCTGGTTATTTTGAAATACCTGTGAGAGCGCCAAATTACAAAATAAGCTATTGCAAAATTAATTTAAAATAAGCTTCGTAATTTGTGTAGCTCAAATTGTGTAGCTTGTTTTGAGATAAGGGTGCTGCGTAGATACACTCTAACAGGTTCTGGGCATAGATCAAGATGCCATTCAGAAGTCACAAGAGGAACAGCAACATCTGTAAATTTCTGTAAGTAAATACCATTCTAGGTTTAATGGAAGTCCTTTGCTTTCATTATAAAAATAAACCTGATATTTTTTAAATCAGACTTTAAGGAAATAGGATGGCTAATATCAGACTTTTAAGTATATCAAGATGAATCCATTATATATGACAGGTCTGCTATTTATTCTATATAGGAAGAAAGTTCCCATGCACAATATCAGTCTCCTCTGCATCACTGGGCTTGATCAACGGCGGATGCTGACTGAGTATGGGCATGCGCCTGTGCCATGTGCGGCACTGTTGTGTGGTTCCATGACCCCAGACTCCTTAGTGGTGGCTTGTCATGGGATGGTGTCCCACCGCAGAGGCCAGAATAAGGCAGGCCCCTGCAGGAACCTTGTGAGAAGGACCGAGGTGTTCCTGTGTGGGAGCGTCATGGAGCTGAGTGCTCCAGACTGGCACTACATGTACACACACATGCACAGACTGTTGTGCAACCCCCAGGATGAGTAGGCAGAGAGAGGAGTGCACAGTCCCTTGCAGCCCGATGCCTGCTCCAGCTTATAGATAGGGAAAGTTAGAGAACTCACCTAAAGTGCCCTCCCCTGGTTCCTCTGAAGTTGGAGGGACATTCTGCACAGCTGCCCAAGTGCAAGAAGCCTTTCTCCTCTTCCTGGGTCTCAGAGAGCTCCTCAGTAGGAGGAGAGCAGTGGAGACACTTGGTGAGGCCAGAGCAGTCTGAGCTGCAGCTGTGAGAGGCCTCTGGAGGCCAATTATTTTGAAATAGCAGCACCAGAATGTCCACGCTACCGTTATTTTGAAATAACTATTTTAGAATTAGCGTTACTCCTGATGAAAATTGATGGGGGTCAGACTAGAAGATCATAATGGTCCCTTCTGACCTTAAAAAAAAATCTATGAGTACAGATTTTGAATTATGCAGCCGCTTATTTCAAAATAATGGGCTTAGTAATGTGGATGCTCTGCTTATAAATTCAACCTGCGTGGAAGGAGAGGTATTTTGAAAAAAAGTTCTAATGTAGACCAGGGCTTTGTTAGGAGTAGGAATGGGAACTTAAAGCATCAGCCCAATCACAGCTGTCTGTGGCTGTGATGTTATTGCCAGAAGTCTCTTTCTAGCAAATTTGCCTGAGAATTATGATAATAACCCATTTATCGGTGAGAAAATTGAAGGATGAGTCCTAACTACCAGTCTTTGGCAGACTTAGGTGCATGACATCAAAGGAGAGTAGAGGTGAACCCACGCAAACACAAAACAGGGCAATGACTGCACCAGCAAAGCTCTGCATTTGCACGTGCAACTACATATTTGCAAGCTAAGAAGAAGTCACTGCATACAGAAGTGTCACTTTGTGAAGGCACATGCCCATTTACATCCAGAAATTTGTATTTCTGCAGGGACACCTGCTGCAGCCTGGTTCAAAAATATTACTCTGAAGGTGCAGCATTATCACCAGGCATTGCTGCTACCAGAATAGCTTCATCTTTTAGTTTTGCTCAAATTTAAGTTACAGCATGTACTGTAGCGGAGATGCTATTCTATTACTGCCATTTGTACACTGTGTTCTTTTATTTTACATTTTTTCTCCAGTTGTCCAGAGTAATCCATTTTGTAAACATATTGGCAGTCTTCTAAAATGTGATTTATGGCACCATTTAAGCACTTATCACTTGCTGTTCATTTTTGCCCAGCATACCCAGCTGCGTTATTCTTCAGGGCTGCAAAATAGTAAGAATCTCAGCAAAGCAAATGCTTTTAATATATGGTGTTTTTTATTTTTTCCATACAAAAATATCATGTTCTCTGCTCCCCATGTCTCTGACAATATGTAAAACATACTTATCCAAGCATTTTATATCAAAATTCCTCATTTTTAATTTGCAGGACAAAGCCTTATACCTTTGGCCTATAAAACTTATGTACATGCTTTATTTCAAGCATCTGAGTAGACTTATTTAGCTTCCAAGGGGCTACTTGCGTACTTAAAATTAAGTAAGTACATATGCATTTGCAATATCAAGGTCTAATTGGATTCCCCTATTCCTTCACTACTAGCTTTTGAAAAGACTATTGGAATGGATGGAATTAATCTGGCCCACAATGCTAACTAGCTAAATATAGTGCGTGCCTCCATCATTAGAGTGCATTCTTCCAGGAGAATGTGGGATTAAATGTGAGACTTGGAACCAGAGCAAACAACAAAAGTGGAGTCAGCTCTAAAAAGCTGAAGTCTTTTTTTGTTTTTTTTGTTTTGTTTTTGTTTTTAGTTTGTTTTTTTGCTTGCTTTTTCAAATCCACCACATGAAATTGCTGACATCCCTGTGTAACCGCATTCAGTAACTCACTCTTTGAGATAATAAGCCGGAAGAGGAACAAGAGGCAAAAAGAATATGGAAGCCTGTATGTTTATTGCAATTCAGTCTTGGAAACAGAGCATGAATGACTCAAATCCATCCACTGAAGTTTTTGGTCTCTTATCATTTTAACAGACATAAGTGAGAAATCTCAGGTGATAACTCTAACAGCTTTAAATTAAGAATGGTTTGGTTCAGAGGAAAGGAAACTGTTCACTAATCAGATGAGTAGGCTAATGCATGCTGAGATACCAAGTAACATTTGGGTGCCTGTTTTACCAATGTGTAACTGAGGGCATGTCTACACTACAGCACTAATTCGAACTAACTTAGTTCGAATTAGTTAATTCGAACTAAGCTAATTCGAATTAGCGCATCTAGACTTCCATGTCCACACTGAGTGGACCCTTAACCGAGGCTAAGGCTGGCCGGAAGCAGTGCCGGCAGGGCATCAGATTAGGACTTAGAGCGTGGAGTTGCTGTCGCAGGCTAGCCGAGGGCTGTGCTTAAAGGGTCCCGACCCCCCACCCCGCACAGACAGTTCTCAGGGGTTCCCCGCTTGCAACGCAGACCTGGCTTAGACTGCCCTGAGTGCCCACACTCGGCACATCACAGCACTTGGCCATCAGCCCGGCTGCACTTGCCGCAGGCTGCCATCCGGAGGGGGGGTCAATCAAGGGGCTTCAGGAGAGTTTCCACCCCGAGGAGCCCACAGAGCCACCCAGTCCTCCCCATCGGGGGCTCGTACCCCATTCCTCCCTCACCTCCTTCCACTTACCCCTCCCTAACCCCCCTTCCTGATGTTCAAAATAAAGGACACGTGTGTTCAAAAATAGAAACTCTCTTTATTGAACAAAACTGGGGGAGACTGGGAAAAGGAGGTGGGAGAGGGGAAGAGAGAGGGTGGGAGAGGGGAGAGCAACTAAAATGATCAGGGGTTTGGAACAGGTCCCATCTGAAGAGAGGCTAAAGAGACTGGGACTTTTCAGCTTAGAAAAGAGGAGACGGAGGGGAGATAGGATAGAGGTCTATAAAAACATGAGTGGTGTGGAGAGAGTACATAAAGAAAAGTTCATCATTAGTTCCCATAATAGAAGGACTAGAGGACACCAAATGAAATGAATGGGTAGCAGACTTCAAACTAACAACAGAAAGTTCTTCTTCACAAAGCACATAGTCAACCTGTGGAACTCCTTGCCACAGGAGGCTGTGAAGGCTAGAACTAGAACAGAGTTTAAAGAGAAGTGAGATCAAGTCATGGAGGTTGGGTCCATGGAGTGCTATTAGCCAGGGAGTAGAAATGGTGTCCCTGGCCTCTGTTTGTGGAAGGCTGGAGATGGATGGCATGAGACAAATGGCTTGGTCATTGTCTTTGGTCCATCCCCTCCAGGGTCCCTAGTGTTGACAGACAGGCTACTGGGCTAGATGGACCTTCGGTCTGACCCAGAATGGCCATTCTAAGCTCAGGGCTCAGGGTCGGGGGTCTCAGTGGACCACCCTGATTTTCATGCAAACCTGCTTCTGGGTGGCCAGGCTGGCAGCTAACCTGCCTAAGACAACCACTTTCCTGTGCCTAGTGCGGAGGTCATGGATGAAGTCCACGATGTCTGCACTAGACCAGGCGGGTGCCCGCCTCTTGTGGACCCGGGCAGGCTCCCGGGAGCCGCCAGCCTGGTCCCGGGAAGTGGCGAAGGGGCTGGGTGGCAGTGGGTGGCTGGCTCGAGCTGTGCCAGGTGCAGGGTCTGCTGGCTGGGTGCTGGCAGGCTTGCACCTGTCACGGGCACCGTAGCCAGCCCGTGCCCCTTTAAGGGCTCCGGGGACGGGAGGGGGGCAGACGAGTTTCCCTAGTGGTGCCCAGAGTGGCCACCAGGGCAAGCTGGGGAGGGCTAGCCTCCCACTAGTTCGAATTAAGTGGCTACACAGCCCTTAATTCGAACTACTTAATTCGAACTAGGCGTTAGTCCTCGTGGAATGAGGTTTACCTAGTTTGAATTAAGCGCTCCGCTAGTTCGAATTAAGTTCGAACTAGCGGTTTGCCTGTGTAGCGCCTAGCAAAGTTAATTCGAACTAACATCTGTTAGTTCGAATTAACTTTGTAGTGTAGACGTACCCTGAGATTCCATGAGCAAAAAGGCATTTCAAAAATAGTGAAAGGTTGCTGAGTGACAACAATGTATTTATCTAGCATCTCATTTACAAAACCATACCCTTTGTAATAAGGAAATGAATAGTTATGGCCATCATAAATCCTACACTGCCAACATAATACAGACATTATTATGAAAAAGTATAAATAAATGCATTACGACTGAACAACATTCCAAGTGTGTGGAACTTGGGGGAGGAGGGTTAAATACTTTCATTTTTCTTATATAAGTAATGGATCACTTATTAAGAAAATGGAATGGTAAAACAATCAAATTATTAAATTAAAAGGAGCAAATAATGGCTAGAAACCAACACTCAGATTTTCCTGCTAGTTTTAAGCTGTTGTAGAAAGTGAAAACGTATTGTCAACAAGCAACTCATAGTTCTGTTATGGTCACCAATGTGAACACATTGTACAGAGCAATATATCTCCCTATTACCTTTGTTTGGGTCATTGAAATGATTCATTGCTGACAGGGGCCATGATAGAATATATTCTCTTTTGGCTTTTTCTTTTCTCTGGCAGCCTCAATGGTGGAGAATCATGTATCATTTTCAAATAACTTCTTAAACATTTTACCATTCCTGCCTTCAAAAACTGCCTCTAACAGAAGCCAATTACAAAACGTACATTTGTTTTAATTGCTGTGGTATAATGTGATTTGATTGGACAGGCAGAGGGGTATGCACAGAAATATTAGACCCTTTGCACATTTTTCAAGAAAGAACCATTTATGAATCTCAAAGTATTTAACTTACATATTTTTCAGAACACATTCTGCATGTCAAATATTTGAAAGCAGGAAGGACTTCAATAAGAGTTAGTTTTATAATGGGATTCTGGTGGCAATATTAGCTAAAATACATCACACACACTTGCAAATCTGGGACTAGAACCCTGGTTTCACACACACATTAAAAGAAGAGCTCTGAAACTATGAAAAGAATCCATTAAGTGAGTATGCTGAAGTTTCTGCCAGTTTTGAGAGAGAACCCATAGAGTCAGTATTTTCAAGTATAAGGTCTCTCTTAAAAACTTTATTGCATTTTGAAGGATAATTGTACCCTCTGTTAGAGAGTCAGTTAATTGCAGCCAACACCAATCCACACCCTTCTCAATGTTCAGAGGTGCTGATCTCCCCAGATCCAGACTGACCTTCAACAGCAGAAGTGGCTCTTGCACACCTCGGAAATTGGAACATAGTGCTCATTAATGTCAATGGCCAAGCAATCCATCCCATTCATATTATAGTAACCCAAAATTAACCACAGCAAAAAACTATCAACTTAATCGTGACCTATTTTTTCACACATACTGGGCATGAGTGTGCAAGGAGATTTAACAAACTGGAAAAAGTTTGAAAGGATGGGTAATCAGACTTTTTTTTTAATTACACTAGACAGAGACAATGCTTGACAAGAGCCAACTTTTCAGATTAAGATAGGCTTTCCTATGATATGTAACTGAAAAAGTTTGACCATTCTTGCACTCCTTGCACTCCTTGCACTCCCTGCACTCCCCAATTTTGTTGATCATTTTGAACCCAAAGTCATAGGGAGGGGAAATTAAGGGTGGAAACAGGACCTTTGTGAGGACAATACCATAAAAATGTAAAATGTAGGTTTTAAGTGGGTTTTTTTTTCTTGAAAGGTTTTCATGTAAACTTTTTCCTTTGGAGATGAAGATTCCAGAAGATAAGCTGACATTATTTACAGGAAATATTTCTATTCTAGAACTGGGCTATAAATCAAACTGTCTAGTTTGCAAGAAGAAAAACAAGATTAGTTACACATTTTTTCCAATTAATTTTTAATTTTGCTGATGGATGAAAATTGAGAGTGTGGCTGTTGAAAAGAGAACTCCGGCGATCAACTATTTTATGTTATAGGATTTGTATGCTGACCTCTCCACAAAATGATGACACAATGCCATCAACACCTGCCAGCTTTATCAAATGTGGTCTCTCATAGCTGTATTTTTTAAATTCTTGAGTAGTCACAAATTTACAGTATCTGTGGTTTTCAAAATAGTGAAAGCAATTTTAAATGGGTATTGTTAAGTGTTTTTTTTTTCCAAGTTAAAGCTTACACGTGATGCCCAAATTCAAACCTGACGGGACCAGGTTGCCTGGCTCCAAGGTAGGCTTTGCAGCTCCTTTGTTTTTGGACCTTGGAAACAGGGTCTAAAAAGCAAAGTAAGTGAAGTTTGCAAACAATAAGAAGGAAGGGTGATGCTTAGAAGCCTGGGCTTTTGGAGCTAACAAGCTACCTGAGGGAAGACTGATGTTCTAGAATGCCCAAGGTAGATCTCATTGGGAAAAGGAAGTCATGCTTGGTTGTTGTCAATTTCAGCCTTTGTTGAGTCTCTCCCTGTCCCAGAAGGAGACCCTCCCAATGAGAAATGCTGTGCCAGCATCATTACCATCTGCCTGCTTGACTGCAGTTCCAGCTCCTACACTAGGAGAGCCATAGCTGTGAGCTGAAGGGTTCACATATCCCCTTTAGACTTTTGTGATTTTTTTCTGTTCTTGTTTTTATGAAACTGGAAAACATTTCAGCCCTTTTTATTCTCAGGGTGTGAAAGTGAACAGGGAGCTGAGTTGCTTGCATGAGTGTTTGAGTAGCCATAAAACCCACATAGGGAAATGCCTGCAGGAAAAGCTCCCATGTGACCATCTCTACCTAGGCTCTCAGAAAACTATTCATTAGAGTATGTTTTGCATCTGAAAGTCCTGAAAAGCTTGAAATTGTCATTTTTCACACATAAAAGTGGCCAAATTTTGCTTAATCAGTAGTACATTATTAAAGTCTGTATTACATCCCCCTCTTGGGGGGAGGGGAAAGGGTTAGCTAACACAACAATTGAAGTCTAAGTAGAAAGCTTTATAATTGGCTCTGAGATTGTGGTTCAGATCATTTGGTTTCAGAATTAAAATATTTATCCATTTACAGAACTTATAGATCTGTATGACTTTGGTACAATTCTTTAGATAGGGTTTATGGTCGACAGAGTCACCTCCTTAAAGACCCGTTTTGAAATTTATATGGGTTGATTTTTTTCCCTGCTAACCTGGTTGCTTAATTATAATTCAGTATTAAGACTAACTGATTTAACCTTGATTTGAGGTTGATTGTTATATTGTTTCTTCTTACTATTAATAATAGCTTAGCTTTGATTATGTTATTTCGATTATGTTTTTGTTTAATAATTTTAATCCAGTTTTTAAAACTGAAGTTGAGCCATTTCTTTCAGTAACGAATGTGGGTTCAGACTCTCTGGGACTGTATAAATACCAGCCAGTCAATCTAAAAGCCTCATCTGCTTCTCCTAATAATTCATTGGGTTATACATGTCATAATGGAATCTGATTGGAAACACACTGGAGAAGCTACTGATCTTCAACAACATAATACACCACAACATATGCAATACAAATCATTTTTATGATAACACTGTTTGAAAGTTAAAGATCATTCCCATAGGTATGTTTTTAAAATAAAATTTAATCTTGAAGCACTATGCCTACATTCCAACTAATACTAAGTCTTGTATCTGAAAAACTTGTGAAGTGTGCTGTGTGCTAATCAGATATTTACCTCCATAGGCTATATTAATACTGTACATAGCATTTTAGTCAAGGACAGAGAGGAAGAGCTCTCTTCACTCTGAATCATAACTAGTTGGAGTATTCTAAGGGATCAAATCTTTTCTTTTATTCACTTAGGTTCATTAAATTAAAAGAAAAATATTCTGGCAGCTGTGCTAATGAGCAGCACATTGTTTCACTCACAATCCTAATTAAAAGGCTTCTCTGAGACAGCAAAGTTCTTTTGGGCTATAATATTTGGGAACACTTTGAAGATTCAATAGATTCAACAATGGCTATTAGCCAGGATGGGCAGGAACAATGTCCATATCCTCTGTTGGTCAGAAGGTGGGAATGGGTGACAGGGAGGGATCACTAGATGATTCCCTGTTCTGGTCTTTTCTTCTGGGGCACCTGCCAATGACCTCTGTCAGAAGGTAGGACACTGGGCTAGATGGACCCTTGTTCAGATGCAGTATGGCCGTTCTTAAGTTCAGACTTTCTACCACATGAAAATGTTATAGCAATACACTAGTCCCACAATTTGGATGTACTTAGGATAGCAATTTGCAGCTCATGCAGACACAGCCATGCTAGCTTTAACCCAGTAGGCTAAAAGTAGAAGTGAGGATGATGCAGCATAGTTTTCAGCACAGCAACATGACCACATACTCCAGGGGTCAAGCAGGCCAGGGCAGCACAGGTATATCCCACCCCCAGTCATACCCCCAGCTGCAGTATAGATGTACCCTCAGAGCAGACATTATTAAAAAGTCAGTATTTGCCAGCCATTAGTCTATACAGTTCCAAAGTTATTTCCTGTTATAACTATAGGGAAAACTGTAGCACCTCAGATGCCACTTTCTTCTTTAATTGTGTTTACTCTTAATTCAAGGTCTGCTAATTCCAGCAGGGAGTCTTCCTAGAACCCTGTAGAGTCTGTCTGTTATGGAGAATGAAAATCTGTTAGAGAAAGAGAGAAAAATGTGTGCGTGTGTACATACATATGTAAACACATACACCTCACCTTATATATGTGTACACACCAGAGTTGTTGACTTGAGTCCCACGACTTGAACTCGAGTCTGACTTAAGTCGCCTAGGTGATTGGACTTGAGACTCTACTCGGGTTTATTGTTTGTGACTTGAGACTCGACTTGAGACTTACTAATTTTGTTAAATCGACTTGGTGAAAAAATTGTCCAAAAATGCCGATATTGATGGCTTGTACAAAAGTGACTTGACATTTTTAAAATTAAGACTTGAGACTCGACTTGGGACTTGACTTGAAAGTGACTTTAGGGACTTGAGACTTGAACTGTAGTGACTTGGACTTGACAATGACTTGAAGACAACACTGGTACACACACACACACACAGCAACTCAGACTTTTATTCAATGGAAAGAACTAAAGAGGAGTACTTTAGTCATTTATGGCTCAGGGTACAAGAAGCTCAAGTATCGTTTTAGCTTTCAAATGACTGTTATGTCTTGTTATGTCTGCTTTGTTTAAGCATTTCACAATGATTAAGGACCATGTCTAGCATAAATGATCTATACTTCATTTCTGATATATGCTTCTATTTCTCTTAGGAAGCACTTCAGGGTTCCTCCCAGTTTTAATATTTCTCTGCATAGTGTACACTTTGTGCCAGGGACTCGTTGGAACCAATTCTTTATGATAGTATTACTTTATAGCAAATAACCTAAAGCTGCCTATGACCTCATGTTTTGTTTATAATTGCAGAGAGTATCTGCTGAGAATCTACTAAACTGAAACTGCTTTTTGTTGATGTATGTTAAGGAAGCTATAGCCAGTGTTGCTTGAGTTCTAAGAGTGTTTGTTTATTTTAAATCAAACATGAAACAATCCCATGAAATAAGAAGCTTTGGATTTTTTTTTTTTTTAAGAAAGTTTTGTGCTGGTTCCTCAGGCTTGCCATTAAGGTGTTCTAGAATAAGCAGTAAAATGCCAGGCACGTGCCCATATATTCCAACACAAAACTGCTTTCCTGCATTTACACTGTACTTTACAGACCATTCAGTGGGTTACATGTTGAGCTTATAAATATTAATCCCATATATTAAGCAAGGCGAGTTTTGAACTGTCCAGCACATTAAGCATGGCAAACCTCCAAATAAGCTCTCCAAATTTATGAGCTCTCATACAATTTACATATGCAATCTTATTCAGGCTCCATTAAGAGCTACTTAGCAGCAGCAGGTAAAATATCAAAATCCCTGTTTTCTTTCAAGCTCAGTCCCTAAGGAATGTTAAATACATTAAAATAATGTTGTGGGTTTGATTAAAACCAAGTGAAAAAATCCACTGCCACTCTTTTTAATTCCCTCCAAACTGTAGCCAAGTACAGGTTGTATATAAAGCCAAAGAAAATATAGATTTAGATTTACAGACACAAAATAGATCCACAGTAACATCACATCTTGCATTTTGACTATTATGTACAAATATTCCAACAAAGAAGCACATTGGGAAAGAGGACAAATATCCAGAAAAGAGCTCTTATAATCTTTATTTTAAACTTTTGTTAAGAACCTTATTTTAAGAAACCCTTTCTTACTTGTATGTGCAAACATGGAAAGTGACATTACATAAGACAGTCTAACTCTCTGACTTGGGGGTGCACTCAGACATAAGATTCCCATTATGAATGGCAAGAGCAAAAGTATGCTTGTAAATCTGGATGTCCTGGAGGGTTTTCTTTCTGTTTGTGGGAGGAAGAGGGTGAAGGATAGGGGATTTGGATCCAGACTGCATGGACATCTCTTTATATATTGGGATGAGCCAGAAAACTGCACCTTACAACCTATGTTTTCACTTTGTCCATTGGAGTAAAGCCTCCTACCTGTTGAAATAGAGCAGTTGCGTTTTAGCACATAGCACCTTCTCAGAAAAATTACAAAAGGCCCTGCTGAAGTAACAGGGAGAATTTGGAAGAGTAAAAAGTAAATCCTGGGTGGGAATTAGATTTGGAGACTGGGGTAAGACATTCTTGCTCTTGCAGGATTTCATGTCTCATCCAAAATATGGCACCACCATATTCACCCCATTACAATGCTGTTTCACTCAGAGGGAAGCTAGCCATTCAAACAATGGCCTACTTCCTCAGTTGTGCAACAACTGTAGGGTGTCCCTTCTAGGCAACCTATGGCCAGAGACAAGAGAGACTACTCTTGAGGGCCTTATTTTGGAGAGGGTGAGGGGAAATAACTCCACCAATTGGCTGCTCAAAGTCATTGATTTGGGAAGCCAGTCTATGCCCTTTCCATCACCAATAGATACATATGGTCCATAGAAACCCTCTGCAATAGGATAAATCTATAACTTACAAACAATGTTCCGTCTCATTTTTTCCATCCATGTGTGGAATAAATTTTGTTAAATGTACCAAGGCATGTGCATATGTGCCCAGCAGAAGAAACACATGCTACCAGTTGTAGGTGCTCTACTAATCAACTGTATAGCATTTGAATCTCTCTTGGATGGCCGCTCCAATGCACAAGGAACAGTGGTTATAAATCCCTGTTAGCTATATATCTCAGGCATGTTACTGACTCATGATTTCAGATACCCCTGGCCATGTTTTTGTGGCTGGGACTTACTTACTTCCCTTTCTTCCTTAGAAAGACACAAGCAGGATTTTGGAGCCTCTAGAAAGTTCTCTTTGTTTCCTTGCTTGCTCCTGCAGCCACTTGAGAGATGGGCTACCCTGTTGCTGACAGTACTACATCTAATGCTGTGTCTCACATTTTAAAGTTTAAATACCATAAAAAATGGGTAACCCTTAAGAAAAAATTTAACATTCCCTGAAAAAAAATATTGTTTATGAGAAAGTCAGTGAAAAAGGAGGGTATATGTACCAAGCTTAAGGAGAAATAAGATGCTACTAATATCACTGTTTAATGCTGTAGCAATAAACTATTATGTACAGTCTAGGATTACATGTCAAATTCATAGATCTTTAAGTCATAAGGCCATATCAATGTTTTCAGAAATACCTCATTTCTGAATTTTGAAAATGTTACCAAGTCCCATTTTCAAAGGTCTCTTGAGGGCTCTTAAGTCACTTGGGACTTCACTTTTTGAAATGTATACCCTTTCTCTGACCTCTAGCAAGAAATAGGCCCAGGGATTCCTGCATCAAGCACATTACATCTGGCAGGCCTGGAGCCAAAATGGGAACCAAATCATGCTTTACAGACTTTGAGTGATAGAGAGCCAATCTCATCCCTCAGTAGCTGTGTTAGAAGGGTTAATTTCCCCCTCTGTTAAAAATAAGCACCTTATTTCTAGTCTGAATTTCTTGAACTTCAGCTTTTAGCTATTGCATGGTGTTGTGCCCCCATCTGCTAAATTAAATAATCTTTGGCTATCCAAAATCTTCTATCCAGGAGGTATCAGACTGTGGTCAAGTTACCTCTTGTCCTTCTCTAAGATACATTAAATAGTTTGAGCTTCTTTGCACTCTCACTATAAAACAAAAGTTCTCAAACTAGGTGGTGATGTCCCCTCTCTTGGGAAGTGCAGAATGCATTTGGGAGGGTGAGAAATTTGGTGGGGGACTTATTGTGCACATTTTACACAGTAAAGAATAATTAACAAAGCTGATTCCTCCAGATACCTAAGGTCCTCGCGTGATGCTGTGCATTTTGACCGATTTGTGTATCATTATGCAAAGTCATTGCCATTTATACGTTAATCTGTTTGTTATGACACAGTTGCACATTTAATTATAAGCATGTACCACAATCTCAGATTTGCTTTCGCTCTTATTACAATGGACCATTGGCTCAGTTTGAATGAATGCCTTACTTTTTTAATATTTAGGGAGAGATGCCTCAGTATAAGTACTTGTATGGCAGAGTGGAAGGCATAAACTACTACAGACACAAAGAGGGGGGGTGATCAAATACATTTGAGAACTACTGTGCTACCAAGATGTATTTTCCAGATTCTGAATTATTCACTTAGCTCTTCGTTTTTTAATCCTGTCAAGTTTGTCAACATTCTATTTAAAGTGTTAACACCCGAACTGATCACAGTATTCCAATAGTGGTCTCACAGACACAGATATCACCTTCCTACTGCTACTCTACACTTGCTCTCTTAGTCAAGTTGTCATTGGATTATTCTCATACTAATAACCACCACAGAAACATCTGAATCTTTTCTTAATCTTACAGGAAAAGAATACCACACATGTTTTCATTTCAACAATTTCTCTCATTCTCCTTCATTTTAGTTGTACAATTCATATACAGAAAAATCCCTTGCTTAAACAATCCTTTTATAAGTAGTATTAAAGCTGGTGTTAAACATCCTTCAGAGAGAGGGGGCCTACTTTAATTGGTCTGGAGTTATTGTTCCTCAAGTCCAATCCTGTTCCTTTTAAGACAAAGATAAGACACATAAATACTTGACAAAAGAAAGGACAATAAAAGGTAGAAAAAGGTAGATATGTCTGTCTCACTTACTTGTAAACTAGTTACTTAAACATTATGGCTGTGTCTACACTGCACCCCTTTTCCAGAAAAGGGATGCAGATTAGACACATCGGAATAGCAAAATCCGTGGGGGATATTTAAATATCCCCCGCGGCATTTGCATTTACATGGCTGCCGCTTTTTTCCGGCTTGGGGATAAACCGGAGAAAAGCACCAGTCTAGACGTGATTCTCCGGAAAATAAGCCCTTTTCCAGAGGATCTCTTATTCCTACTTTCAAGGAAGTAATGACTAATGGCCTAGTACAGGGCTAGTCAACATGTGGCACACGGCCTGTTTGCGGCCCGCAAGGCAGTTTGGGTTTATGGGGAGCTCAACATGCATCCCATTGGTGGGATCCTTTGAACATGGCCTCCACTGGGAACACACTCCACAATGGCGAGGCATCTCCCAGGTGGAGTGAGCACTGAAAGATGCAAGCAGGCGGGCTGGCTGGAAAGGACCGGTACAAGGTGTTAGTGTTTCTAGCCCCCAGGGAGGAGGTATCAGGAGTACCAAGGCATTGTAAGAAGTGCTTTGTATTCATGCCAGTCAGTGTGAAAGACACTATTTGCATATATATTTGCGCATTTCAGTTGTGGCCCTCAGCATATGCTGGGAGTATCATGGCCCCCAGGGCTTCCAAAGTTGAGTAGCCCTGGTCTAGTAGATCCTGGAACCCCAGTAAGCAGGAGGTTGAGGAAAGAAGAGGCAGCCATAATAGTGACACTAAATTCCTTCAAAACAGCCACCCACCCAAATAAGCCATGTCAAGAAAAAGGGTAGCACCCTCATTCCATCAAAACACAATGATTTTTCACTATAAGCTCCCATCCATTTCTAGAACCATTCAGTTTATTGTTATGCCAACATGTGACCTCACCGAGAGCCCATAAAGGCCCTCTCTTTACATTTCCTTGACTTAAAACACAGATAGTTTGTGCACATCTTTCCGTCTTCAACTTTTCTCATTTTTATATAACAATTTTGTATAATGGGCTGAGTTGCACTTTTGAACTGAGCTGTTTTAAGTGCGTAAAAGAGTAAGGTAAGTCCCTGCACAACAATCTTTCAATTAAGTTCCAGAATCAGGAACTAACACAAAGTCAATAATATACTCAAGATACTGTTTCTGTTTTAAGATCATCTACTGTAAATGAAAAAATAGATATAGAATTGCATGGGCATGGGTTACATATGGACTACATTTTGGCATGGGTTACATATGGACTACATTTTGGCATGGGTTGCATATGGACTACATTTTCAGACAACATAAGGGGAGAAGCTATTAACATAGGCCAGGAGATAGGGACATGAGAATCAAACCATAAGAAAATGTGAGCATTGCCAAAAGCATGTGAATTACATGGTTTTTAGAGCATAATGCTACTTTTGTCTTCTCTAACTATGATGTGGGAAGTCTACATATGATGGATAGGAAAAGAATTAAATTGCCAGAACAGAACAGAATTACCTTCTCCTTGACTTCCAAACATAGAGGGTGAAATCCTGGCTCCACTGACATTAATAGCAGTTTTGCCATTGATTTCAATGGGCTAGGATTTCATCTAACAGCTATTGTGGGAAATCTCTGAGATGCGTCTTTGTGGAGAAAGGGTTACCATAAGTTCATGGCACACAAAGTGCATTTGTTGGAAAATAATTTCCACCACAACTGCTGGACAATATTTGAAATAGTCTGTACTTCCCCCTTTTTTAGGAGGCTTTCTCCCCACTGCCGTGTCAGATGCAGCTCCCATTCTCTTTCTAAGCATGATTTCAGGTGAATTAAAATGGACATGTATGGCAGCCCTAAAGTATTATATAAAAGTCTTATTGTATTAGTCATTTTTTTCTGTCATTTTGTATTAGTGTCACATTAGTCTAATGAAATACTAATATTATACTGAAATGTCAGCATATTATGGATTACTCACTGTGTCAAGTTTGTACCTGATCATGTTATTCTGTACTCTATATTATTGTGAGAAATAAATGAAAATGTGCAGGACTTTAAGCAGAAAACATGAGACTGTGAGGTGTTTAGGATTCCATAAAGCAGGAATAGCCAAACTAACTAATCCTCCGAGCCACATATGACAATCTTCAGAAGTCTGAGAGCTGGGGCACAGTTGCTAAGGCTTGGGGGTTTGGCCCCACTCCTGTGGATACTCTGGCAGGACCACCACATGGGGCAGTAGTCCGTACTCCACAATCCCACTGAAGACATGTCCCAATCTCCTCTCTCCACCTCCCCACCCCTACCCCCGCTCACCCCTGCCAAGTCTGGTAGGTGGACAATGGGGCAAGACTGTAGAGAACCCTGTGATCTGCACATTAAATCACAAAAGAGCCACACTTTAGACACCTCTGCTGTAACATTTCTGGAACTGTGCGAATAGCTTTCTTCTGCACTGAAGCACCAGGATACCTGAATGACACCTGCCCTGACTGTGGAAAAGCATGTGGCAATTGACCTATGGAAGCTTGCTACACCAGACTGCTCCCAGTCAGTTGGGAATCAGTTTGGAATAGGGAAATCTACAGTGGGGGCTGTTGTCATACAAATGGCTAAGGCCATCAATAACATTTTCCTATGGAGGATTGTGATTCTGGGAAACATGGATTCAGTAGTGGATGGCTTTGCTGCAATGGGCTTTCCTAGCTGCAGTGGTCCCATAGAGAGCACCCACATCCCCATCTTGGCCCCTGAACACCTTGCCCCAGAGTACATCAACCACAAGGGGTACTTCTCCATGGTGCTGCAGGTGTTCATGGATCACAAGGGCCATTTTACTGACATCAACGTGGGATGGCTGGGAAAGGTACACGACGCCCACATCTTGTGAAACTCCTGCCTTTTCCAAAAGATGCATGCTGGAACTTTTTTCCCAGACCAGACCATCAGAATTGGAGAGGTGGAAGAGCCTACTTTGATCCTTGGTGACCCAGCCTACCCCTAGCTCTTGTGACTCATGAAGCCCTACATGGGTAGCCTGCACTGCGGCAAGGAGGAGTTCAACAACAGGCTAAGCAGGTGCAGAATGCTGGTGGAATGTGTTCTTGGATGTTTAAAGGGGAGGTTCAGGAATCTTTAAGGTCTCTGTAAAGACAAAGGAGATGTGTTCCATGCAAGGCCAAATGTTTGCTTTAAAGTGGGCACTTTACATCAGGAGCTCAGACTTCTCAGGGGAGCACCCGGATGCACTTGGTCCAGAGGCAAGCAGGCATGGTAAGGGGCTAGTCAAAGAAGGAGCCTGCCAGTGGGAAGGGGGTGATGGCAGAGAGCAGGTTGCCTCTGTGTTTGGCACATACCAAGTCCGGCACAAATGGCTTCGCAGGACAGAGCTCCTTACCCAGCCAGGGCAGGAACCTGCAGGTTGGAGTGAGAGGAAGGGGTGGAGCTACTTCCTGCTGTGTCCAGCACATGCTGGATCTAGCACACATGGCCTCCCAGGGACACTGCTTCCTTTCCTGCCCGTGGGGAAAGGGCGATATGTGTCCAACACATGCAGCCTCCGGGGAAGAGTGCTAATATGGTCTTTTCCTCCTTCATATAGGTTACCATATGAGATATTGATCTTCTCCAAATTACAATGAGTGTTCAGGAGCAGATGCTGACTGAATGTGGTACACAGTTGTGTACCATGAAATTGAATACTGTGACTGAGTTTTCCTGGTCAATTACTGCAAACCTGGTCATTGTGACAAGTGAATTCTGATACAATGACCAGGAACTGATGGCACAGTACAAATAATGATTCACTAATGGCCAAGAACTAGTTTTTGACAGTTGTAAGACTGGGATTCTCGGTGTTTCCCAGATCTATAACTGTTGCCCAAATTAATCACAAAACATGTCAAGGTTTTGTTGCAGATTAACAATAGTTGTGAGGATTAGATTGTGTAGATTTAATAGGCCCTACTCCTAGTTGAATTAAGTATATAAATAATGTCTCACTCTTCTATAGGATTTTCCATCAGTGGCTTCCAAAGCCAGTATTATCATTATCCCCATCTGTGACGGGGCGCCGGTTCCTGCCGCCCAGAAACTCACGGCACCCTGCACTCCCAGGCATGTGAGGGGCAAGGGAGACGCCGGCAGGACCGCTGTGGGGCCAGCTGCGACGGCAGATGGCGCCGGGAGCCAGGGGCGCGGCCGCCCGTGTGCGGTGCCATGGCTCACGTGCCCCATCTGTACGGGGATAGCCGGGGGACTAGATGTCACCGGGGAGAGATCCCCCCACAGGTGACATCATTAGACGGCGCCCAGGAGTGAGGGGCGGGGCCATGCAAGGCGGGCCCTTCAAAGGACGCCTGGAGAGGGGGGAGAGACTCGCTCCGGCAGAGGGAGACCAGCCCAGCGAGGAGGAGGAAGTGACCCAGGACGGGGGCGGAAGGCAGCGGTGGCACCTCAACCAAATCCCAAGGGTTGGTGAGTTATGGGGGAATCCCCACCAACCAGGCAACAACAGTGCACCTCTGCCTTTAGGGTCCTGGGTCGGGACCCAGAGTGAGGGCAGGCCCCAGTCCCCCTCCTCCCTCACGTCAGACCACTAGCGACTAGGGAGATGCGGACTCAGTGGGCTCCTAGGCGGGCCACGAACTTTACGCAGAACTTATAACTGACCATAGGGAAACACGGGTGGGGGGAAAGTGCGCGGGTAGGCAACCCCAATGATGACAGGGCTGTAAGCCTGAGGGGGGGCCCAGCCCGTGACACCATCTTATAGATGAGGAAAATTAGACACAAGGCATGAAGTTCCCATTGACTGAAATGGGAAAATACACAATGCTAGAGCATAGCCCACATTTGACACTGCACCCTCTGCAACTGAGTACATTATCGTAGATAAACATTTAACTTTTCAAAATACAAAGGAAGCAGAAACTTGGAATCTGAAAGGGTCTAGCATGAATCCATATTTGGTGACAGAGCTAGAAACAGCCAGAACTGAATAAAATCCAATTATTCAAGTGACTTCATGAATTACTGTGAACCTCACCAACCGCCCCTTCTTTAGTCTTTGATAGGATTGCTGAACATTTTCTTTTCCATTTGTTCTTTTGTCTGATTACTTCACTGATTGTTTTGCTTGACTTTTTGTTGTCTCTTCATTGAAATGTAATTCACAGTAACTGCAGAGCTTACCTCAGTTTTGTCATGTTTTAGAACGTTGTTTTCGCTACATGTCACATGAGCCATACAACTATTATGATCAGCAGTGTCCTCTGAGATCCAGACCCCTCTGTTGTAGGTGCACATATACATAGTGAGAGCAGTCCCTTCATTTTAGGGACATGCAATTGGAGTAGTCAAGATGAAGCATAGCAGATAAGTATTGTTATCCTAATTTTACATATGAGGAAACTGGAGCACAGACCTACCCAAGATCACACATGGAATTAGTGACAGAGACAGGAACTAAACCAGTCTCTCAAGTCTCAATCTAGTACATTAAACTACAAGTTGAAGAAGTTTAAAATCTAAAGTTTTTTTTAAATTACACATGCATGCACATGTGTGCACACACATACAAACGTCTCTCTGTTCATCTTAGCTGTGGCATAACAATGGTCTTCCTTGCAGCTTATGCCATTGGTAGTTATTAACTTTGAAGGTATCAGTAGGGACCATTCTACAGTCTGACTCCTTCACTGGACATGGAGTATTGGCTTTTACACCTTTTTGCATGCACTAAAATCCATATTTGTGCGTGGGCAAATCTAGCTGCACATGGAATTTCCTCTCCTGCCCACATAAACAAAGGGTTTTCTGTAGGGTTGTGGTTACATGTTCTGCTAGTACGGACAAGAAGATGGGATGAAAAATGTGCCGCATAGTCTTTATATAAAATCAGCGAAAAAGCTTCTAATCTACATTTATTGCAAAGCCTGGAGAACATGGAGCCATTCAAAGATACATTTCAGCTTTAGCTTTACATTCCCTTGGGTTTGTGGGTTTAAGTCAAGACCATAATATCCGTTTTTATATAATCAGACAGTGAGGGAAGCTGGGAAACAAGTTAATATCATTTCCATGTACAGAATGAACTCTAAGCATGTGATTTGATGAACAGAGTTTTATTGAATTTGGATAAATATTTAAAGCTTTTTAGAACACCATGTAAATCATATAAACACAGATTTGATCAAACTGCCATCTGCTGAAAAACCCTGGTATTTAACAGGAAAGGAAAAAAATCTGTGTTTGAACTCGTACCCTGAGCTCTGAAATCTTCTAATTTTGAATGGATTTTTGCCTTTCCTCACACTGTTTTATTTTTTGCACCAGATAATGAATGATGAGTAGCATGGGTCCCAGTGAAAACATACAGTGACACTACCTTGTTTACTCACCCCAAGCAGATAAATGGATTTTTGGAAGAGGAGGTAAGAACAGGAGCTTGCTCCCTCTACTCCACACATCAACCTGGTATTGCAGTACCTCCAAGAGCGGTACAAAAAACCCCCATCTAACTTGTTGGGCATAGTTCCACTAACACTGCTTTCCAATCTCCAGTTCAATTTGAGCAGAGGTGGCCAAACAGTACTGTATCAATAGAAATACCAAGTCATAAAAGTGCCAATATATTAAAGGATTCTTTATTGGCTGCCTTATCAGGAAAAATATTTTAAGTGTACAATGATGCATCAAATTAAGAAGGCAACTAAGACTAATAATGAATTGCATGAAGTACCTGCATATAAATTAGCCGTATCACAAAGGGAAAACGTTTTGAGAAGTAATTTTTCAGCACTTAAAAATCTCTTCTAAGATCAGCTAGCTCTGGAGCACATGAGAAGTCAAACTATTTTGATGGTTAGGCTTAAGTAACACATTGGTGTTGGTTCAAGAAGTAACTAATAGTAACTATAATATAATTAGGTTCAAAATCCTCAGGGAGGGATCATGCTGAAAATGCACAGAAACACACTAAAACTTTAGAAAGGAAGTTGCCAAACAAATGAGGAAGCTAATCAAAAGAGACACTAAAGTCAAAAGTGAGGGAATTAATATCTTTATATTCAGTATAGAGGCTTACTAAGGAACCAGTGCATAGTAGCAGGCAATAGAGACGATATACATACCCCTAAACAAGACAGAAAAAGCAGTATAAAAGTACAAAGCACAAAAGGTATGAGCCAACCACTAATAGCCATAAGGTAGCCAATTATCCACTATGGGTATGTCTACACTGCCACCCTAGTTCAAACTAGGGTGGCTAATGTAGGCATTCGAACTTGCAAATGAAGCCCGGGATTTAAATATCCCGGGCTTCATTTGCATGTTCCCGGGTGGGCGCCATTTTTAAATGCCCGTAGTTCTAGCTACCTGCCAAGGAGGTTTAACGGTAGTTCAAATTAGGAGCTTTAATTAGAACTACCTAGTCCGTGCCGCGTGTAGCCATGGGCAGGTCGTTCAAACTATGGGCATTTAAAAATGGCGCCCGCCCGGGAACATGCAAATGAAGCCCGGGATATTTAAATCCCGGGCTTCATTTGCAAGTTCGAATGTCTACATTAGCCACCCTAGTTCGAACTAGGGTGGCAGTGTAGACATACCTTTTGAGATTTCTTACACCACCTCTGAAGTACCTAGTAGAGATAGAATACTAAATTACTGGAGAGTCACATTACACCCCATAGTTTATTAGTTTGTCCCATCTTATACTCAGATTGTAAATGCCTTGGGGGCTGTATTTTTAATCTTTGTTTGTACAACACCTAGCCCTGATTCATGACAGGCCCTCCTAGGAATAATAATAATAATAATAATAATTGTTCTAATAAAATAATTCCAAGTAAATACTAGCAAAAATGGGGATTGTTTTTCATTCTGGGAGGTAGATCCTGAAGAGACTGGTCCACTTCTCCTTATTATCCTCTACTTGCAACATAATCTTTCTACAGAAATCAGTTGTAGAAACCATGACTTCTTTTGGGAAATACACACAAGGAACAAGTATATTTTTCAAAAACAAAGTGTCATTTTCATGCAAAAGAGGCTAATAATAGAAACTTGGAGAAGCAAAACCACAACCCTCTACGTGATTTGCAGGCAAAAGATTATCTAAACAGAATGCGTTTCAAAGTTTTTTATGCAACATCAGCAGATCTTTAATTTCTCCAATGAGTTAATTCATATTCAGTCCCCTACCCCAACTTTCTTTTTGCATCTGATGCAGTCTTTGCCATATGTCAGACCAACATTCATAGGGGATGCAAGTTCTCTAAAGCTTTGGAATTGTGAAACTGCAGACATCTTGTAAAAGTTTGTGTTTTTGCCATAATAGCAAGTTGATCTGCATTTCTGCCTAATCAGAGAACACAAGAACCTAATAGGTTAGAACTTCAGACTGAGTTTTCTAAACTCTTTTGGACATATCTATGTTATCACCTTTGGAAAACCACTTGAAAGCTCCCATCCCAATCACAGTGATAAATGAAAATATCAAAACTCATCTTGATCTTCTGGTTCACAAAACATCGGTTATGAGTGAATACTGTGAAAATCCACAAATATTCTTTAAAATGATTAAGTGACTGTTTCAGCCATTTTTATACCTTCTTTTAGGGTTTTGCACTAATTGCTGAGGAAAGAAATCAAGATTACCTAACATGAACACTTATAGAAAGTGATTATTATGTTCACAAACCAGGATATTCATGGAAATTGAACTTCAGATGTCAGCAATAAACCTAGTCCTGCACACTGAATGGGACTTAACCCTTTGGGGCATGGGAAAAATGGGTGAGTCTGAAAAGATGAAATTCGTATCCAATAATGCGCTTAGCTGTACACTCCTCCTCTAAGGTGTTGTCTACATGAGAAACTTGCATTGCTTTTAGTACCCTGGTTTATAGTTGAAGGGGTACAACTGGATGCAATTATATCTTTATAAAGAAGCTTTCTGCCAGGATAGTTATTCCTGTTCAAGCAGGGTAGCAGCTATTTAGATGTAAGAAGCCTTTACCCCATGTAGCCCCAAGATAAAGAAGTCTTCATTAGGGCTTATAACAGAAGAGCTATATAGATTTAAAAACTCACCTCTAATCAACATGGCTATATCATCACAACTTTCAAGTGCAGATTAGCCCTTAGGTCTTACTCCTGCTAATAGCCTGAAGCAACTTGGTGGCTACACAGCAGCACTCATTAAAACAGGCTCAGGTTCCCTGCACTTTTTGCGCATGTCTACGCTCAGTGTAGGTCCCCAGGGTTAGTAGAAATGGAGATAGCAGTTCCTGGGTTTGTCAGCCTTGGTGTAAAGTATCTGCTCTCATTTGTAACTCCAAGTTAGGAACTGTTGGACCCTGAGTCCCAACCTAGGGCTACAGAGTCTACGCTGCATTATGTGGGTCCACTGAGTCCAAACACCTCCATCCCAAATTTCTTACCACATTCCCAAAATGTGGCTGCTCTAACTCTTTATTCATGGTGTGGAGTGGGAAACCATGACTGTTCAGATTGATTGGCCAGAGGACAATTTGACTGGCCAGAGGACAAAGTCAGCTTGTGGGATGGTTTGGAGGACGGCCACAGCACAAGTCCAGTGGGGCTGCATCTACTACAAAGCAACAAGTTTGAACCCTACATCCCAGCTTGATGTAAATTTTGACCTTCTACCCTCCTGGGGTTCTGAGAACCCGGGCCTGAGTTTGGGTTAGTGCAATTTGTGTGTTGATGGAAGTGGTATTGGATTGACCCTGAATTCCAACCCTAGGCTTACATGACAGTGTAGACATACCCTTTCTCCTGGTCGTCAGTCTACAGAATGAAATTGGGGTGGAGAAGTGGCTGCATTTCAGTGTTCACTGAAATTACACATCTATGCAGAATAAATCTGTTGGTCAAATGCTTTGGGATCCTAATGGAAGAAAGCAGCTATACAGATGTATATTTTTGTCATTAGCCATTTCATTCACTGATATTTATTTGTTCACAGGGTCTCACAACCAAGTTTTTCTGTCAAGTAGAAATAAATATTCCGGCTACCTTCAGAGATATTCCTCTTCAGTTTATTACCCACTATCAGTGTGGGTGATATTGGAGGAGCAAAGCCAGTTCCTATGTGTCACGTTTTGCACATGATCAAACTGCAGACTCAGGACTTTCTAAGAATTACAGCATAATCATCTTCTGGACAGATGCTCACAAAAACTGAGCCATTTTAGTCAGTCAGTAAGGGCCCATTAAATTCTCTGAGAACTGCAGGAGGAGGAAATGCACAAATTGAAACTAAAAATGCCAACTCAATAGAATCAGTGCAAAAAAGCCAGCCATGCATACTCAGGCCATATATCATAGACCAAAGGTAAGTGGCGTTCCACCTCTTCAGTAATAGGGGTTTATGAAGTATTTGGGTCAACATTCATTATTCTTTAGGGGTGGTTGCTTGTGATGTCAGGGAAAATTATGCTTGTCCCCTTCAAGTACTGCCCTTCATCAGTCTTCAGGAAATCCTTAGGAAAGAATATCTGCACTGAGATGCCAGATGGATGACTGAATTAAATTTTCAGTCTTAGTCCTCTTAGGCTACGTCTACACTGCAATGCTATTTTGGGATACTAGTGGTATCCCAGAATAGCTACCCCACATCTTTTGAACACATCCGCTATTGTGAAATATAGCAGATGCGCTATTTCGGCATCTCTGTAAACCTTATTGTACGAGGGATAAGGGAAGTCTCAAAATAGTGTTTTATTTTGAAATTTGGCACCGTGTAGATGCGCCAAATTTTGAAATAGCCTATTTCAAAAAAGAATCAAAACACAAATTGCATATCTTATTTCATGCTAAGGGTGCAGTGTACACGCACCCTTAGTCTCCAATCTGGGATTCACCCAAATTAGGGATAGGAAAAGTTTCCATGCACCCTCTGGTTGATTAAACTGAAGTACTGACTAGAATGACTCAAAATTTCAAAGGAGACTAAGGGGATTTGGGCAGCTAATTCCCTCAGGCTTCTGTGAAAACCCCAGCCAGAGGTTCAGTTGTATTACAGATCAGGATCTGATATTTTTCCAAAGAATGAGCATGTTCAGATCTGGAGCTTTAGAGCTCATTGCTCATTACAGCAATAGACATACAGTGAAGTCAACTTCGACATAATGTTGCTTAAGTGGAGGAACTTCAACCCACATTGTTAAAATTCATTAGCATGAGGTGAGCAAAGATTTTGAACTGACAGTATTTGTATATTCCACCCATTATACAAGTTCCTACACAAATATTTTCCTTTCTTTAGTTACAAATATTTAGAGTCCTTGTAGAGAATATGAGCTGACAAAATCTATCCTTGTTTATACATGTTATAGCCATTAGCTTCTAATCTGAAACCTTCCAGATAACTTTCCAAAAAGCTAACTTTTGTTTTTACTACATAATTGGTGCTTTTTCATCATTAAGATCTTGTGGCATTGTAGGACTTACATGTTACATAGACATATTTATTACCAATGCACAAAGACATACACATAACACTGAATATGGTATACCCATATAACGTATACATTAAGCATTTAATATAGAGCCAAACCCTTATTCCCTTAAATCAGTCAAAAGTCTTCTTCACATGGGAATCTTGACTGAATAGGAATTATAATGATCTAGATCAGTGATCACCAACCAGTAAATTGGGATCTACTGGTAGATCTTGGAGCCTTTGACAAGTGATCCTGACTGGTTTGGTTGGGAGGCTACCTAGTGCTGGTATTTCGTCTGCCTCTTTCAGCACTGCTGTGCTGCTCCTGCCCTCTGCCTTAGAGCCGTCCCCCACCTCTGGGGGTTTCTTGCTTGCTGTGCAGGGCACAGGAACAGGAGGAGGTGGTGCTGATGTCAGGGTGCCACTCCCCACCTTGTATCTCATCTCCACAGAGCAGAGCGGGGGCAAAGAGAGAGAGTTTGCTGGCTGCTTTTGGGAGTGGTGCAGGGCCAGAGTAGGGGTGACCCTGCCTTTGTCCCTTGCACCACCACCCAGAAGCCACCTGTGGTGACCAGCTGGAGCCCATATTCTGAACCCCAGCCCCAGTCCTGAACTTCTCCTGCACCCCAAGCCCCTGCCCTAGATCCAAGCACCCCTGCACCCAAACTCCCTCCCAGAGCCTGGTCCATGAACCCCCTCCTGCACCTGAACGCCCTGTCCCAGGCTCAGCTCAGAACCTCTCCCACACTCCAAATCCTTTAGCTCAAGATCAGTGTCTGCACCCCTTCCCCCACACTCCAGCCCTCTGCCCCCAGCCTGATAAAACTAAGGAAGGACGGAGTGAGCAGGGGCAGGGCCTCAAAGAAGGGGCAGGAAGGATGTGGGGCAACGGTGTTTGGGTTTGAGGTAGATCCTGTATCGCACTTAAATTCAGAAAGTGATCTCATGCTTAAAAAGGTTGAGGACCACTGAATTCTAGATGGTGCTTGGTCCTGCCATGAGGACTTCTCAAGGTCGCTTCCAGTTCTAGTATTCAATGACTCTATGATTCAGAATTTGTCTCAGTGAGCGTAGCAGACAAAATATTCTCATA
The DNA here is from genome assembly GCF_052426305.1 of Pelodiscus sinensis. NCBI lineage: Eukaryota > Metazoa > Chordata > Testudines > Trionychidae > Pelodiscus > Pelodiscus sinensis. Next base: position 18,374,746 of record NC_143063.1, on the reverse strand, counting down.
TTAACAATTCCTCGATATATTTCTAAATGCTAATTTTCTAACAATCACACTTTTGTGTATTTCATCTATTTATATAATTCTTTGCATTAAATGGGTGAATCTTACCCCTAACTATATAGGTGAAAATACACTGAATATGGGTTCTTACAAAGAAAATAGATCTATTCCTTGAATTATTTACCATGCTTCCAAGGAAAGACTTTACATTTTGGTTCACAATCAACCATTCTTATGCCAATGTACACATAAATAATGGAGACATTTTGACCATAGTATTCATACTATACTGTATTTTTTCATTGAAAGAATTATCATTTAGTGCTAGTCATGTGACACTCTCATTGTAAGTTCCTGACTACATTGGATCTTGGCTGGAGCCAAGAAATCTACAATGTAAAGGAAGAATGGTAATAATAAGGGTACTAAAAGCCTATACACCAGTGGTCTCCAGCCTTCTTATGCATGAGATCACTTTCTGAATTTAAGTGCAATCCAAGATCTACCTCAAACCCAAATACCCTTGCCCCGTCTCCTTTGTGCCCTTTCTCCAAGGCCCCACCCTGCTCACTCAATCCTTTCTCCCTCCCTCACTTTCACCAGGCATGGGCAGCAGTTTGCGGGGCAGGTTCTGGTCTTGGATTAAGGGATTTGGAGTGCAGGAGGGGCTCTGAGCTGAGCTTGGGGCAGGCAGTTGGGGTGTGGGAGGGGGTTCTAGGTGAGGCTCTGGGAGGGTGTTTGGATTCAGGGGTGCTTGGGTCTAGGTCAGGGGTTTGGGGTCGGGAGGGGGTTCATGACTGAGGTAGGGTTTCAGGATGTGGACTCCAGCTGGGCACTGCTTACCTCAGGTGGCTCCTGGGGGGGGAGGGGTGCAGTAGGACAAAGGCAGCTCACCCCTGCCCTGGCCCTGCACCACTCCCTAAAGCAGCCAGCAAACTTCCTCCATCCCAAGACCTGTTGTGCCCCTCCCCTGCCTCTGTAGAGATAGGATACAGGTTGGGAGAGGGGGCACCTTGACATCAATGCCCCTCTTCTCCCTCCACTGCCCTGCACAGCAAGCAGGAGGCTCCCAGGGTGGGGGAGGCAGCTCCAAGGCAAAGGGCAGGAGATGTGCAGCTATGGGGGGAGGGGCAGCTGAAGTGCTGGCACTTGATAGTCTCTTGGCCAAACCAGTCAGGATCACCTGTCAGAGGCTCCAAGATCTACCAGTAGATCCTGATCTACTGCTTGGTGACCATGGCTTTACACAATATTGTATAATGGGGCAATTGTAAGAGTGCCATGATCTTTCTACATATTTGGTGTTGGAGAAAAGAATATTTGATCACTATTGATAAGTTCCTAGAAAGAAAGAAAGATACCAGTTATATCACTGTTTCCAGATGTACTGTAACATATATATTCATCTTGTCACATTGCTGTATAAATAGATGAAGTAAAACAACATGGCATTTGTTGTACTTCAATTACTTTCTTGTATAATGTCAAGAAGTAAAAGCTAACAAACCATAACTTTTCCTGACATTTCCTCCCTCCAGTGACCAATGATGGATTTGCCCTGAAAAAGCATTCATCGTTTTACAACATAGACTGATATTTTTTTAGTTAATGTTTAAATAGGAAAGCTCAGCTCTTATCTACAAAGATGTTAACCCGGGCAGAAAAACGTCTGGTGCATTTCCAAAGAGGCAGGTGTTGGGAGACACAGAGCAGACTTTGTGTTACCTCTTACCTGACCCAACTTGGTTTAACAGGCTGATTATAAAAGTGACAAACATTCCATGAGGACTCAGTCCTGCAAGGCTCAGGAAACGTCTGGGATGTACTGGACACCCTTAACTCCTGTTAAAGGCAGTGGGAGCATTCAGATGCTGAGAGTAAGCCCATAAGCTTGAATGCAGGAAAGCATTCTATGCAGCAAAGAATGTAAGTATGTCCTTAAGCTTCACTAAAACACTTGGTCAAGTGCTTTGCTAAATAGGCTTGGATTTTTTTTTATTGCTAGTTATTTTTACTTTTGTAGTTTTCCCCTGGAAAAAGTAACTGCCTATACCAAGAAACACACAGAAGCAAAATGGCAGAGTTGTCATGGATACCACGAGTTTCTCATAGATAAGTGAATACACAGAATTGGGAGGGGAAATGCTGAATATACCTTTTCCCTGAGCTAGTCTTTTCCTGATAACTACTCTTTTTTGTCTCATACACACATATCATGAATGGATACCACAGGGTATTGCAAAATTATACAGAAGGCAAAGAAAATTCCCTTCATATGTTCTGGGGGGAGGGTCAGAGTCCTCAAAAAAACACAGAATTAAGAGATTTTTATAAAACCTTCATTTTCCCTTAGGTAGTTCATATCTCCACAAAAGAACTGTATGTTCCATCCATTTAAAACTAAGCAACTCATTTAAGAATTAGGTAGGAAGTTGTGTACTAGTAATTATACAAGTGATATGGAGCGCATTGGACACCATGAATATGATCATTAGCTGCTCTTTCAGGTGCTAGTAGCAAGTCATGTGTATGATATATTCCAAGATTGTGACTAGCACATAAACAGGAAAAAAACAGAATTATGAATGTCATCCATTTTTCTGGTCCAAATTAGAGGAATATTTCATTCCTGTGGCAGTGAATACAGCAGTCCATGGCCAAATTAAGGAAGGCGTGTTAGAGGCTGCAGCTCAGGGCCCCAGGCTAAGGGGGGAGACTCAGCTGGGACTCTGGGCAGCAGCACCTAAAGCCCCTTTGTTCCAGTCCAGCCCTTGCTGGCAGGGGAGAGGTGGCTTCTGTGCTGGAGCCGTATCACCACGAGCGCCAGAAAGCTCTGTCCCTGTGCTGCATTCACCTGAAGGCTCTGCCCTCACAGTTTCCTTTGGCTGCAATTAAGCCTCAGAAAACCAATAGAGTGAGCACCGATGGGGGTGGGAAATGGAAAGTCCCACCTTTTACTGAGGTGAGTCCATTGTCTTGGGCATACACACATTAAGACTGTGTCTAGACTGGCATGATTTTCCGGAAATGGTTTTAACGGAAAAGTTCTCCGTTAAAAGCATTTTCGGAAAAGAGCATCTAGATTGGCATGGACACTTTTCTGCAAAAGCACTTTTTGTGTAAAAGCGTCCGTGCCAATCTAGATGCGCTTTTCCACAAAAAAGCCCCGATCGCCATTTTCACGATCGGGGCTTTTTTGCGGAAAACAAATCTGAGCTGTCTACACTGGCCCTTTTGCACAAATGTTTTGCGCAAAAGGACTTTTGCCTGAATGGGAGCAGCATAGTATTTCCACAAGAAGCACTGATTTCTTGCAGTAGGAAGTCAGTGCTTTTGCGGAAATTCAAGCAGCCAGTGTAGACAGCTAGCAAGTTCTTCCGGAAAAGCGGCTGATTTTCCGGAAAAACTGGCCAGTCTAGACACAGCCTAAGTGTACTTGTATAGAGTGCTAATGCCATGCTTATGCATGCAATAAAACTGGCCAGGTGCCTTTGCTACTAAACCAAGTCTTGTGGTCTTATTGGGAGAGTCGATCAGAGTCTGCTGTATGAGCAGTCTAGCCAGAGACAGTGCAGCATGCAGAGAGAACACAGGCATGGCCAGTGACTAGCTGCACAACCTATTCTTTGCATCCACAAGAAGACTTTTTGAAGCGATAGCTGAAGTTCTGATGGAATCACACGACTTTGGGAGTTAATCCCACACAGTGCAGATCCCTTAATTATCTATCTCCTCCTTGACCATTTAATTCACAAAATATAGAAATCTGTTATTGAATCAGTGTATAAATTAAATGGTCATGTTAGTTAATATATTATGATGCCACTGAATTATGGGATTGAAAAGATAGGTTGTGACCAGAGTAGTGAAAAATATTCATAATCCAATAAAAGATTTGAAGGTTACTTGAAAATTCTGACATGTACATATTGCTTTGGTTTTTTTTAAATGACATTTTCATGAAAATGTTTGTTACCTATTTCTTTTCAGTTTGCATGATTTTGATGCAAAACTATTTAACACTAAAAACAAAGTTAAATTTCACCATATGAAAACTAAAATGGATAATCATTAATTTTGCACAATTTTAGTCGGCATGTTTTTTAAACAAATATGCATTCTCACACACGTTTTGCCTTCTCGGCATTGTGAACAGCTTTAGAAACTAATTCTAGGATTATAATTACTAAATAAAATGTAATCCTACATGGAATTAAACAAAAGCCAGCTTCCCAAGAGCTGTTGTGCCGACCAGATGCTTGCCTAAAATACAAAGTATCAAGCTGAATTCAGTACAACACTGGTGACTATGACAACTTAAAGATGAGGGGAAAAAAATACTGAAATCTTGTTTTCTACAATGTATCTTCCAATTCATTACAGATGAAAAAAATGAAAGATGTAAAAAGTATCCCAGACACCGAATTGATCTTGACACGCTGGCAAGCATTAAAATATTGTCCTTTTTATTAATACTAGTATTACCCATCACGTTGTGATGGTAGACGTACACTCAGGTTGGCCTGGAGGGCTCCTGCCTGTCCCGGGGTCTATGTGATAGCCGCTTACTGGTTTCTTTGGCTTTGCATTATATGCTGTTCTTTACAAATTAAAACGAAAGAACGTGGCTTTTCTTTCGACGGCGGTAAACCTAATTTCACGAGGAAGAACGCCTTTTTTCAAAAGTGCTCTTTCGAAAAAAGGCGTTCTTGAATGCAAACAGGGGTTTTTCGAAAGAGAGCGTCCAGACTGCCTGGGTGCTCTCTTTCGAAAAAGCGGCTTGCTTTTTCGAAAGTTCCGCTTGCAGTCTAGACGCTCTTTTTCGAAAGAGGCTTGCAGTCTAGACATAGCCTCAGTGTTTTCTCTTCCTGTAGTTCTCATCCTGTTCTTCCCTCCCCCACCGCATGGTTTACCCACTAACTCATGGGCAGCCACTTGCATTTTTCTCCTGCTCACTCCATTGTGCTGCTTTTCAAGCCTCGTGTCCCACTTTGGTGCAGGGTGCGGGGAGGAGGACACGGCAGCCACAAGCCCAGCCTACTCCATCCTACCCTCAAGTTTTCCCTAAAGTGTTCTCAAATGTTCTCTGTGACAGACGGCGTGACAGACACCTTTTGTAATAGTTTAGATATCCACAACTAGAATGAAATAAAATACAGAGCTTTCATCGGGGGGGGAGGGGAGGAGATTCATCATGGGATGGGAAAGCCAAGAAGAGATTACTTTCTTCTACGGACTCCAATATTTCAAAAAAGATTTTTTTTATTTTTGCTTATCCCACCCTTTCTAGTGTGCCCATAAAATCATAGACTCATAGGGTTGGAAGAGTCCTCATGAGATCATTGAATCCAACCCACTGCTAAAGTAGGACCATTCCCAACTAAATCATAAACTCAGGCTACGTCTAGATTGCAGGCTTCTTTCGGAAGAAGTTTTTCCGGAAGAGATCTTTCGAAAAAAACGTCTTCCAAAACAGTGCATCCATACTGGCCAAGTGGATCGAAAAAGCGATCTGCTTTTGTGAAAGAGAGTGTCCAGACTAATTGGACACTCTCCCACATAAAAGGTCACCCAGAACCACTTCAGTCAGGGCTTTAGGTCACCTGTTGCTTCCGAATGCTGGTGCTGGAGCCTAGCAGAGATACGAGCTTAAAGGGACCCCCCCTGGACATCCATTGCTCCGCTTCTGCTGCGTGCTTGCCTATCTCTTCGAGGGACAGCAAAGGTCTCGCAGTGCCTGCTGTGGTTGCCCAGCTTTTTTGGACACCACAGCTTTTTCCTTTGAGCCATGGAGCTGGAGCTGCCCCTGGGCATGCGATGGCCCCATGCGGCCATGTTGCAGTTTCTGCAGCACTTTGTGCCAGCTGCCTTCCTGGTCCTGAACAAGCTTGACTCCAAGCTCATTCCGGCGACCCTCTCCCTGGTTGTGGGAGCAACACCCTTGCAACCGCAACCCACTGTGGAAAGGTGGGGCCAGCTGGTCCTGGAGCAGTGGGAAGACCAACAGTGGCTCCAAAATTTCCGCATGTGGAAGGCCACCTTTTTGGAGCTGTGCGCCTGGCTCACTCCTGCCTCTGGCGATGCCACACCCACCTGCAGCCTGCCAACCCCCTGGAGAAGCGGGTTGCCATCAGCCTATGGAGACTTGACACTCCAGACAGCTACCTTTCAGTGGGCAACCAGTTTGGCATGGGGAAGTCCTCATCGGGCTGCAGTCTCTGCATGGGGGGGGGGGGAGTCCTGGCAAAGGGGGACCCTAGGGAAAGGCGGTTTGAGGGTGTGGAGGGTGGAGTGGGGGTGGGGGTGGGGGGAAGCCACATGTGCTGTCCTGCCCTCACACAGCACTGCTGCTGGTGGGGGCCTTATAGGGGGTGGCTAATGGGGTGTTTGAGGAGGGGAGGGGATGGGATGGGGGCAGGCATCTCCCAAGGGCTCAGGCACCCCCTCTCATTCTCTGGCGGGGGAAGAATGTGCCTGCCTTCAGTTTCCTGTAGAGGCTGGAGTTTCTGAAGATGTGAGCATCATGTTCCCTGCCCAATCACCCTACAAAAATGTCTGTGAACTGTCTACCGTGGTCGACCAGGGCCTGCAGCACCACAGAAAAGTAGATGTTCCTGTTAATATACTGGGCCGCTCTATGTTGAGGTGCGCGGATTAGGATGTGGGTCCCATCAATCATTCCAATGCAGTTTGGGAATCCCAGGGCAGCAAATCTGGCCACGATGGGGTCCAGGTCTCCCAGGCAGATGATCCTGCACAGCAGAATGGAGTTGATGGCCCTCACAACCTGCAGAAGGAGACAAACAAACACACAAAACAGGGAGAGCCGTGTGGTCAGGGTGCTGCTCTCAGGTTGGGTTCCTGCCACAAGGCTTGTCCAGGGTGCCTGCAGCTTTAAGAGGGGCCAGGAGACAGGAACTATAGAGTTGTGATTACTTTGGACAGAGTGGCCACCAGGACACCTGTGTTATTTGCTGGAGGCCTCTTCTTTTGAAAGAAAACCCTCTTCACCATCCACACATGTCTTTTTCCTATAGAGCTCTTTCAGAAAAAAGCTTCTCCCTCATAGAAAAAGGATTACCAACACTGGAAAAGCCCCTCTGTTCTTTCAATTTTCTTTCGAAAGAACATGATTACAGTGTGGATGTAATTGAAGATTTTTCAGAAAAACAGCTGTAGTATAGACATGCCCTCAGACTATTATCAATTAGATGAAAATACTGATGTTATGAAACTGCTTTTCAGATAGTTTTCAAAGCTGTATAAAGAATAAAAAGTCTTCAAATCTCATATTTAAAACACATATATTTAATATACCAAATTGCATAACTGCCAGCTTATCATGCTTGATAAGCTGCATGAATATTGTTGTATAGTGAACAGAACAAGGCATGGAACTAAACATTTCTTATATATCTTCTATATTTATTGTTTTCCACCTCTTCCATTTAATCACTATGTTGAAGTTTTTACAAAGGCTTGAGTTCAAATTAATTTGAGGGTCACACCAGAACCAAATCTCTTTCAGAAAAATGTCTCCAACATTTTCTTAAGCGTGAATGGAAGTGTAGCAACAAAGCTGAAAGTAAGTCAGACAGCAGAGAAGACAATGTTAACTGACCTCTGGGACATTTTGTTTTTCTAAGCAGTTGCTATTGAACCTGTTCTTTGTAAAAAAAAAAAAAAAAAAAAAAAAAAGGAAAGCACTTTCAGGTTAGCAGAAATATCATGTTGAATAATTCCAAAGACCAGATAAAGTATTCTGGTACATTTTTAAACAAAGGCTATTCTATTCTCTCTATCCAGGTGTGGGCAACATGCCTTATACAAAGAGGCTGCGTCTAGACTGGCATGATTTTGCGGAAATACTTTTAACGGAAAAGTTTTTCCGTTAAAAGTATTTCTGCAAAAGAGCATCTGGATTGGCATGGATGCTTTTGCGCAAAAAGTGCTTTTGCGCAAAAGCATCCGTCCCAGTATAGATGCGCTTTTGCACAAGAAAGCCCCGATTGCCATGTTAGCCATCAGGCTTTCTTGCGCAAAAAATTAAGGTGCCTGTCTACACTGGCCCTCTTGCACAAGTATTCTTGCACAAGAGGGCTTATCCCTGAGTGGGAGCATCAAAGTATTTGTGCAAGAAGCACTGAATTCTTACATTAGAACGTCAGTGCTCTTGCGCAAATTCAGGCGGTCAGTGTAGACAGCTGGCAGTTTTTGTGCAAAAGTGATTGCTTTTGCGCAAAATCTAGCCAGTCTAGATGCACCCAGAGAGTGTATTTTTTGTTTGTCTTTTTAAATCTTACTATGGTGTTAGAGTAAAATAACATCAGTCAGGAAAACAAAAAGAACAAGTAGGATTCTACTTGTAGGGCCGAGGAAGTCCCGCCCTTCAACCAAACTGAACATGCTCCAAATGCTGGAGCAGCATAAAAGGTAGGAGAGCAGCTCAGTCTGGGCTGGCCAGTGAAGGAGAAGGACCTCCAACCAGAGCTCCTAAGATGCAGCAGCCAGTGGCACAGACAGTAGGAACTGGAGTCCCAGGAGACCACTGCTATACAGCCCCAGAGGAGCCCCAGGGAGAAGCCACTGCCATTGCCCCACTAGCTCCCTTGGGAAGTGACCAAGAAAGGGTGCAGGAGTGGACTCTCCCAACCAGGTATACTTGGGCGTGTTTCAACTGGATTCCCTGCTGAGGGAGTAGTACAATGCTCTGCTGCTCACAGGGCTCAGGGTTGGGACCCGATGGAACAGGATGGGCCTACCAGGGTGCTTGCCCCAACCCTACTGAATCTGGCCATTAGGCCATACTGCCCTAAGATAAGGGCTACCTACTGATTTTCTGTGCTACCTTGAGATAAGGACTCTTTATCTAGCTATTGGACCATACTGCCCTGTAACCAGAGCTATGTACTGACTCTCCATATTGTAACAAGCCAAGGGCTACTTGCTGACTCTGGCCAGGAGGCCATACTGCCCTGAGATGAGGGATGCTTATTTACTCTGGCCATTAGACCTTACTGCCCTAGGGAAAGGGCTACTTACTGACACTCTATACTGCCCTGAGACCAGGGCTGCCTACTGACTCTGGCTGCTACGCTATACTGCCCCACAGCAAGGACTGACCGCTACAGACCCTGACTGGTAGACTGTACTGCCCTGAGAGAAGGGACAGCATTACTGACCTTAGACACTAAACTCAACTATTCTAGACCACAGCTAGGTATTTACAGACTATAGAGACTGTTGCCGACCCTGCTGCCAACCAAGCGACATCCACACACCTGAGTACCCTTACCTCTGCAATGAGGAGTAACGGTAGTTTGAATTAAGAGTGTTAATTTGAACTACCTAGCCCATGCCACGTGTAACCGCGGGCAGGTAGTTCAAGCTGCCGGGCATTTAAAAATGGCGGCATCCGGGAACATGCAAATGAAGCCCAGGATATTTAAATCCCAGGCTTCATTTGCAAGTTCGAATGACTACATTAGCCACTCTAGTTCGAACTAGGATGGCTACTGTAGCCATACCCTAAAGAAATACAGGACCCCATAGTATATTCTTTCCTTCTGAGTTTTGGAAAGTGTTCCTAATGAGGGAAAGTGATAAATTGAGGATTGTTAATGTTTATTTGTATTATCATTACATCAGAGCTCTAATCAAAAGCCAGGATTCCATTGTGCCATATTCTATTAACTCTATCTGGAGTTCAACAGTAATATTCATGCTGGTTAGTTCTCTATTCAGGCCTCTCCAATTCACCTTTCTGCATGTGTTCCACCACAGAAAAATTTAGCTCCTAAGACATAGGCTTCATCTACACTATGAGCCTCTTGTGGAAGAGCAAATGCAAATTGAGTGCTCATTTGCATATGTAGCACTCTCATTTGTATTTCCTCTTCCTTTCCCTTTTGCTCAAGAGGTTTTTGTGCACAAAAGTGCTGTGTAGACAGCGCCTTTTTATGCAAAAACCCTCTTTTGCACAAGAGCCGTTCTTCCTCCAAAAATGGGGAAGAACGGCTCTTGCACAAAAGGATGGCAAAAACCTCTTGCACAAAAGGGAAAGGAAGAGGAAATGAAAATGAGAGTGACATATGCAAATGAGAACTTCATTTGCATTTGCTCTTCTGCAAGAGGCTCTTAGTGTAGACATAGCTTAGAGAACAGTTCTGACTCACTAAAACTATACTGTTCAAATTTTATTAAGACTTTTGGAATGGAGAAAGATGTTTGAAAAAAACATAAGGAGGCAAATTCTATTCTCATTTACACTTTTATATTACCCAGAATAATTGAATCAATGTCATTGGACTTACTTTGAATTTATATCAGGTTAATGTAGTAGAAAATATTCAACAGGCAAATTCATTTTATGATTGTAATATGGATACTAATAAAACAGAACTATTTTTCTTCTCACTTCAGTGCTATGTGCATACCCATACATAAACTATCTACATTACAAGATCCTTGTTTATTGCTTGGGCACAGATTTCATGAATTTATTTGTGATATTTAATGATGATGCTGTTTTTGTTAGTGGACTAAAGAAAGAAGACCTGCCTCATAATCCTACAGCATGCTTGCTGTAATAAAGTCAATATTGGAGCTATACTAATATTGCAAAAAATAAGTAAAACTTAGAAATTTACTTTGACTGTATTCACAAACCTTCGTATTCCTCATTCATGCACATTTGTACAAGTGATTTTCTGCAATACATGGCTGAATAAAAGTTTGCCTAAGGGGTAATACTAAGGGTTTCGGGAAGCCATCTTGAAATCTTGTTAGCTTGTTTTAAATTTTAAATCTTGTTTTAAAAACCTGCATTTGTTTAACCACATGGCTGATGTGACTAAAAGAAAAATACTACATAGTCAAAATGAATAGGTTACAAATACCTTGAGGGTGAAAAATGCTACCTGAAATATTTCTCAAGACAATTCTGGACACCTAACTTTCATTTTAAAAAGTCTCAGGGGGATAGCTGTGTTTGTCTGTAACTTTAAAAACAATGAGTAGTCCTATAGCTCCTTAGGGTATGTCTACATAGCAGCATTATTTTGGAATAACCAACGTTATTTCGAAATAACAAAGAGCACATATGCACATCAAGCCATTATTTCAAAATAATGGCGAGCTGGAGGACATCTTACTCAGACTCCTGTAATTCCCATTTCACGAGAAGTAAAGGAAATCAAAGGAAGAAAGTTCTTCCTTCAACTTCCTGCTGTGTCGACAGCGCCCAAAGCTGAATTAAGCTATTTTGATTTCAGCTACGCAATTGATGTAGCTGAAGTTGCATAGCTTCATTTGACTTTTGTCCTGCTTTGTAGATGCGTAGACATTATTTGTAGAGCCTAACAAATATATTATGTCAAATATATTGTATCATAACCTTTCATGGGTAAAACCCACTTCCTCAGATGAGTTGGACGGGACTTTATAGATCCAGGGTGTATATATAACAGCAAAAGTGGTTACTTGTCATTTGTAGGACCAGTGTTAATGAAGCTAATTGACTAAGACTGGAAGTGGCAATACTGGCCAGGTAAACTGTGTTGCATCGCCTGAACACCAAAGCTGCTGCAGTGTACACTCCAGTGTCCATGATTCCTTCTGGTCTCTACATTGCCTAGTGCACACCATTTTCCCTCTAGCATCCTGTATTCTTTTGCACGCACACAAGCCCAAATAACTCTCTCCTGTCTCTTACGTTGTCCTGTAGGCACACGTGCTTAATTTTACTCTACATAAAAAGTATAGTTGCCTTCACGGGTGATAGTGGTCCCCTATGCTACTGGGACAGAGGGTAGTGTGTTACTTCAATACCGAACCCTCTTGAAAGTGAGTATTAGGGATGTAAAATCCTGTTGAATTAGTTAACCATTAAGTTTAACTGGTTAACTGATTAAATGGAGAGGGGGGGCTGGAGCAGCCCCTGAGCCACAGGCAGGGGCTGCTCTGACCTGACTACTTCCAGCCCTAGGGGGCATGGACTCAGTAGCACTCAGCCATGCCTCTGTTGCCCCTGAACACACTGTCATAGGTACACAGCTTTTTTATACTCAGGGTAGCTTAGGTGAGAGCTACCACAAGTACATATACACAAGTGGGCACAGAGGGGGGAAACTCCTAGCTCACAGTGCAGACATAGCCTAGGAGAAATCCAAAAGCTAAATCAATGCATTATTAAGGACTATTCGGAAATGCTAGTAAATACTCCATTTCTTGGAGGAGCCATTGTAATTCATTTTTACCCAAACTAATTGAAATACAGGTTGTGCCTCCAAAAACTGTCACTCTCTGGTCTGACAACATCTGTTGTCCAGCAGGACCACAGCTGCTCCTGAACAAGAGAGCCTGGGAACCTAAGGACTGGAGGGCCAGCCAGGCTGGGGGTAACTGGGTCAGTAGCCTATATGCTGGAGTCCACTGGCAGCCTGCAGCAGCCCCATGAAGTACAGGGCCAGAGCCCCACAGCAGTCCCCAAACCACAAGACCAGGGCCTGCAGCAGCCCACAGCAAGCGGGACTGGTGTCCTGCTGCAGGAACTGGAGCCTGGGGCCACCCAGGGAGCCAGCAGCAGCTGGGTGAGCAGCTCAGCCTGGTTGGGGGGAGGAGGGAGGCAAGGTGCCTGTTGGGGCAGCCTACTGGCAGTAGGTGATGGACTTGGGTGCCAGTTCTGTGGACCTCCCCTGGTCCAGCAAATTCTCTCGTTCAGGACCGGTCAGGTCCTGATGGTGCCAACCAGAGAGGTCCAACATATTATAATTATTTGTAAATTCTCTGAATGTTCATTCTGTACTCATCAAGTGCATTAATATGGGGCAAGATATGCTGCATGCTTTGTTCATAGTTAAATGTCTACTTTTAGTGCAAAATCCAGCTCAGCTCTAACTATGGTGCAACACTTTTGGCAATAGATAACAACTATACAGAATTATAGTTGATTATCACTATAATGAACCACAATAATATCATTTACCTTTGTGACAACAATTATTTCTTTTGTGTAATACTCAGGAATGTTATTTTAAACAGGCTGTCATAATATATAGGGTATTTCCAATACTTTACTGAACGTGCTCTCGTGATCTTACTGCGAAAGCAGAAGAAATAGAAATTGTTGATTTTTATAATGTAGGGGGGTGGCTGCCCCGCTCTTACGTGACAGGGATTAAAGCAAGCCAGAGAAGTTGTGCAATCAAGGAAGGGCTTATAGGGAGCCAATCAGGAGAAGGCTTCCTGGAGCAGCCCACATATATGAAGGGCTGCTCATCAGAAAGAAGCACGGGAGAAGGACTGGCTGCCTAGGAGCACTTGGGACAGGGCGGGGCAGGTCAGGGCGGGGCTGGGCCAGCAGAGACTGGGAGGTTCTAGGCTGACTGCTAGTGTGTGGACTTGTTACAAAGAGCTGAGAAGGTGGTCAGGTTATGGGGAAATGGCCTGGGAAAGCAGGCGCTGGAGGAGGCCAGTAGGTGACTGTTGTAGAGGACAGCTGGGTCAGGGCCCAGAGTGGGACCACTACTCACTCTCCCCAGTTTGCATATGATGAGAGTGGCTAAACCAAACTGAAGTTTGCCCTTGGAGGATGTGGCTAAACTGAGACTGCAGTGAGAAGACTGGAAGAACCAGAAGCACTGGCCCCCTGGAAGGGGGGAGAGCCAACAGGATGGGCCCAGTCAGAGAGCAATGGTCCAGGAGCAATGTGGACCCAACTGTAAAGATGGTGGAGACAGCAAGAAACCAGCAGCAAAGGCTCCCTGGTGAATGTGTTAATTCCCTAAGTGACCAGCAGGAGGCACTGCTGTTGTAAGATTAACCCTGTCCTCTATAGATATAAAAATTCTGTCTGGATAATAATGCTGAAAGTATATGTAAATGGTGTACAGCGCATGTATATAATGATACAGTCAACTGAGCTGGGTTTTCAGTCAAAAGTCTGATATAACAATAGTATCTAATTTGAAATTCTTCTAAAATTTGAGGAACTTGATTTTACCTTATAAAAAACATGTGAGAAGCAATAGAAATGTATTGTAAATGTCAGCATCATATTTGATCATGTGCTGGTGACCTTAAAATGCCATCTTATCCACTTTAATTTAACAAGCGGATTTCCTAAACTATCAAATATTTGATATACAAGAATATATATTGAACCACTGGAACAAATAGCTGAAAAATATTCTAGTTGTCATGCTTGAAAAAACTACAATAAATGTAAGGGAGGAGGGGACTTTTTTCCTCTAAACTTTTCCCTTCATGTAAGGAAAATGCTGCCTCACCACTCCATAAGGAAACTTTCAGGCTCCTTGAAAAGCTTTTTTTTTTTTTTTCTAATCAGTGGGCCAGGTTTTCTAACAGTGCATAGAGGGTGCACACAAAAAATCCTGTTGGCCCTGGAGTCCAATATTCAACTGAAAATGTTTAGCTGAAGACATTATGTATGGCCCCCAATCCTGCAAGTGGACAGTATGCTGACACAAAAGTTCACTTCCATGGTCAACTGAATGATCAAGGCATTCACTCCAAATTACATCATCTGGGTACACTGAAAGAACATAAGAACATAAGAATGGCCGTACTTTGGTCAGACCAAAGGTCCATCTAGCCTAGTAGCCTGTCTGCCGACAGTGGCCAGCACCAAGTGCCCCAGAGGGGGCAGAACGAAGACAATAATCAAGCGATTTGTCTCGTGTGACCCATCTCCAGCCTTCCACAAACAGGCCAAGGACACCATTCCTACCCCCTGGCTAATAGCCTTTAATGGACCTAACCTCCATGAAATTATCTAGCTTCTCTGTAAACTCTGTGATAGTTCTAGCCTTCACAGCCTCCTCTGGCAAGGAGTTCCACAGATTGACTATGCACTGTGTGAAGAAGAACTTTCGCTTATTAGTTTTAAACCTGCTACCCATTAATTTCATTTGGTGTCATCTAGTCCTTATATTATGGGAACTAATGAATAACTTTTCTTTATTCACCATCTCCACACCACTCATGATTTTATAGCCCTCTATCATATCCCTCCTCAGTCTCCTCTTTTCCAAACTGAAAAGTCCCAGTCGCTTTAGCCTCTCTTCATATGGGACCTGTTCCAAACCCCTAATTATTTTAGTTGTCCTTTTCTGAACCCTTTCCAAAGCCAAAATATCTTTTTTGAGATGAAGAGACCACATCTGTACACAGTACTCAAGATGTGGGTGTACCATAGTTTTATACAGGGGCAGTAAGATATTCTGTGTCTTATTTTCTATCCTTTCTTAATAATTCCTAACATTCTATTTGCCTTTTTGACCGCCGCTGCACACTGTGTGGACGTTTTCAGAGAACTATCCACAAGAACTCCAAGATCTCTTTCCTGATTTGTCTCTTTCCTGATTATGTTCCTTTCTATTTATCTCACTGGGATTGAACCTCCATTTCTTGAAAGATGCCTTTTTGTCCCTCACTGCTTCCTTTACATGGTCGTTAAGCCATGGTGACTCTCTTTTAGGTCTCTTACTCTGTGATTTTTAATTTGAGGTATACATTTAAGTTGGGCCTCTATTATGGTATCTTTAAAAAGTTTCCATACAGCTTGCAGGGATTTGGCTCTTGTCACTGTACCTTTTAGAAGGACAAGAGACACTGTCTATGGGTTTTAATCAGGCTGCAACATTATTATACAGCTATCTGGGAGTACCCAGTAGCTAAAACATACAATGCAGGTCAATCCATGTTACTTTAAATCTTTACCCAGGACTCCACCAGCTTCCCCTTGATTTCCATCCAGGTTCCCCACCCAACCTATGGCTTGGACCTTACCATCCACTGCCCTCATAAGAGGGTTAAGAGGGGGTATGTGAATGGGAGGGATGGTCTCTGCCATACCAATCAGAGGAGTCCCCAACATTCAACTGAATTTTTAGCTGATGACATTATTTATGGCCCCAATCCTGCACATGAACAGTGTGCTGGCACGAAAGTTCACTTCCGTGGTCAACTGAAGAATTGGAGCATTCACTCCAAAATAAATTAATACTTTTACAGTGTTTCCAGCAATAGTAGTTGGCATAACATCCACTGTTTATTGTGGGGCATTGTTTCCTGTAAGCTGAATCTGAACTCTGAACTTCCCGAATTTCAGTCACTGGTATTTTAAATCTTCAACTTACTGTAAAGGTTTTATTCTCCTTTAAAAATAACAATATTTATTCACAGCCTCAAATACATCTTGAAGTATTTAAGCATAGGAGTGCCTTTGGTTTGGGACCTTTACAGTGGTAGCTATACAGTTACACTATCCAATGCCTATTTCTATCACACTGTTTTAAAATTAATCCAGATTCACTTTTAAATCAGTAAGAATTAGGAGACATACATATAAATACAGATAGACACATCAGTCAAAGATACATTCTGCAATTCTCATCAGCCTTAACACTAAATGAACTGTCATCTACAGTGTTTACATAGCAATATCACAGATTTCCATGTCACTTGGAGGCTGATTTTTACTTAGAAGTACAAAGAAAAAGGTTTTAGATGATCTCACATGGGTCAATGCTGTCTAACAGTTAGGTAGGGGATCAGACCACTCCTGAATTTTTCCCTTTGCCTCTGTAATAAAATCCATAGGGATGATGGGCAAGTCACAAGTTTGTGCCTCGGTCATGTGTATTATATTCACTGGTAAACTATGGGTTCGTCTTCTCTACTGGGGGGAGCAATGCTGCTGCAATTAAGGCCGTTGGTGTCAATTAAGTGGGTCTAGTGAAGACCTATCAAATCGACGGCAGAGTGTTTTCTGGTTGACTTTGGTACTCCACTGCTTAAAACTACGCTCTATCAGTGTGAGACACTCCCTTGTTGACTTACCTTACTCTTCTTGGAGAGGTGAAGACATTGTGGTGAGTTGACCTAAGCTATACCAATTCCAGCTATGATTAATGTAGCTGGAATAACATAACTTAAGTTAACTTACCCCGGTAGTGTAGACAAGGCTACAATTTTGCATTAACATTTGCAAAATGCTGCTCTTGAGATTCTTGCATGAAAAGCACTATATAGGTGCAATGTATTACTTACCTTGGAAAGTACTGTACATGGATTATCCGGTGAAACAGAAGTACAGAGGATATTACTTAGGTGTTTGTAATAAAGCACATAATATAGGAACACAAGGGTTGCATCTAGACTGGCAAAATTTTGCACAAAAGCAGCTGCTTTTGCGTAAAAACTTGCCAGCTGTATACACTGGCCGCTTGAATTTGCGCAAGAGCACGGACTTTGTAATGTACAAAATCAGTGCTTTGTGCGCAAATACTTTCATGCTCCCGCTCGGGAAAAAGCCCTCTTGTGCAAGAATACTTGCTCAAGAGGGCCAGTGTAGACAGGGAAGAATTGTTTTGCGCAAAAAAGCCCCGATGGCTAAAATAGCAATTGGGGCTTTCTTGCGCAAAATTGCGTCTAGACTGGCCACGGATGCTTTTGAGCAAAAGCACTCTTTGCGCAAAAGCATCCTTACCAATCTAGACGCTCTTTTGCAGAAATACTTTTAACGGAAAAACTTTTCTGTTAAAAGTATTTCCGCAAAACCATGCCAGTCTAGACAAAGCCAAGCTGCTTGCATTGTATAGATATAGTGAAATCCATCTTCATCATCCACTCAAGTACAGGGTATTCTGAGGCGCCATCTATAAAAGGACCTTCCCTAAATAAGAGTCTCTCAAACAGCATAAGTTCCAGAAACACAGAAGTTATATTATAGCTGAGTACTGCCCTGATTTAAGTAGCAGATTAAAACGTTAAAAAAACTCCATGGAACTTGGGGGGTATGAAAGGATAAGTGGGTTTGGAAAGGAATGGAAAGTGGGGTTAGTTTTTAGCTAAGGATGTGGGGAGGAAGGGGGGAATATCCCATCTCTCAGATCCTGTAAAAGTTCTCTATACCGGGTAATGTATCAGTAACTAGTTGTAATTGTTTTCACTTTCCTTTGTAACAGAAATTAAAACACCTAACACTTTTCTCCCTGTCATCGCTGGTTATGATTTATAATTTCTGGATTTTTCTTAAAACATCTAAAAACTATGTGGATGGACAACATGGAGAAGCAGCTGTCATATCACGAAAATTCAATTATTATTTTCTATATAAATGCAGGTATTAAAAAATGTCTTGGTTGAAGAAATATGTATTTGAGGGCAAATTATATTTAAGATTACAGGAAGAAACCTACAATACCAGACATAAGGCAGAATGCTCAGTTAAGTCCTATTCATATTGTATCTACTCTGTTACTTCATAATCTGTAGATGTTCTAGACAATACATGCACTGCAGTAAAGCGTGTTTAGATAATTAGCAATATTACTTGTTTGCTATTCAACCTCTATTAATTATCCCAGCTCTTCACTGGCAAGGGAGGAAATAGAGGAAGGTGATAGAACATCAAGTGATAAAACTTTCTTTTTAATGAAAAAGCAGACACCATTCCAAATCTCTAAATTCCATATTTCTGATTCACTTTCTAAACATTGAAGGGAAGTACATAAAAGAGTAATCTGAAATAAATGGCTAAAGAGATATTCACTTTCAAATATTATAAAACTCCACAGAAGCATAAGGCCCAGTTTTATGCCCCTGGAATTCAATAGCACACCTTTCACTGACTTTGAGAACAGGATCAAACCTATATTGAGAAGACCAGGAAAGAGAAAGTCAGATGAGCAGCAATCTATAATTTAACATCAGTTATTTCTGGAATTACTAGTCAGACTTTCAAATGATACTTACTTCATAAGGCATCTATGAACTTTATAGACACAGCCTATCATTTTACTGTTTTTGATGGTTTTATAGTTGCTATTTTAAGTATCTTTCTATGTCCTCATAAAGTTTTAAACAGGTTGGAAAAAATAGCTACATGCTCTTTCTTTCCTTGTGAAATGAAACACAAGGAATAAATAGGTTGGGTTGTCAGGGAGGTGGGCTAAGTTTTAAGAAATGCTGGGTAATATTTTTTTTAAAACTTAAACAATATGTGGTGCTGTAGTACCTTAGAAACTAACAAAAATATAGATAGTATCATAAGCTTTCGTGGGCACCACTCACGTCTTCTAATATTTTGCATACCGTGCTAAAATGCTATGATGTTATCATTTGTCACATATCCACCACACACTGCCTACTAATGAGTGAATCAGTTTGGATAAAATAAATTGTTCAAAGTCAAAATTCAGACTGGGCTTGAAATTTTTTTCTAATATTAAATAGGTTTTGTGAATTTTAGAGCAGGCTGTGGAGAGGGAAAGATTTTAATTGGCTTGAAACACAGTCACATCCAAGACCAGAATTGGAAGTACCAAATTACTGAACTATGGTGGTTTTCATTACATTTCTGAGCCAACAGGAAGGAGACAAGACTAGAAATCTCATGAGAAATTAGAGAAAAAGTGAAAAATAAATGACTTGTCCCTCTTCTTTCATACACACAATTTTATGATCATGAAATTCATTTTGACATTGACGAATGCACACATTCATTGTTTATCATGTTTTGATCTGAAAGTTGACGGTTTTCTGTCTGGGCACAATTGCTAAAAAGTTTATTTTTGTCATCGAATGCAGAACAATCTCCTAGTCAACTTGTATTCTTTTTCACTTGAAAAACATGCAGCATTATTTCTGAAAGATATACTATTTTCATTCATTTGAAATGGAATCTGAATGTCAAATTTCAGTTTCAAATACTGGTGAGAATGTTTTGCACAACACACTATAAAAGCCTGTTGGATTTTGAGCTCACTTTTGGGAGAATAAAATTGATAGTTTATATATTAAATATGGCGATAACCAACTTTTGCTTCCTTAGCAGAACTCAACAGCCAGCTCTTCTAAGGTTTCCTCATCACCCTTGAAAAGTGGGCAGCAGAACCAAAAGAAAAAAATGCATTCTTGTAATTCTGGAGTCTTGTTTAAACAACTTAACAAAAATAATTAAATTAGACATATGATCTACCTAGCTTCATCACTCTGTGCAGAAGCATTTCTTTTAACAGTTTGGTGTTTCATGTCTACAATTGGGGGGGAGGGAGAAGATATCACAACTATCCAAAGTTTTCAAGAATCCTAAAAAACTTGAATTATGTAACAATATAAATATATTACTCTGTATCAACCACAAGAATCATACTAGTTTTCAGATCTATTTTAATGGTCTTTCTAAAATTGTACAGTGCTTATATATAGGTTTGAAGAATATATTTTGCATATAATTTTAATGAGCCATATGGGTTTATTTTAAGACTTTATTTTCAGTTACAAGAAATTATGGGGGACAGAATTATTTAAATATAGTGGACACAAATTCAAAAAGTTAAATTATAATAATTAAAACACAATTTTGTTGATCACATGTCAAAATATACAAAATATTTTTAAATTCTAAAATTCTCAAACAGCATTTTTCTTTGCCTAATTGTAAATTTCAGTCATCTGGGGAAATATTTCTGTCAATTTGAGTGTTTGGTTAAATCACTGTTTAAAAAAAATTCTAATTCTTCCCAGCCTATTGATGAATAACTATGAGAGACTGCAGAATTTAATCTGCAAGTCAAGAATTTTATTGGGAGTGGGGGGAGGGGAAGGAGGAATGCTCCATATGGTCTGTTGGATTCCTACCATTCCCTATTTTGTTAGATTTACTCTTTTGTTGGTAAGCACCAATTCGTCCATTGTAATTGGAATACTAAAGAAACAACAATATCTGAGATTTCCACTTTCATAGAACACTAGAACTGTAAGGGACCTTGAGAGATCATCAAGTCCAGTCCTCTACCATCACGGCAGGACCAAACACCATCTAGATTTAGGATTCTGCAGCTCAAAATATGTATATTTTGTAACAGTACAGTATGTGGAGTTTTCAAATTCTGTTGCCTCAGAAGCAAAATACGGTAAGAGTTTAAGTTAACATTGGACAAGGGTATAGGTCAGAAAATCTACTATACATTTGAGAGAGTCTGTGCATCTGTTTGTTGGTGTGTCCATCTGTGACCCCATTTGTTCAAGACCTCCTTCTAGCTCTTAGCATATAGGACCACCAACTTTGGTATGCAGCTTCCACTTATCTGAAAGCAAGGTAAAGGTTTAGTTGTGCCAGGATAATGGGATGTGCCTGGAATTTAACTTTCTCATAAAATGCAAAGGGAGGAGGGACAGTTATACCGTAGAATGACCTCAGAAGGGCGTTAAGGGATCAGAAATGGGGACCAGGACAGCTACAACCCCATTGAACTAGCAGCGGGGGAGGGGTGAAGAAAGGGACAGCTATCTACTATATATTTCAGAGAGTTTGTCTGTTAGCATGTCTGTTTGTCTATCTCCCAGCTGGGGGACACACACCTCTCCTTCAGCTGTGCCCACTGCAGAAACAGCAACCATGGAGAGGTGCTTCTCACCTTGTCCCAAGCTGCTGTGGTGAGAGAGGGCTGGGGTTGTCTGCTCTTGCCAGGGCAGCCTGTGTACTGAACCCTCATCCCCAGCCCCACTCCAGAGCAATGATCCAAATGAAGAAAAACAAAACTGATTTGAGTTAAAGACCTCATAATGCCGGGTAAATCTTCTAGTATCTAAATAAAATTGAAGGGGAAGTTTTATTTAGAATGTAGCTACTCAAACTGGATTTAACTAGACACCCAGAAACTTGTAAGAAGTATGATGGAAGATTTAATGACTGCAAGTAGTCAGGAGCTGACTTTGGGTTTAATGTAAAAAACCCAGCAACTTAGAACTCAGGGTATGTCTACACTACCCCGCTAGTTCGAACTAGCGGGGTAATGTATGCATACTGCACTTGCTAATGAAGCCCGGGATTTGAATTTCCCGGGCTTCATTAGCATAAGCGGGGAGCCGCCATTTTTAAATCCCCGCTGCTTCGAACCCCGTGCAGCGCGGCTACACGGGGCTCGAACTAGGTAGTTCGGACTAGGTTCCTATTCCGAACTACCATTACTCCTCGTGAAACGAGGTGTACCGGTAGTTCGGAATAGGCACCCTAGTCCGAACTACCTAGTTCGAGTCCCGTGTAGCCGCGCTGCACGGGGTTCGAAGCAGCGGGGATTTAAAAATGGCGGCTCCCCGCTTATGCTAATGAAGCCAGGGAAATTCAAATCCCGGGCTTCATTAGCAAGTGCGGTATGCATACATTACCCCGCTAGTTTGAACTAGCGGGGTAGTGTAGACATACCCTAACACAGTACTAGCTCATTGAGTCCTCAATGTAAATCAGAGGTAATGCTGGTCAAGCCATCAAAATGTAAAACCACTACCACAGCACAATCAAACACTACTCAGTCTCTCATCACATGAATAGGGTGACCATATGCAGTGTTCCCTCTAACTTTTTCTATCCAAGTGCAGGATAAACGTTTTGTGTGCCAAGGCACATGCAGCTGTGCACCACCAGTAGAAACACATGCTGCTGGCTGAGGGTGCTGTGGATGCTGGCTTGTTTTGTTTTGTTTTGTTTTGGCAGAAGTGGGCATTTGTCCCATTTGACCTTGCCCAAGAGCAAACAGGACAAATGCTCGCTTTTGCAAAAACAACAACAAAACATAACTCATGGGGCAAGCACCCCTAGAAAAGAGTGACGTGTGGGGGTGAACAGGGCTCTGGTGAGAAGAGAGGCCTGCCAAGGAGAGGGAGGCCAGGTTCAGACAATCAGTAATGCCAGCCATATGGAGGGGGGCAGGCTGTGCTCGGCTGAGGAGCAATGCCAGCCCCACACACAGGGAGCAAGTTTGAGAACCCTGCATGTTTGGGGAGGCCAACAACTTGGGTCAGTCCCATGTGCAGGAAAGGAGGAGAGGTAGGGCACCTACCAGCCCCATGTACGGGAACAAGGGAGCAGGAAACAACCAGCCCCATACACAGGGGAAGGAGCATGGCTTTGGTGAGTGGCCCTGTACAGTGTCCCAGTTTCCTTTGGGAAATCTGGTCACCCTATACTTGAACTAGCCTCCATACTGCATCGCATTCCCTCTTTACAGATGTTCAGCCAAAGCTAAATGCTCAGTGCTAGACCTTAATCGTCCATATCTTTCACCGCCAGCCAGTATCCTGCAGAATCCATCTCTATCACCACAATATTTCCCTACTTCTTACTGCCAGCATTTCTCCGCCTTAAAGTGGCCAAAAGTCAGAACATTGTTCTAGCAGAATCTTCATCCAATCAGGGTACAAAATACCCAGTTGTAAGTACCCATCTCCTGATAGTGTAACATCATATTCTCTATTGAGCTGAACTGAAGAAGGAGCAAGCCACCAATTCTATAGGTATTTACTCATGCAATGTCCACATAAAATATATGAGCATGAAATTTAATCTGAATACATCAGACTGCCACTAGGATTTCAAAAGACCTCAATTTAAAAGACAACATACACCAGTTACAATCTATTAAGGAATTCTTAAATGTCCCATTCTAGCAGAGTATTAAATAACCTTCCATCTAAAGAAAAGGTGACATCAGTTAACTACAATTTCCTCTAAATCAAGGTCAGGCAAAATATGGCCCATAGGCCAAATCTGGCCCAAAGGAGCCTCCATCAGGCTCTCTGCCCTGTCTTGTCCTGAGAAAAGCTCTCTGCATGCTGAGAGCCCGGGGGAGGAGAGGAGAGGCTTCCCAAACTGTACCCCACTCCAGCAAAATTTTTCAGCTCCCATTGTCTGGTTTCCAGCTAATGGGAACTGCCTGTTTGCAGGATAAGCAACTCAGGAAGTACTCCTCCCTCCTCCAGGCTTGCAGCATTCAGAGTCAGCCACACATGGCCCCTCCAGCCAGTTCAGGGGCTTGGAAGAAATGGACCCTGGCTGAGGGATCAGAAAAGCTGCTGGCCAAAGCCGCTCAAGTAAGTGTCTCCCGACCAGAGCCTTTCTCTGGCACCCTAGCCCCCACCTCCTTGCAACTCTCTGCTCCCTTCCTGCATCCCTACCCCATGTAACCCAAACCCTCTGCACTCCTGCTCCTGCATTTGTAACCCCTCTCAGACTTTGCATCCCAATCCTCTACCTCAGTCACAACCCAAATCATTACACCCTCTCCTGCACTCCTGCCCCAGGTCTCAACCTTCTCCTAAACTCCACGCTCCCTCCTATATCCCAGAACCCTGCCTTGAGTCACAACCCCCTTCTTCATCCAAATGCTCTCCCAGATCCCACAGTTACTCCTGCACCCCAATACCTTACCCCAAGCTCCCTTCTGCACCCAACCTCTATCCAAGACCCTGCACCTTCTCCATTAATATCAAGGAAGTGTGTGGCCCTTGACTGCTTACCAAATTCTTGGAGTGCCCCTCCCCATAAAAAATCATTGCCCACCCCTGCCCTAAATAAAAACAAATAGTATCACCAAGAAAGTTGGTCAAAAACTGCAAAAAGAAAATCAGCCTTCAGTCACTACAGAAATAGCAGCCGCCTTTTACTTTGTATCATTTCACTGACATTTTATTCCAAGTGATAATTTTGGTGCACTTTTTCTTTCAATTATTACAACAAAAGCGCCTTTCAAGTTAAAGAAAATTATGCTATTTTCTTTCTGGAGCAAGCAGCACTTTGACAAAAAGTAGCAGTGATACTAAACATTGCACACGATTGTTATGGAAATATATTTCTCTGTATCCTGTTGTCATGGCAGCTAAAGATCAAGGCATGAATGCTACATACAGTAATTTATACTGAATAGAAAGAATGTTTTGGGGAAAACATTTAAATGCATAATCTGATATTTGAAACTATAGTCTGATTTGGAAGACTGGTTAGAAGAAAAAAATTGAGATGAGCATTTCAGTTAATATTTATTTCATTATGTTCACTGACTTCTTTTAATTTTTAGTGTACTGACAATTTTATTTCTCAAGCATTCTAAATCTTCCTGTATTTTTTTACCTAGCATCAGTTCCATTTCTGACCACATAAAAGGGAACAACAAGCTGATATTCCATTTCTTTTTAGTTAAATAATATTGTTTGTGTAAGGGTAAATTGTCTTTATTGTATTGCAGTTGTCCACTCTCTCATAAAATGGTTCAGCTTTTATTTCTCTCACTACAAAACATTGAACTACTATTCATTTTCAAGTTACATTTACAATGTGTGTTCAGCCATTTGTTTCTAAAAACACTATCAATAGAGTAAATACTATATATCAAAACATTTTAGATGATGATGCATCCCTTGGATACTTTGTGAAGAAATTGGCACTCTGTGTAGAAGTGGTGCAACAAAATACTTTCCACACTTAGGCAATGCTGGTGAATTAAGGGTTTCCAGTGGCATGTTTTAGTATTGTGGAAAACTGTAGACAGAATCTAATCATATGTGCTATTGTCTATACAAGGAGACTGGATTAAAGAGAGGCCGTTACAGGCTTCAGAATGTTCTTATTGTAGTTTGTCTTTTTACTTTAGTAATGTATTTAATCAAAACCAGAGCCTGGCCCAAATATTTACCCTGACACATGCACAAACTTTGGGGGGTTTGAAATCTGCATCCTGATTTAGATGTTCCTATTTGGGGCCCATTTTTGTTTTATCAACATATCTCAGTGGATTTGCCTTGCAGTGTAAGATTGCAATGAAGGATGGACATACTTTTTCAGATAAACCAAGAAAAAGGTCTAAAGAAAGGGTCCGTGGGGGAGACTGAGAGGAGAAAGAAGCCTTTGTACTGTATAAGATCAGCTGGAAGTGGAATCCAGAGTGAAGAATACTTCCTTGCAAATGCTCAGCCACCAAACGATGCAATCGTGTAGTACTTTGCTTTGCCCTATGTGTACCATGGAGTTATGATTATGCAAGAAAGGACAAGAAGGAAATGTAACCCTTCTGCCAGGTGGAGCCAGCAGCAACTAGAGCCAGTTTCCCTATTACAGGTACCTTTCCATCCATACAAGATAGAGCCAGCTCAAGCCCCCTCCCTGTAATCTGAGAAAATTAAACAACACCAGAGGCAAGATTTCCCCAGTCACAAGCACAGAGTCTGTGTAGAAATAAACATTTTAATAAAAGGAGAAAAGTAGCTTGGTGTTAATATGAAAAAATACCACAAACAGGGTTCATAAACCTAAACCATGAGCAAAAAGATCCACCCCAAGTAAATTGGGCAGTGTCCTTTTTGCCTCTGGATCTTAAGTCCAGCAACCCCAAAGTCCCTTTCATGTGCCCAGTCTGTCTCTGCACCCCATTTACAGTTGCTGTCTTTGGTCAGGGCAGATCCAGAGTCCAGAAGTGCATCTGCAGAACTCAACTCCTACCCTGAGTGTGATGGAAGTGGGGGATGGTAAAGAGGCTCCTTACTCACTCTGCTGCTCCAGTACTTTCTAGCTGCCCCTATCTGCAGAGTTCTGCTCAGGCCTTTTCTGCCAGCTGCCCTGCTGGGCACTTGTTGCGCCTCTCTGCTTCAGCAGCCAACTATCAGTCACCTTCTGCTGCTACCTGCCTCTCTGCTGTGACCCCTGCACATCAATCTCTTACCTCTTCACAGGCTGGGCATAAACACATCCCCATCTCCAGTGATTTCAGCTCTCAGTGAAGTTTAGTTCTTAGCGGGTAGGGCAGGGCAGAGACAGTCCTGCCACCACTGTTTTCAGCAATCAAAATAACAAAGAGACTCCTAATGAAGCCTATTTAGCTCTATTCTTTAAACCAGGGGTCTCCAAACTTTTCAGCCCGAGGGCCAAATTAACTATCAAACAGCAGTTCGGGGGCCGACTACACACTTGAGGTCCAAATAAAAAACAATCAAAACATGGATGTTGTTTTTAATTATTTATTTAATATTATTTTATTCAGTTATTATTTAATAACACATTGATACACTACACATGAACACCTGTATTAGTGTGAATGGTGAAATTGTTTCCTGGATGCCAAAATTGTTTCCGTAGACAAAAAGGTCTCCACGGGCCGGATGAGAGGGCCTCGCGGGCCGCATCCGGCCCGCGGGCCGTAGTTTGGAGACCCCTGCTTTAAACAGTGGGGAGAAACAGGTTAAACCAGTCTAGAGAGGACCTTTATGGAGGATTTGCAGCCTTCTGGCCAGGACACCAGCAGCTCCAGCAGGCACAGCTGAGAGAGGAGTGCATGTCCCCCAGCTAGGGCAGATCTAGATGCATGGGCATACCTTGCTTTAAGTTATGATAAAAGGAAGCTGCATACTGACTGTGGTGGTTCTAGCTCTTAACATTGAGGAGGCATTCCTGAACAGGCAGACAGACATATATACACACAAACGCTCTCAAATATGTAGCAGATAGCTGTCCCTTTCTCCACCACTGCCCTCTGCTGTCCCAATGGGGTTATAGCTGTCCCAGTTCCCCTGGAGTCGTTATATAGTGTCACAGTCCCTGTTTCTCATTCTATAGCCCCGGATGCCCCCATGTGGCCATTATATAACAGTGCCTTCCATTTCCATTTTATAAGACGCAGTCCCATTCCAGGCACATCTCATTTTCCTGGCACTACCAAACTTTTACCTTGCTTTAATGTATGATAAAAGGAAACTGTATACCAAATTTGGTGGTCCTAGCTCTTACCTTAGGAGGTGTTCTTAAACGGACAGAATCACAGAAAAATTCCCTCAAATATACAGTACATTACAAGCAAGAGTTATTTTTTAAATTGGGACAACCATAGATCTTTGTGTAACGTGCATAGAGTATCTTACTAATGCATTCATGAAAAATAACATAAATGGTAATTAGTCACAACAACTGGCGTGTTTCATCATTTCTTTTTATTGGAAGGCTCTCTGAAACAAACATTTTCTAATTCTCCCAACCCATGGTAAAAGTCACTCATCTCATAAGCATGGCACTTAATCTTCATAGTGCGCTAGAATTCGTATACAAAAAGTTTATATGAACTTTCATAATACTCTTATTCGTGCAGCATTTCTGGGTCCCTGAAGAGATATGCACGTATTTTGTCATGGTGGTTTGTTACATCCCTGGATGAGCTCTTCCTGTTGGACAGTCACTAGACTGCTCTCCTGGACTAAAATATTGGGTTCTACGGACTCTTGGTTTGTTGGGGCTGGACAATGTAAATACACACTCTCTCTGGCCCTAGGCATCTAGGTACAAACTCCAGGTTCAGCCACTGTTTGGTATCCCTTTTGGTCATTGGGATCCTATAGTCCAGTTACCTAGGTGCTAAACTACAACTAGTTCTTTCAAGCCTCCCCAATAGCTATTTCATGCTCTGAGTTCTACCAGAGCTGTGCATTCCCTGGTTTACTATTTGTTCTCTCAGGGCTACATGAGAATGTAAGTAACATACACATACTTCAATTTTAGCCAGCATAAAAGATTGACAGATCTACAGAAAAATAACAAAACCTGCACACAAATCCCTGCCTGATTCAGTTTCCTCACCACTTCGAGAGCCTTTTGAGATTTGTCCAGCATCCTCCCAGGGGATCCAAGAATCCTCCCGCTTAGTTCTGTCTGCTCCTGGTCTGCTCTGTGTCATCCCCATCCCACTTGCCGGAGCAAATCATTTTTATAAAACTGCAGTCCCCTTTGGAAAGTGACCACCTCTGCGACTTCGAGTCTTTTTGTGAGGTGGTCTGTTCCTTAGTTATCAGTCCACCTGGAAGCAGTTTCCCCTGGGTGTTAGGAAGCTCATTCTCCTGCCAAGCATGTTATACAATTGTCGATGGCCCTTTCCCATTCAGTAGCAGAGACCCAGGTGCCAGTCCTCTTCCTCTTAACACAAGAAGTCTGAAGTGAGGACACAGTGAAAGAGAGCCATAAGTGCACAAACATACAGAGAAACTTAAAAAACAACTAATAGCTAGAGGCATGAAGGTAAGTGTAGTGATTAGTGGGTTTCCATGTAAGGTGGTGGAAATGTGTCCATCACGTAACTGTATTGTAGTGTCAAGAAAGTGACCCCCCCCCCCAAGTGAATATGATTCGGTTCTATGGAGATTTGGAGGCCTATTTTCTCCACCTCTGCCTAAAGGAATATTTCCAACACACCGATGTTCAACACACTGACCTTGCAGCTCCCCTCGTCCTCCCCCCCCCCCCCCCAATCTCAGAAGAGGAAGGCTTCCATGTGGACCCCAGTAACGGTCATAACAAGTACTCGTTAATGGATCTCAAAGTCACTGTGTTGTTTCAGGCCAATTCCACAAGCCATATATCTTTGGGGGCCATCACAAAGGTATGAATAAAGATATTACCTGGCTAGCACACTACCTTCCACATCCCAATGACTTAACCAACCGAACAATGGGTACTTAAGAACAATTTGCACCTTCTCTATCAGCTTCTTGTAACATGAAGACTCTAATTCACTATTTTTCCCTTCCTTTCCTGCCCTCCCCATCCCTATTTATTTTGGAACTGGACTTTTAATACTCCATTCATCTGAAAAAAGTGGGTTGTACGCATGAAAGCTCATGATACCATCTACATGTTTTGTTAGTCTTTAAGATGCTGCTAGACTATTCGTTGTTTTTTTAAGTTTTTCCAATTACAGACTAACTCAGCTACCCCTCTGAAGCTTTTAAACATACAGAGAGTTCATAAAATCAAACTAGAATTTATAAGTTCCCTAAGATTCCCAAACTCTTATAAGGTGACATTGATATCACAAGATGTCCATTGCAATGAGCTTGTTTGGCATTGTAATTTCCTCTTGTGATTGTTTCATATTACCATTAAAAATGGGCTCCCTGGGATAAAAAAAAAACAATTACTTAGATATTAGAATCTCACATAATTTTGGCATCACCACATGTTTTCCATGGACTTGCATTAGAATGGCATATTCAAAGACATTAATTAAAATTGATTTGTCTTTGTAACCTCACATAATAATGGTATGGTAATGGCATTATAATTAGTAGATCATAAAATTACATTAAAATCATTTTGGCATTGTTAATTCACATTGTAATAGCATCAAAGTGACACTGCAATGGGCTTCACTTTGCATATAGTTCAACTGAAACTATTTTGGCATTGTAATATCAAACTTTAATGGCATGGTAATGGGATCATATTATAGTCTCTATAGGCCTGCTTTGAAATTCTTCTGTAATTATAATTTTACATTGTAATGCCATCATAACAGGGTTTCACATCACCTTGCATCAGAGCGGCCTTGAACCTAGACTTCTATTACTGCAGTAATTGATATGTCTAAGTAACTTTTTCCAAGTCATGAAAAAAGTTTAGAATGGTTCTTTGTAACTCAGGGTACATCTACATTACACCTGTAGCACAAAATGAGCTACGCAATTTGAGCTATGCAAATTGTATAGCTTATTTTGAGTGTGTTTCAAAATAGGTTATTTCAAAATTTGGCACTATCTAACCAGCACCAAATTTCAAAATAAACTACTATTCCAAAACATCCCTTAATCCTTATGGAACGAGGTGAGAATAGCATACCCCTTATTTCGGAAGCTATTTCAAAATAACGGGCTTGTTTAAAAGATGCAGAATAGTTATTTCAGGATACCGGAAGTATCCCAAAATAGCACCGCAGTGTAGATACCAGAAGTATCCCAAAATAGCACCTCAGTACCTGGGGACCACAAGAGTCTATTATTCAGCTCAAGAGCTATAAAAAAGTAAGCCCATGGTTACAAATAGTTGTCACAAATGTGAAAGAAGGCAGCTAGTTAGGGCACTTAGTGTGTATGCTTGTTTAACTGCATGTTAAAAATCCCTTCCAAAAGCAGCTGCACTTTTTCTACTGTGACCTCTACTTTCTGTCTCATAATAAGTTTAAGTGCAGAACAAGGGTACGTCTACACTACAGCGCTAGTTCGAACTAACTTAGTTCGAATTAGTTAATTCGAACTAAGCTAGTTCGAACTAACGCGTCTAGAACTAAAAACTAGTTCGAACTAGCGTTTTGCTAGTTCGAACTAGTAAGTCCACATTGAGTGGACTCTGAACAGGGCTTAAGGATGGCCGGAAGCAGTGCCGGCAGGGCATAAAAGGAGGACTTAGAGCATGGAGATGCTGTCTCAGGCTAGCCGAGGGCTGCGCTTAAAGGGTCCCGACCCCCACCCCGGACACACAGTTCTAAGGGGTGCCCCGCTTGCAAAGAAGTTCTGGCTTGGAGTGCCCTGAGTGCCCACACTGGGCACATCACACCACTCGGCCATCAGCCCGGCTGCACTTGCCGCAGGCTGCCATCTGGGGAGAGGGAGTAATTGGGGGGCTGCAGGAGAGCTTCCACCCCCAGAAGCCCGCAGAGCCAGCCCAGTCCTCCCCATCGGGGGCTCGTACCCCATTCCTCCCTCACCTCCTTCCACTTACCCTTCCCTAGCCCCTCTTCTTATTGATGTACAAAATAAAGATAACGTTTCTTCCAACATTGACTCTGTCTTTATTGAAAAAAACTGGGGGACACTGGGAAAAGGAGGTGGGAGAGGGGAAGAGAAAGGCTGGGAGAGGGGAGGGCAACTAACATGATCAGGGGTTGGGAACAGGTCCCAGATGAAGAAAGGCTACAGAGACTGGGACTGTTCAGCTTAGAAAAGAGGAGACGGAGTGGGGACAGGATAGAGGTCTCTAAAAGCAGGGGTTGGGTGGAGAGGGTGCATTCAGAAAAGTTCTTCCTGAGTTCCCATAAAGAAGGACTAGAGGACACCAAAGGAAAGGAATGGGTAGCAGGCTTGAAACTAGTAAGAGAAAGTTGTTGTTCTTGACAAAGCAAATAGTTAACCTGTGGAACTCCTTGCTGCAGGAGGCTGTGAAGGCTACAACTAGAACAGAGTTTAAAGGGAAGTGAGATAAAGTGATGGAGGTTGGGTCCATGGAGTCCTATTAGCCAGAGGGTAGGAGTGGTGTCCCTGCCCAAAGTTTGTGGAAGGCTGGAGAGGGATGGCACGAGACAAATGGCTTGGTCATTATCTTCGGTCCATCCCCTCCAGGGTCCCTAGGGTTGGCCGCTGTTGGCAGACAGGCTACTGGGCTAGATGGACCTTTGGTCTGACCCAGTACGGCCATTGTAAGCTCAGGGCTCAGTGTCGGGGGTCTCAGTGGACCCCCTTGATTTTCATGCACACCTGCTCCTGGGTGGCCAGGCTGGCAGCTCTCCTGCCCTAGACAGCCACTTTCCTGTGCCTAGTGCGGAGATCGTGGACGAGGTCCACGATGTCCGCACTAGCCCAGGAAGGTGCCCGCCTCTTGCGGTCCAGGGCAAGCTCCCGGGAGCCGCCAGCCTGGTCCCGGCAAGAGGGGGTGGGCTGGGGGGCATCGGGTGGGTGGCTCTGTGCCGTGCCAGATGCAGGGTCTGCTAGCTGGGTGCTGGCAGGCTTGCACCTGGCACGGGCACCGTAGCCAGCCCGTGCCCCTTTAAGGGGTCCGGGGCCGGGAGGGGGGCATAGAGTTTCCCTGGTGTTGGCCAGAGTGGCCACCAGGGAAACCTGGGGAGGGCTAGCCTCCCACTAGTTCGAACTAAAGGGCTACACAGCCCTTAGTTCGAACTAGCTAGTTCGAACTAGGCGTTAGTCCTCGTAAAATGAGGTTTACCTAGTTCGAACTAAGCGCTCCGCTAGTTCGATTCAAATTCGAACTAGCGGAGCGCTAGTGTAGCACCTATTAAAGTTAGTTCGAACTAACGTCCGTTAGTTCGAACTAACTTTGTAGTGTAGACATACCCTAAGTGGTTATGTTAATTGACTAGGTATGTTTGGATTGTCAGGCTCTTCATTTGTATATACATCTGGTAATGGTAGTACACAATTGGTGGCTTGTATTATATGTAAACAGCAAGTGCAGTGACAGTCTATTTATTTCTGTCTAACAAAGGGCCAAGGACACTGTCTACACATTTCAATTTAGATTTTATTTAGGCTGAAGTTTGGGTTTGGGCTTAGAGATGATTGCACTAAAATCTAAAATGTATTGCAGCCAAATAGGTAGCAATATCATTAGGACTAGCTGTTTGTAGGATTAAGCCCCTTTGTAAATTATGAGTTTTCTGGAGTTTTTTAAATCATGGCAGCATCACAGGTAAATTTTGGAATTTCACAGGATATGGATGGCTTCTGAATCCCCCATAGAACTGCCGTGGTTTTGTCATTTCCACCCTCTCTCATTAGGCCACAGCTGCTCATAATGGGGATCAGTGGGATAGTCATACTTCAAAAAGTATTAGGGAGGTAGCAGGCCAGTTCCCATCTCAGGCAGTAGGGGTCACCAACAGCACAGGCCACCAGGACAACATTTATCCCAGGCTGCTGCTGCCACCAATCCCATCTCATAGCAGCTCCCATCAGACTTGGGCAAGACACAGCTAGAGTTGAAACTGGCGTTGCCACTTGAGCATGAGTAGTTGTGTGGGCGCCCAGCCCCAACAGAAGAAGTGTGATGACACAGGCATCCTGCCTCAGTCTCATCCCCCTCACACACTTGCTTGTACTCCAAGCCTCCAAATTAAAATAAGAGGTATAGCTGACAAATATTTACAAATGCAATACTTGCTTAAAAATGTCAAACCAAAGAAATAGCTTAAAAATCATTCAATTTCCTCCTGTTTCTCTAAACTTTCCTGCAAATAAATACCTGTCTCTTCCTTAGTCTTTCAACTTCTCTTGCATTCATCAGCTACAGCCTGATCGTGATACAACTCATTGGGAGTGGACAATTGTCCTTGGCCAATACCATCTGAAGTTGGAGTTCGGAGTGTTGGTCCCAAAATTCTTTAGCTTTCAACATTCCTCCTAAGAGCTTATAGGGGATTTTAGGGCTTCCTGCATAAAACTACACACATAAAAATAATATTGACTGAAACTAAGACTAAAAACAGACACAACATAGAATTAAAAATAATTAAATGGATTGCTTATCATATCTAGTTATATACTCACAAGCTAAACTAGAAGGGTGTGTCTAGACTACAGGGTTTTGTCGACAAAACTATACCTGCGTCTACACTACCGCTCAGTTCTGTTGACAGTAAGATGACAGAACGCAGCAGTTTTGTCGATGATGGTAAACCTCATTCTACAAGGAATAATGCCATTTTTCGACAGAGTTATGTTGAAAAAAGGCTCTATTGCATCCACACTGTACTTTATCAAAAGAGAGCATCTAGACCAGTGGTCCCCAACGTTGCGTGGCTGCCGGGCTCACGGGGGCAGAGCCACTCACGTGCCGGGCACACGGGGGCGGGGCCACGCATGCGCTGTGCACCCGTCAGCAGGGCCACCCACGAGCCATGCGCCCGGGGTCGGCACTGCGCATGTGCCGTGCGCCCGGGGCCGCCCACGAGCCACGCGCCCCAGGCTGGCACCGCACATGTGCCCTGGGGCCGGGGCTGGGGCCGCCCACGTGCCCCGGACCGACTCTGCGCATGTGCCGCGTGCCCAGGGGAGGGGCCGCCCATGCGTCCCGCGCCTGGAGCCGGCACCATGCATGTGCCACACGCCGGGGGCGGGGTAAGCCCAGATGTTTCAGCGGGCACACAGAAATCCCCCGGCGGGCGCCATGGCGCCCGCGGGCACAGCGTTGGGGACCACTGATCTAGACTCTGTTGAAAAAGCAGCTTGCTTTGTCAACAGAACTGGCTGTAGTCTAGATGCTCTTTTTCGACAGAGGCTTTGTTGACAGTATCTGTCGACAAAGCCTCTGTCAACAAAAGCCTTTAGTCTACACGTACCCTAAGATGTGGAATTTGCAGCTTAGTTATAGAAAGAAAAAATAAATGTGAAGAGCTTACATCTCTGAGGGAGAAAATTTCTCTGTGACTACTCATTGGTCAAAACCTGAAATGAAGTTTTGCACAGGTTACCTGCACACACAAAAATATGCATTTTCAAAAGCTGTGTGTGAACCCAAAGTTTGGTCTCTATTATTCAAGTGTAAGCACTTTAAGATCTTTTATCCATACCTTTTCCACTTGTTCAATTTACAGTTTATATTAGGTCATTATTGTTAAGTCTGTTTAAATTGCAGTGATCTCCCCACTGAACAGGCTTTTCCTTGATATGGTAATAAATGGTCATACAAACGTATTCAACACTCAGCATTCTATCTTTATAATGAGAAATTATTAATGGCAAAATGCCAGTAAAAGGAAAATAATTCTTCCCTTTAGACTAAATAAATGTATTTAAAAAGGTACTAAGACAGCAAAATTAATTTTGAAGTGATCAATTCCTGAATTTTAAATGAATACAATTATGTAATCATTAAATAATTTAATGGGCTTCATTAGGCTTATTTCTGGTTTTGATGTCACATTTTTCATTCCAATTAACTCAGCAGTTACGATTAATTTCATATTACGTGTAAAAGTAAAGATCAGAGCCAAGATTCACACTGCCTGACTTTGTGTAATGCCATGCAGTGTTGAAATTGATCCTTTCATTAGTGTGAATACTGATTCACTGTGCCAATATAACTACCACAGGTTCTAGGTAATAGCTTCACTGTTTAAAAGTCAATCTACGTGGCAAAACTAGTCTGGCAGCCCTGCACTAAAATGTCCTAGCTTCAGAAGTATAGTTGGTATTCTGCAGGCAGGCAGGCAGGAAGAGAACAGAAGGAGGCCTTATAGAGACAATGTGTTGTTTCTAAGGGCATGTCTATACTAGGAAATGATTTCAAAATAACCAAATTCGAATTAATTCCAGATTTAACAAAATTGAAATAGCATGTCCCCGTGATGGGGGAGCATCGAAATTAGTCAGAATTAATTTGAAATAGTGCATCCACACTGACTGGCGCCTGCCTCGGAGTTAGAGCCACCGGAAGCACTCTGAGGGGGCACCAGGAGGGCGGACACTTCCTGTGACTGTTTGGTCAGGCAAGCTGCAACACGTGCTTTCAGGGGCTCCTCTCTATGGCCGCGTCTCACACCCCACTCCTACACTGCCTACCCCCTCATGGGACACAAAAGGGACACAGTGTGCTCTGGTTGCCCTTGCAGACGCCACAGCACTCACACCATGGAGCCAGAGCTGCTGCAAAGCAGTGCTAGGCTCATGGGCCTTGTGCTGCGCCTCATGGCACAGTTCATCCAAACTGCCAACATGCTGCTCCAGCAGGAAGAGGACCAGCCCAGACTGCAGGTCCTGCTCACCCAAGTCCTGGCACTCCTGCTGCTGCGCATGCCCCTTAATCTCCTGGACACCATGAAACGCCCCTTCTGGTGGCGGGAGACCAGTTTGGACAGATGGGACCGCATTGTCCTGCAGGGATGGAATGACCAGCACTGGCTCCAGAACTTCCCCATGTGGAAGGCCACCTTCCTCAAGCTTTGCAAATGGCTTGCCCCTACCCTCTCTGAGACCCACCATTTCCATGCAAAAGCATATTGCCAGTGTCCTGGGGAAGCTCGCTACGCTGGACAGCTACGGCTCCATCAGGAACCAGTTCGGCATGGGGAAATCCATAGCCAGGGCTGTGCTGATACAAGCAGTGAAGGCCATCAACCACATGCTGTAAGAGGGTCATCACTCCGGGCAACATGGACACCATGGATGGCTTTGCTGCCATGGGCTTCTCCAACTGCAGGAGGGCTACAGCACATCCCCATCCTGGCCCCTGACCACCAAGCCTCAGATTACATACCCAGAAATGAGTATTTCTCCATGGTGTTGCAGGCCCTCATGGATCACAAAGGATGCTTCACCAACATCAACATCTGCTGGTTGGGGAAGGCACACGACACCCACATCTTCTAGAACTGCCTCTTCCAAAAAGTGCCTTCCAGCACTTTTTTCCCTAACTGCACAATCAGAGTCAGGGAGGTGGACATGCCCATCTGCATCCTGGGAGATGCAGCTTTCTCCTTGTTCCCTTGGCTCATGAAGCCCTACACGGGCAGCCTGGACCCCACCAAGGAGCACTTCAATGCCCGGCAGAGCAGGTGCCACATAGTGGTGGAGTTTGCATTCAGCCATTTAAAGGGGAAGTTCCAGAGTCTCCTCACCCATTTGGACCTCAACAAGCACAACATCCCCTTTGTGGTGGTGGCCTGCTGTGAGCTCTGCAATCTTTGTGAGAGCAAGGGGGAGATTTTTCTGCCAGGGTGGGGGCCTGAGGATGAATATCTGGCCAGAGCATACGAATAGCTGGACACCAGCACCATGCGGAGAGCACATCAGAGAGGCCTTGAGGGAGGGTTTCGTTCATGGCTGGCTGTGAGTCTCTCCTCTGTACTCCTCCACAAGGGGCCCCTGCATTCCTTTTGCGTGCCTTTCTTCCCCCACCACTCCTGCCCCCTGCCCTCCCTTCCCACCTTCCCCTCTCCCCTGCAGAGCAAATAAAAAATCCTTCTTTTGTGAAAAAACAGGATTGTTTATTGGGGGGAGGGATATACAACAGGGAAGGGACTGTGGAAAGAACCTGGAATGGAGGCGGCAAGTGCAGAGGGGTGGGGAGCTCAGGGATGGGGCTGGGACTGGTGCCTGCCTCGGGTTGTTTGGCAGGCTTCATCTGTCCAAGAGGTCCCACTGCCTCATGTTCTGGGGCCTTAGTGGCCTCTTGGGTGGTTAGGTGTAGAAGCCATGGGTGGGGCGGGGAGGTGGCTGGTGGCCCACTCCATACACGAGACCATGCGCTCCATCACCAGGTTGAGGGAGGAGCACATGGCCTCATGCAGGCATGCTAACTGGTCCCAGGCAGCCTTCTGCTTTTCCCAGTCAGCAGCTCAATCCTGGCACTCCTCCTCGAGGCCCCTGATGAGGGACTGCAGGCAAGCCATCTGCTCCAGCATGAGATCCTCCCAGGATCTCTTAATGCCTGCGGATCCTGCACAGTCATGCAGATGGCAGGGGAGGTGGTGGACACACCATGCTCACTACTGGCTCAGTTGTGAAGAAAAGTTACAAGGACAGTCGTCCTAGGAGAATTGTGTGTGAAGCCTAGTCCTAATCTTCGAGCTGACACCGAAGATGTAGGTTCAGATGATGGTGATGTGACCATGGCGAATGCTGCCCATGTGCGGGCATGACCCTGTGCCGTGTGTGGCACTGCTGTGTGATTTCATGACCCCAGACTCCTTAGTGGTGGCTTGTTGTGGGAAGGTGTCCTACCACAGAGGCAGGAGTACAGCAGGCCTCTCCAGGAACCTTGTGAGAAGGACTGAGAAGTTCTTCTGTGAGAGCATCATAGGTCTGAGTGCTCCAGACCGGAACTCCATGTGCACCCACGTGTACAGGCTATTGTGCAACCCCCAGGCCAAAGCAAGGAGCACACAGCCCCTTGCAGTCTGCCGCCTGACCCCGTGTGCATATAAGGAAAGTTCCCAGGATCGTCCA
Source organism: Pelodiscus sinensis (assembly GCF_052426305.1). Taxonomy (NCBI): domain Eukaryota; kingdom Metazoa; phylum Chordata; order Testudines; family Trionychidae; genus Pelodiscus; species Pelodiscus sinensis. The sequence continues at coordinate 18,336,463 of NC_143063.1, read as the reverse complement.
AAGCCTGAGCGAAATCCTGGGCGGGGAGTCTGGCTCTAGGGTGATGAGTAGCTCCTGGTTTGTCGATATGGTCACCTGGCTGTCGTCCGCCTCCTCTGCCTCCACCTGTTCTTTGTCAGCCACCTCGCTCTCATGGAGGCTGACACTGGGCATGTCCTGTCCACACGCCACAACAATGGAGGGGTGGGCAAGTGACCTGCCCCCCCCCCCCTCAGAATGGCATCCAGCTGCTCGATGTAGTGGCATGTGTGCGGTGCCACCTTGGAGCATCCACTCTGCTCCCTGGCCTTGTGGTAAGCCTGCCAGGACTCTTTCACCTTCATGTGGACCTGACTAAGGGCCCAGTTGTGGCCTTTGTTGACCAGGCTAGCAGTGATCCAGCCATACATATCTGCATTCCTTTTCCTGGTGTGGAGATCCTGGAGATTGGTCTCCTATCCCCAGACCTCAATGAAGTCCAGGATCTCCGCACCAGTCCAGGCCGGAGTTTTCCTGCATCCTTGGGCAGTGGCAGCCAACGGAGCAGTAGGAGTGCTGGCAGTTGTGGGAGGCTCTATGGGAGCGTCGGGGTCTGTCATGGCTCCCTCAGATCCAACTGTGTGGCATGGGGCTGGCAAAGCTGGCCACGTGGCACAAGCCCTTCTCCTGCAGCCTGGAGTTCTAAGCTCCACAGGAGAAGGGGAGCAGTAGAGATGGCAAGTGTGGCCAGAGTGGTTACAAGTGAAGCTGTGAGAGGCCGCTGGATGCCAATTATTTCAAATTAGCAGCACAGGATCATCCACACTAACGCTATTTCAAAATAACAATTTGAAATAAGTGTTATTCCCTGAGGAAAGCAAAAGCACAGACTTAGAAATAGCCATCCCCTTCTTTCAAAATAATGGGCTTGGTTGTGTGGACACTCTGCTTATTACTTCGAAATAAGATGGGGGGAGCGAGTTATTTTGAAATAACTTCCTAGGGGTATGTCTACACTTGCACCCTAGTTCAAACTAGGGATGCAAATGTAGTCATTCGAAATAGTCAATGAAGCGGGGATTTAAATATCCTGCGCTTCATTAGCATGATCTCGCCAGCGCATTACTCTGATCAACAGCTGTTTTGAAAGTGAAAGTGCGCGCCGGGTCGCATTAGTTTGAACCAAACTCCTGAGAAGTAACATTAGTTCGAACCAAGGGGTTTGGTTCGAACTAATGCGTCCCAGCATGCACTTTTATTTTCGAATCAGCTGTTGATCGGAGTAATGCACTGGCAAGATCATGCTAATGAAGCGCGGGATATTTAAATCCCTGCTTCACTGACTATTTTGAATGCCTACGTTTGCATCCCTAGTTCGAACTAGGGTGCAAGTGTAGACATACCCTACTATAAACCAGTGGTAAGAAATTCATAGAACAACTTTATGTTGGTGTATGTCTATCATATTATTTCTGAAAATTACCCACTGCTCACTAATCCTTCCTGTCACAGAATAGGTATGATATGTTAGTCCACACTAAGAATTAACATGAAAATGTATATAAGACAATATTTTGGAAAGCGAGGGTAAATTTCATTATAGATAGTGAGCAAGGTGATTATTGTCAGAAACTCTGAGCCTCTAACAGCTTTATCCACTGTAACATTCAAACACATAAAGACTGTTTCTATTGCCATGTTATCTTTATTGTGTGTCTACCATCAAAATAAAACATTGCTAGAAATCATCAAAATTAAATAACAGAGAAACAGAATCTTTTTGTCATCGAAATTCTACATGTAATTTTAAGGAGATGTAACCTGAAATCTGTTGTGAAACAGATTAGATCTATAAACAATGCATGTTCCCTAAATCAAATAATCCACTTCAATGGAAGACTGACTTTGACAGACACTTTCCATATGCATATTTTAGATAAATGTTATTATTGCAACAGAGATTGCCTATTATACACATAGCCAAGCTGTACACTTATTTCATCTCTTATCTACTAAAGTGAATTATCCTTGTCTTCTTATGTGTGAATAGGTAGCCACCTGTTGTCAACGGTATAATGAAAGTGAGAATACTGGAAAATTGAATTTTTACATGAAAGGATTGTTTAACCCAGAGGTGGGCAATAATTTTTGATGAATCCAAGAATTCAGATAGTGGTTAAGGCTGCACTCTTCCATTATATTAATAGAGGAGCTGCAGGGGTCTGGGATGGAGGTTGGGTGCAAAAGGGAGCTTGGGATGTGGGATCTGAGAGGGAGTTTGGGTGAAAGAGGGGATTGTGACTTGGGGCAGCAGACTGGGATGTAGGGGAGGGCTAAAGAGTCTGGGAGGGGATTATGACCTGGGATTGGGGTGCAGGGTTTGGAAGGGTATGGATGTAAGAAAGGATTCTGGCCTGGAGAAGGGGTGTAGGAGGAGAGAGTGCTGGGTCTGGGAGGGGGTTGTAACCTGGGGCAGGAGTGCATGATGGGGTACAGGAATTTGGGTTGTGACCACGGACAATGGATTGGGGTACAAGGTCTGGTTGTAACCTGAGAAAGGGTATAGGAGAGAGTTGAGGAAGGGAGGGGCTAGGGTGCAAGAGATAAGCTATGGCTGGGAGGCTTTACCTGGGCAGGTCCCGGCCAGCAGCCCAGCAGGTTCCACACCCCTGTACACGCTCAGGGCAGCTGCAGGGCAGCTGTTTACTGCTCTGACTTGAATGCTGTGAGCCTAGAGGCTGAGGGGAAAGGAGTACTTCATATGCTGCCTGTCCTGCAAACAGGCAGCAAGTATTGGCCGAAGACCGGCCAATGGGACCTACTGGGGTAGGAGGCAGAATGAGAATCCTCTCGCCCCCTCCCCCAGAGAATTCAGAATGCAACTGGGTTTACTGAGTGCCACGCAGGAGCAGGGCAGGCAGGGAGCCAGCTGTGGCTCTCATGGGCAGCATCCGGCGACTTGGAGGGCCAGATCCAGCCTGCAGACCATATTTTGGCAAGCTCTGGATTAATCCCTTTCTTGGATCCTGACCTTCCAGGGTGCTGAGCCCCTTCAGCTCACATTTATGTCATATTTGGTTGATGTCCAAGGGCCAAACTTAGAAGCAATGTATAGGGAATCTTAAATGGAGCTATCCTAACAGTAGCTTTCATCCATTTAAAGTCTAGTAAGAGGATGGGTGTAAATGAGCCTGTACTATGAATTTGATCCAAAAGCATCATAGAAATGTAGGGCTGGAAGGAAGCTGTCTGGCTTCCTTTTAAGCTCCACCTCACCCAGAGTGTGCAAGTGGGTGGAATTGCTCTATAATGCTTTTCAAGCCTAAAGCAGGGTTAGTTAGTATGAGTTTTCTTCACTGTCACTAGATCCAACTCCAAATATCACCTATCTTCAGTACCAATTCTGTCTCAGGGTGAACACTACACAATTTTGATCCAGTCCAGACAATGAAATGCTTTAAATACCTACACTAGATAGATAATGGCAGACACACAACTCACTGATTAGATCTGACTAAAAAACAGAAAATGTCCAATAGTAGGACATTTGTTTTTGCCCTGAATTGGGATATAAATGAAAATTATAACAACTTTTCTTAGAACAAAATGTTCCAAAAAATTGTGGATTTGGAAGATATTTTGTTTTGACATTTTGGATCAAAACAAAATGTCTCAACATCCTGAAGTGAAATCTTTCATTTTAGAACATTACACTCTGCATCTGACTGAGACACCGTAGTGCCTATCGGTAACTGTGGTTTCAAATCCCTTATTTCTACATTCTCTCTTCCCCTCTGTGAGATTTACTCTCATGCCAGACTACCTCTCCCATGATGCATTGCATTGTCTTTAGAGCCAGTTTTCTGTGGTGTTTCATGAGGATGTGTAGACCAAAAATAACAAAAGAAAAAAGTGCACAATATTCGTTAATTTATCAAGACACTGTATTTGTGGGGTTTGCCCCCCCCCCCCATAATGGCCTGGAGAAGTGTTCTGCACCCTCTCCTTCCACCACTATGTTGGCTCAACAATATGCTCTGTGATTACCCAGATCCTCTGTAGCTTCCTCCTCTGATGTTTGTTGATACTCCCTTGATAATCAATCCATTTATAGCATCTCTTTCAGATCATCAGTTCTACCCTTTTTGCTGAGGAATATCAACATTTGCTTGATGATTTATTTTTAGTCAATATGTAGTAATAGCAGTGGTATAGAGTTACAAATCTTAAAAATGTATGGAATCTAAGCAATAATCTAATAACTTGCCTCAAGCTATTTGCTGATTTTGGCTGCTACTATTTTCAATAGGGTTTTTGGTGCTTCTAGTTGTTTTGATAACTTGTACCTTTTTGTTTTGTGAGAAGTAATGAACATTACTAGATTTTATTGGAAGAGGAGAAAGAGGTAAATGCATGGGCAGTAACATGTGTCTTGCACTCTAATAAATATTTTGCTAATATAAGAGATTGGCAATATTTTTAAAACGTATTTGTACCCATTGATTTGTCCATATATATACCTTCTTGACTTAGACTAGTGTTAGCCCCTTTGATGGGCTGGTTTGTTGCTGTTGATCCAAACATTGCCTTATAGTGATATGAGATGGATGTTATGAACAATTTTGTTGCACTTTAATCTTTAGCTGCACTAAGATAGTCAAACAAGCTGTTCTTTTCAAACAGGGAATTAATAATGGGCTTGGTGCTATTTTAGTTCTCACTAACACAAAATACACACTTAGCGAGGACTGGCTGACTAGGTTAGATTGGTTTATACTGTACAGCACCTTGCCATGCCGCACTGTTGCTGGACCAAAACACTCAACTAAACAATGTGTAAAAAATAAATCTGACAGCCATGATATTTTCTAACTGCAGTTCACATGAAGCCTAATAAATCATTATGCAGCGCTTGTTGTATAATAACTTCTATTTCTCAAACTAGCTGATTTGGCGCACTGCTAAATTAAGCAGACGCAATTCTAATATGAGCAACAAATAAAGGGCATCCAGAAGAAGAAGGACCTGTGCACAGGAAGATGATGGATTATCAAATAAAGGCATCTCATCTCCATGTTTTTCAACTAGGAGCTTTTCAAAAATGTTATTTTATAGTAATTTTGGGCCTGATCCTCAGAGGCAAAAAAACAAATCAATGCAACTATCCTTTAAACGCTGGGGAAGTTGTAGCTTCTCGACATGCCTTAGAAGCAGCCCCTAAATTAAAGGTATCTAGAAACTCATAGAATGAGTACATTATATTCATTTCTCTAGTAATTCCATCACCTTTATGTGAAAGATGGTGGAGAGATGCATCCTCCACAATATTTTTCGTTGGAAAGAGAAGTAAATGCAGGGGGACTGGAAACCTTTTGCTTCCTGTTGCTGGGAGACTATTCCTATGCTTTTTTACATTCTCTCTCTTCTGATTCCTAAAGACAAATTTCAAAGGCATACTACACATGAAAGAAGGAAAGTAAATGAGATGTAAACCCCTGAGCAGTCACATGTTATTCCAACAAGACACATTTTTCTGTCTATTTAGCTTTGGTTTTGGGAAGCCAGGTGATTAAATGAATAGCCTTCTATCCAATGTTCCCTGTAAGATGAGCGCTGGAGCAGCCACCCAAGAGAGCTTCCAAGCCACCCAGTTGATTAGCAGGGTGCCCACCATACTCACGGCCAGAGTGTTTCTACTTGTAGTGCACATCCATGCATGCCTCAGTGCACAACACACAATTAATTCTGCACATGGATGGAAAATTTTAAAGGAAACATTGCTTCTGTCTAATGGCTAATGTAGAGCAGAGTCCAAGAGAGGGTGATTTCCCTCATTTCTTGGACAGTAACTTTGACTGCCTGAGGTAAGGAGGTGGATAGTTGGGAGATAGGAAAGAAAGGGTGATTGTCTGGGTTCCCAGAATGTTGAATAGTAATAGAGAGGTAGCCGTGTTAGTCTGATCTTGCTAAAACAAAAGGAAAAACTGTGTAGCACTTTAAAGACTAACAAGATGGTTTAATAGGTGGTGAGCTTTCGTGGACCAAACCCACTTCCTCAGAGCTCATCACCTATGAAACCATCTTGTTAGTCTTTAAAGTGCTACACAGTTTTTCCTTTTGGGTTCCCAGAAGGCACATTTCGGGGGGAGGAGAGAGGGAGAGAGAGAGAAAAACAAAGATTATGGGGGAAATGGGAGGAGAAAAAGGCACATATTTGGCTGTAAAAAGGAGGCAAAAATCTAGAAATGATCCAACTGCCACTGTCACTGCTGAGCACTCTAAGATTTAGGATGAGACTCACAAACTACAGTGATTCTAAAATATTACTGATTTGTATCTGATGTCAATTGTTCTTCCTAAAGTTGTTGAAACTAGTTTACTATCAACTTCAGTATGTTACATGCATGGCAAAGGCACCTGATTATTATCTCTCTCTCCTCATGTTTAACTAGGAGGGCCTGCCTAAGGCATATTGCACTGTGCCTGAGAGCTGCATACAAAGGGAAGTCTGCCTTTCTCTCCTTTTTTGAAATCATCCACACATCCCAGAAAGCTATTTACTTCTTGCTAGTTAATAACAATGTATGCAATTATGTTTGCAATTTCTTCCTAGCACCCTTCTCCCCAAATATACCAATTATTTTAATTAAGGTGGATAGAATGAAGAGAAAGCTCCATGCATGGCATAGGGTTGTTTTGTTTTGTTTTGTTTTGTTTTGTTTTAATCTCATCTATGGTTTCATTTTCTCTACTCTTTCTTGTATCCCTGCTTGTCTCCTTCACGCTAATGAACTGCGTTAAAAGTGAAATAATGCTTCCTTTCTATTCAATGAGTCATTTTATGAAGGTAGTTCAGATAGTGAGCATCCCATGTAATGATGTTAGTAAATCATGCATTCCAAAACATTTTCTAGTTGGTTTTGCCATAGGTTTTCAGACTCTTGTTTATTTCTACCTGAATTATATGTACCATGAAAGTACAAGAAAATGTGGTGACACACATGCAGTACATGGGTGTGCACTGATTAAGCAGTCTTCTAATAGTACATCTACACAGCAGGGCTAAAGTCGAATTAAGCTACGCAACTTCAGCTACCTCAATTGTTTGCCATCAAAATAGTTTATTTTGGCTTTTGCCACTGTCTACACAGCAGAAAGTTGAAGGAAGAGCTTTCTTCCTTTGACTTCCCTTACTCCTTGTGAATTGAAGGTTACAGAAGTCGGAGTAAGAAATCCTCCAGTTTGACATTATGTCAAAATAAAGGTTGGCAGTGTAGATGCGCTCTTTGTTAGTTTGGAATAACGTTAATTATTCCGAAATAATGCTGCTGTGTAGACATACTCTGGATGTGAACTACAAGTGATATGGGGTATCATGTGAAATCTGCGGACACTTCTTAAGGATAAAAAAAATCTTTGTTGAGCTGCAATGAGTCAACAGCTGTAGAAATATGCACTGGAGCCTGTTTTTGCAATCCTGCTGAGTATACTTGATATGATTCTCAAATATTGTATGCTTGCAGTTCAATCTAAAGCTAAAAGGGGAAATTACTTACAAACCTTGGGTGTCAAACAGCCAGAATGGATGTTCTGTAGGTTAGGAATCTTCTCTTGGCTGTGTTTTCAGGATATGCACCTTTTAAAGTTCATCTCACATGTCATGTTGGTTTTGCCAGTCATGTCTTGTTACATTACACAGCATAACATGACGTGGCTGATGCACATGGCTGATGCTGATATGTCACAACACAAACCATCAACCAAGAAGTCTGAAAAGACACTTTGGTAGAAATGCTCTAAAATCTTGATTAAAGATAGCACAGGCTGCAGAGAAAAGGGTGGGGTGTGGAAATGCTTTTAAAGGTTTTATACCTAAAAAGAGCCAATAATTAACATTATTCACAGCTCTGATCAGTACATGGCTCATTAGGCCAAAAGGATTGCTGGTAATTCTGATTGTTAGCAGGTATCTCATAACTTTCTAAGGGTATGTCTACACTACCCCGCTACTTCGAACTAGCAGGGGTAATGTAGTCATCCTCAATTGCAAATGAAGCCCGGGATTTGAATTTCCCGGGCTTCATTTGTATGAAGCCGGCCGGCGCCATTTTTAAATGCCAGCTAGTTCGAACCCCGTGCCGCGCGGCTACATGCGGCACGGAGTAGCTAGTTCGGATTAGGCTTCCTAATCTGAACTAGCTGTACTCCTCATTCCATGTAGCCGCGCGGCACGGGGTTCGAACTAGCCGGCATTTAAAAATGGCGCCGGCCGGCTTCATACAAATGAAGCCCGGGAAATTCAAATCCCAGGCTTCATTTGCAATTGCGGATGACTACATTACCCCCCACTAGTTCGAACTAGCGGGGTAGTGTAGACATACCCTAATATACAACACATTTCAGAAGGAGCTGACAGAGACAGAAAAGTATAAGGCAAACAAGACAGATGTACGGTCCAAGGACCATAGGGCTGCTCATATTACACCTTGGCATACACTGGTGCCTAAGTATACTGAACATTTAAAAACAATGAATAGGTCACAGATCACACAATTACTGCCTCAAGACAGGTACAGTAAAAACTCTGTTATCCAGCATGTTGAGGGAACATGGCTTAATCAAATATTCTGGTTAACTGAATGAGGAGTCCTGTGGCACCTTAAAGACTAACAGTTTTATTTGGGCATAAGCTTTTTGGGGGAAAAGCCACTTAATCAGATACAACACGAATGGTCTGACAAAGTGGGCTTTTGCCCCCAAAAGCTTATGCCAAATAAATCTGTGCCACAGGACGCCTCATTGTTTTGCAGATACAGACTAACATGGCTAACCTTCGGATTCTGGTTAACTGATAATTACACTTTAGCAGTAGAATACCAATTTTCAATGAAAATAAATAATAAAATAGTACACGGATACTCACCAATCCAGTAGTTGTACTGCATTGCAGAGTAGCTAGTTTCTTGAAGCGCTTAGGTGTATACCGTAGGTTATCTTAAGACACTACATAGCACTAGAGGCAGTGCATGGCATATACCCAGAACACTGAAAATACACTTAATATTAAAACGATGCTGAACATAATTTAATCTTTCTTTGATGATTCAGAAGGCAATTCAGTATCTCGCAGTGTCTCAAGGTCATAATTATTAACATTAATCATCATTGTAGATGTAGAAGGTGTAAGAGAGTGGGCTGAATCTGTAATGACCCTATTACATACCCTGGACAACACTTTTTTTAATGAATCCCTGACATAAGCTTACTTATGTGTCTTCTGCCTATTTTGCATAAAAGTAGAGTGCAGGATGTGCAATTCCATAATGTGCTGGACAGTATGCTAGTCCCAGTTACTAGTCTGAAGATTTCTATTGGGAGATATCACAATTGCTGGTTAATTTTGCTTTCCAGTTAATTATGTGCCAGATAAAGAGCTTTTACTATGTTTGGAATTCTTTTTCAATAAATAAATTTCAAGTATCTTAGGAAAGTGAAATGGGGATGCTGCTGCAGCTTCAGTGGTATCAGGCTCCACTTCAAACCTTCACAATTGAAAGATATGTGAAATATTCAAAGGAGTAAAATTGGCTTTGGTGAAATTGTTCAGTCAGGATGTGTAAGGAAGGAAAATATACCATTATGTCCCTTCAAGAATTTCCCATCAAGAATTTCCCTTAAGTATCCATTTACTTAGTTCTGCACATAACATTTGTAAAATTATTGGACTTTCACATTCTTAGAGATAAATTATTAGTATATGTTCAATGATATTCCCTTCACATTTCTAAAACAGAGGACTCACATTACAAAAACTACCCAGGAACTCCAGGTGAATCTGAAAGATCTCACTCACTGCTGTCTTAGGGTATGTCTACGCTACCACCCTAATTCGAACTAGGGTGGTTAATGTAGTCATCTGAAGTTGCAAATGAAGCCCGGGATTTAAATATCCCGGGCTTCATTTGCATCTTGACGGGCGCCGCCATTTTTAAATGCCCGTTAGTGCGGACTCTGTGCCCGCAGTTACACGTGGCACGGAGTAGGTAGTTCGGATTAGGCTTCCTATTCCAAACTACCGTTACTCCTCGTGGAACGAGGTGTACCGGTAGTTCGGAATAGGAAGCCTAATCTGAACTACCTACTCCGTGCCGCGTGTAGCCGCGGGCATGGAGTCCGAACTAGCGGGGCTTTAAAAATGGCGGCGCCCGGCAAGATGCAAATGAAGCCCGGGATATTTAAATCCTGGGCTTCATTTGCAACTTTGGATGCCTACATTAACCACCCTAGTTCGAACTAGGGTGGTAGTGTAGACATACCCTTCCTGATGGGAGAAAATGTCTTTCTAGAAAAACAATCACATCATTTTTACCTGCCTTTGTTTTGTATCAATAAAAGATCAATTAGTCTTGCCACTCTTGGGCTATGTCTAGACTGCAAGCTTCTTTCGGAAGAAGTTTTTCCGGAAGAGATCTTCCAGAAAAACTTTTTTCGAAAGAGAGAATCTACTCCGCAAAAGCACAACAAAGAAGCAATATGCTTTTTCGAAGAATAGCATCCACATTGATTGGACACTATCTCGCATTTCAGTTGTGATTACTGTGGACTGAGTGGCCACCAGGGCACCTGTGCTTTTTCCTGTAGGCCTCTGCTTTAAAAAAAAACACACTCTCTTCCACATCCACACATGCCTTTTTCCAAAAAAGCTTTTTCATAAAAAGGCTTCTTTCTCATAGAATGAGGTTTACCATTTTCAGAAAATCCCCTCAGTTCTTTCAACTTTATGTTGAAAGTACACAATAGCAGGTGGACATAAGTGTAGTTTTTCCGGAAAAACAGGCGTTTTTCCAGGAAAATTCTGCAGAGTAGACATAGCCTTAGAATAAAGCAATTTAAATGGGATTTCTGACAGAATGAAAGAATGGACAGAACAAACACCTTAAATATCCAAAATAGTACCTGAGGTCAGTAGTTAGTTCCATTGTCCATGGGCTGCAAGATTGAGCAAAGTTATAATGCTACTCTCATATGGAGTAAAGTAGAATTTTAATCTGTATTTAGAAATGATCCCACATACTATAGACTAATGACGCTTCAGTACTTGGCACAGGATGTTTTTACTAAAGGATAGGCAGCTAGCATGGGACTAAAATATTCAGTAGTATAGAGTGACAATAAGTGCCTGTGTGAGCAACAATAAGGGAAATTAGAAGTATAAGCACAGATGTTCTATGGGAGGGTCACAGTCAGCTACAAGATGCATTTCTTAGTCTAGTTAACAAAGCAGCGAGGATACAAGAGTTAGAGCAAAGATGATAGTGCTCAAAGGTCACTAACCCCAATAAAATTAAGCCATGACTTTGAGTGTAGAAAGATTTAGTTTTCTCTAATGAATGTCCAGTTAAAGAATGGGAAGTGGGGAATCTGAGATCAACAACTGTATTTTATAATATAGAGGATGGAGAGAGAATTTGCATTGGAGAGGATAACAATCTATTTAAGCAGATGAGTATCTTGCCCTAGGGGTGGTCCCCAAAAAGGGTTTTAATGAGTTTACACTTTTACACCGCCTATGCTATCCATGAAGGAAGTCTACTAATGATTGTTTGGACACTTTACAGTGGTTAGTGTCTTATGCCTCACAAGTTTAGATAAATTAGATAATTAGGGAATGTGGGGAAAACTTGCTAATGACTGAAGCAGCTACTGAAGCAGCTATTTATTACTCTTACATCCAGTTCAGTTTCACCTGTTTGTTTTTAAATCTGAAATAATTCTGTGTGGATCATTGTATGCCAATGGGCATTTTCTATGCTGCTTGCAGTTTTTATGCATGGGAAGAATGATTAATATCAGCCAAGAAGGTTCAGGAGATACTGGGTACAATGCCAAATACAGATTGTCGAGTTTGTAACTCATTAAAACTGTGTCTCTAAGCAGAAGTGGGTATGTTTTCTAGCCAAACACAAAAGCTCTCGAAAGAGGCAAATGGGCACAAGTAAAGTTACAAGCTGTAAAGCAGGGATGGGGAATCTTGCTTGAGCCAGCCCATGGCAAGGTTTTGGGCTTTCTCCTCCCCAACCCCTGCAGTGGGGCGAGCCAGCGCTGGCACTTCAGTCCCATGGCAAGTTCTGAACATTAGCGCCCCTCTGCATGGCTCAAGTGTGAGTACTGGCTCCCTGCTGCAGGGGAAAGCAGCACAGAGCTGGAGCTAAAGCACTTGTGTGGCCATCCGTGTCTAGTAAGAAGAAGAGGAAGCATCTCTGCGTGCTGCCGTTGTTCCTCCTTTCCCCCCCTGCACCAACTGGGGGAACAGCAGCACAAGGAAGCTAGCACAGAGAAGTTCTATCCCTGCATTCACCTGCAGTTTCCACTCCCATTGCTCCCACCTAGGGAACAGGTTCTTAAGATGATGCAAGGAAAAGCAAAATAAGGAGTGAGCAGTATACTGAATAGTTGGCTAGTCTTTGCTGTTGCAAGGCTAGTCCACTTGCACAAGTCGCTGTTTTTATCCGCCTTGAGCGCCAGTTGTATAGGAAACAAGATTTTGGCGCCATGTCATGTTTTCTTAGACTATATGCATATAAACCTAACCGTCCCTAGGGATTGCACCTTGATATAGGGGAAAGGTTTGTGTGTTCCAATAGCTATGTGAGCTATGAAAGGTTCACTCAAATTAGAGCAAGGACTGGACCTGGTTGGAAGTCTTCCAAATAAATCTAGTTTTAATAATTTGATGCCAGATTTTGGTTCCATTTGGCATGAGTGATGGTATCAGAATATAGCTCAATTAATATAAAATTAAAGTTAAAAACATAATAGCTGATTGGTTAACTGGCCTTTTATTTGAGGCCCAAGCATTTTCAAACTTTATTGCACCATAACCCCCTTCTGATAACACAACATACTACATGACCTAAGGGATGGGATAAAGCCAGAGACCCGCTGCCCTGCAGGGAGGAGCAAAGCAGAGGCCTAAGACCCACCATCTCAGGCCAAAGCCCTTGGGCTTCAGCTCTGGGAGGTGGGCTTGGCCTCTGGCTTGGCCTTCAGCCCTGGGCCATAGCAAATCGAACACCAGCCCATTAAAACAGGGTCCCAACCAGTGTTCCCTGTAAGCTGGGCACTTGTGCGGCTGCTCAGAGGAGATGCCAATACTGCCCAGCTGATTAGCGAAGCTCCAACAACTAGGTTTTTTGTTTCTATGGGTGGTGCACATTCATACATGCCTCAGTGCAAATACAAATTATTCTGCACATGGATGGAAAAAATTCACACATGGGTAGAAAAAATTAGAGGGAAGTGGTAAGAAGTCTGTATGAAATGGCATGCACAGTTAGGGGTCTTAACTTCTCTTTGCTTCTGTATAAGGTATTTTTTTTGTGTCACAGTGAAGTTCATGTATTCAGTTCCTCAGGGAGGGTTTTTGTTTTGTTATATATAAAACAGTTGGGAAGGATTGGCTGAGAGTGTGATTCCCAGAAGTGTGCCATAAATGCAAGAGCTGACAAAGGCCTTCTCCTATGTCCGTATGATGGACCCTGGTCATCAGCAGGTGGGATTGAACCTGAGACCTTCGGGGCTTTGCCTCTACTGCACGAGCTAAAAGCCAACTATCCTTTAGCTAAGGCTGTAGAGCAGACTTCACTCTCCCTTTCTCAGTGGCCTCACTGCCTCTGGGTTACATATATATTGTTAGTTATGACCAAACAAGAAATCCTATTTTTAATTTTTGTGTACATATCTATTTTAGACTCAAATTCACCAATATATGTAGATTTTTTTTAAAAACAAAAAGATTTTTTTTAAACATCTGACCACCATAAAAAATTTCAACCATGGCACAATTTCAAGTAATGCGTATTAAACATTCATGAAAAAAACCTGCATTCAGCATTGAAAGGACACACAAATTGTGATATGCTGGGGGCTATAATCCATAGAATTTATGAGTTCTGACTGATATTATGAAGATGTATTATCAAAATCTGTTTGTCACCTCAAGGACACAAAAGGGAAAGATGAGCTAGAAAGTAAGGGGCATTTACTATTTCAGATGTTTATTGTTTTGTATGATCTATATTCTCATGTGGTTTAGATGATTAAATATAAAACAGCAATAGGGCCTTAGAATGTGCCAAATTTAGTGTGTTCATTGTTTCACAGCTACTGCACACCCTTGAGAGAGTGACACTGCAAACCAGAAACTTCATGGGCCACAGGTAGAGTTCTGAGAGGGGATATGCTTAACTTTCAGAGACACAGAAGGGTCAATGCTGAACCAGGAGCTAGGCAGCTGGACAGAAGATTCCATTTGGAGTAGAGATACCACATAGAAGGTCTGTGTGCTTAGAACGTGCCCATGCATCCTAAGATTAGGGTAGTGGCTTCAGAAACTTGAAACAGCTACACCTCCCTTGCTCTGGATCCAAGATCACAGCCCTCCTAATGGGTAGCCACAAAGGCACACAATCTAACGCTGAAATTTTGCAGTAAAAGGCCACATACATCGAGAAAAAATAAAAATGTAGGCCTCATTTAAGCTCATTTCAGAATGCAGCCTCAGCTATGGAGTGTGACCAGACCTCCATAATACTGTGATGAATTGGAGCTATAAATAGAAAATAACGGCTATTGGACTGAATGGGGGAACAACTTCTATTTTACGTATCGCTTTGTACAATTCCTGCCATCTTAAGGCCAAGCTTCTAAAGGAGAAAGTTTTTCATTTCCAATCCTTGACCTCAGAAGTCAATAGAACTGTGGATGCTTGGGCCTAATCCTACTGTTAAGAGGGCAAACACTGAAGATGGAATGTATTGCTCACCAGTAATGTCAAAACAGATTTTAGCATTGGAATACTGGGATCTCCAAAGTCAGCACAATCCATAGCTGAGGTTTCCATTACTGTTTGGGGGATTTTTTATATTCCAAAAAGTGTTTGACATGTTGTTTTATTTTATTATTTTAAGAAATATGCAGAGTCTACACCCTAATTCCCAAGCGTGCCGGATAACACAGGTTTTACTGTACATAGATACATACACAAATGTGCACACACACATACACGATTTGCAGATTTATTCACATCACTCATGTCACTTTCATACAATGTAAAATGGATTCTTATTAGAAGTAGGTGACCATTCAAGTTTCAGAAATATTGAAAAGATTTTAGATCTTGCACAGAGCTACTCATTTTAACTCACCTCCCTCCCCCCAGCTGACCTCATTTAGCAGGGTGGAAGTCTGCTTTTCCTGGTCTATTAAGACTTCAATAAAATCATCCGTTTATAGTTAACTGAAATAGTATTCACATTTAGACCTGAATATTAATTGACTGATAATGAGATGATAAAGCTGCTTTTCTCTGCAGGTGTACCAATGAATTTCAATAGAACTGAAAAAGTGAGTGTTTTTTTCTTACTGCATCCTAAATTAAAAAGTGATTTATATTTTCTAATAAAGTGCTTTTCATTGATCTCCTTAAAAAATGTATGGTTTCATTTGCACCCTTTTAAATTATAATAGTATCCATTTATATAAGAATGATTTTCCAATATATTTTTGGCTCAAATTGATTAGCTTTAATATGGCTTTGAAGGATAAAACCCTTACTGAAGAGTTCTTTTACTTTTAATAAACTTTAAAATATCCACTCAGCAAAATGATTCATTTTCAACACAATGGTGTCAGAGTAAATTTGTAAGTTCATTTTCTGAGGCTTTTGCATTTGTACAAATAGTCTTCCATTATTATTTGCCAACATGTCTGCAGTTTAATGTTACAGAGGTATTTTTGGCTGCCACCAGTAAAAGTCTGGCTTTGGGCAGCGAATAGAACACTGTTACCTATTGTTGGTGTTAGCTGAGCAATTGGATTTCACTTTAATTTAGTATTATTATCTTTCATCATTTCTTAATTATTATCACTTGGAAGGGATTCTATATTCTCAATATGAGTTCAGACTTAGGAACAGGTATTGTGAGATCAGGGTAGAGGTTGCTCATCTCTATACCAGAAGAATGCAAGTTTTTCTGTTAAGATGTGAAATTGAAGAATCTCCATCTAAGTGACGGATGATGGTGCTTCCTATGAATTACTTGTTGGAAAAGGCCTTATGTTATTTTCCTATCCAGAGGTTACATTGTTGGTTCTGTATTATTTTGTTACACTACTGGTTGTGCTCATACGATGGGTCTGAATTTTAGTATAAAATTTTAGTATACTGAGGACAGTTTAAATAAAGGCCCCTGGAGGGGTGGGGACAGACACACTTGCTGTAGTAGGGGCCTAGCGGCTAGAGAAGCTGAAGGCTTCCTGAGACAGGGCAGTGCTGGGAAGAGGCAGGTAGAGCTGGGGAGCAATGGCCTGACCTCACTCCCAGGCTGCAGGGCCCTAGAATACTAGGGCTGTAGTTAAAGCAGGACTGGGAAAGGCAGGCAGAGTTGGGGAAGTTCTGGCCAGGCAAGGTCCCAGGCTGCAGGGCCTGAAGCAAGGCCTGAGTGTACTAAGGCTGGAGAGAAGCAGCAAGGGTAGGCAAAGGCAGCAGGTCCACACCCCGTTGCCAATGATGAGTGGCCATTTCAGACTGCAGCTTGCCCCTGAAATAAGGGGCTAGATCAATGGTCACTAACCAGTAGATTGGGATCTACCAGTAGATCTTGGAGCCTCTGACACATGATCCTGATTGGTTTGGCCAGGAAGCTCTCAAGCGCTGGCACTTCACTTGCCCCTCCACCCACTATCATGCTGCTCCTGCCCTTTGCCTTGGAGCTGCCCCCCTGGGAGCCTCCTGCTTGCTGTGCAGGGTGTGGGAGGGAGAAGAGCAGGGGCGCTGATGTCAGGGTGTCCATTCCCCCCCCCCCCACTTCTGTACCTGATCTCCACACAGAGAGAAAGGTATGGAGGGAACTTGGCAATGCAAATCCCTCTGACTCTCCCATACTGCGTGTGTGTCTGTCACTCTCACAAACACACACTGTCCTTCACTCATCTCCCCACCCAACACATCCATGGGTTGTTGTTGTTGTTACTTTGTTTACTGCTTGCAAAGTGGGTTATGTTTGGCTTTTGACTGGCCTGTGCATTTCATCATTTTCATTTCTCTCTTATGCTTAAATTTAGTTCTTTGAGTGGTGAGTTCTCAAATGCCTAACCTGTCATGGCTGGAGTAACTATCCCTGTGGTAATTGCTGCTCTTGGAAGTGGCTGGCATGTCCCTGCAGCCCCTGAGAAAGGAAAAGCAGGGGATCTCCACACGTTGTCCTTGCCTGCAGACACCACTTTTGCAGGTCCTATTGATCAGTATTCGGGAACTGTGGCCAGCAGAAGCTGTGGGCTGAGTGCCTGTCAATGAAGGGCAGCACATGGTGCCATGGAGCCATTGCTGCACATGCCAGATGCTTTGAGAAGTGGTTCAAGGCCAGGGCAGGAGTAAGCTGCCTTAACCCCACTGCTCCATCACCCAGAAGCTGTCTCTGTAAAATGATGTCCAGCCAGAGCCTACTTCCTGAGCCCCTGTCCCAGTCCTGAATCCCCTCCTGCACTCAACTTCCTGCCCCAGAGGTGAGTCCCCCCTGCACCCAAACTCTTTCTCAGAGCTTGCACCCTGAAATCCCTCCTGAACCCCAATCCCACAGCCTGGGCTATTTCTGGAGCCCCTCCCACACTCCAAACCCCTTGGCCCAAGACCAGAGCCTGCACCCCAACCTTCTACCCCCTACCCCAGCCTGATGAAAGTGAGTGAGGATGGGGGAAGTAAGGGGATGGAGTGAGCAGGGTGAGGCCTCGGAGAAGGGGTGGGACAGGGGCAGGGCCTCAAAGGAGGGGCGGGAAGGAAGTGGGACAAGGGTATTTGGTTTGAGGTAGATCTTACATTGCACTTAAATTGAAAAAGTGACCTTGTGGTTAAAAAGGTTGGAGACCACTGTGCTAGATGAAGACTGGTAGTGGGTCACTGAGGCAAGGAGGGCATAGGGGGTTCTCAGAAGGGGAAGATCCGGAGTGCAGAGACACGCCAGCACCAAGAAGCTAATTCCCAGAGTAACCAGCAGGAGGCACCCCAGTGGTGAGTCACACTGTGTTACAGCCACTTATTAGGATGTCGATTCTGCAGTCCCTCGGTGAAGATTATTTGTATTACTGTCAGGTCTAGATGCCCTAATGATGAAAAGGAATTTTATTGTGATAAAACTCTTTACACACAACAAAGACCATCCCTGACCTACAAAGTTTACAATTTAAGTGTAAGAAAAGATTACAGCTCCGGCAATTTTATTCCATCTCATGATATTTGGTGTTTTTCATAAATCTCCACCTTTTTCAGTGTTGTGGTATGAGAGGGCCAAATTCAGTTTTGGTATATGTTTAGACCAGTGTTGAATCTGACTTAGCTTCCATAGTGTGTAGAAAGATGAGAGCAAACTTTAGCTCAGTAGAAAGCAAGCATTCAGCCTGAATGCTCAAAGCATTTGTTGCTCAACTACCACAAACATTAATAGTCGTTAGACATTAAAGCATTCCACCAAATGCCAGAATAGATAAGGACTGGAATCCATCTCTCTTGCAGCAGTTAAAGAGATGTATACAATTGATCGACAAGGCTGAGTGACAGAAAGTACACACAGTGACTTCTTCTCTAGAATTACTTTAGAAATTATTTTCTTATTATGGTAGTCCTTAGGACACTATGGATCAGGGGCCCATTTTGATAGACACTGTACAAGCAAATAAGAAAAAGAGAAAGTCCTGGTCCTGATCCTGGTTACAGTCCAACTGTCAGAGAGAAATCTTTGGATTCTCTTCCGCCCCCAACTTCCTTTAACAAACTTGGCATCACATTATCCTAAAGATTGATTTTGTGTGACATTGCGTAAAGATCACTTTTCTTTGTGTTTTCTTTCCTTCCATTATTAGATTATTTATGTCAGTTTTTTTCTACCTTTTTTCATTTGTGCGCTCCCTAAAAGATTTCAAATGGAAGTGTGGTCCCCTTTAGAAATCTAAGGGTATGTCTACACTTGCAGCCTAATTCGGAATAGGGCTGCAAATGTAGGCATTCGGAATTGCAAATCAAGCCCGGGATTTAAATATCCCGCATTTGATTTGCATCTTCCCGGCCAGGCGCCTCATTGCAGGAGGAATAACAGGTAGTTCGAAATAGGGCTTTATTTCAAACGCCCATTTCACTGCCGCGTGTCGAGGCGGGCAGTTATTCTGGGCTTGTAAATTTCAAAAATGGCGCCCGGCCGGGAAGATGCAAATTAAGTGCAGGATATTTAAATCCCGGACTTGATTTGCAATTCCGAATGCCTACATTTGCAGCCCTATTCCGAAATAGGCTGCAAGTGTAGACATACCCTAAGGCTTTTTCTACACTATGAGTTAAGGTTAATTTTTTAGCACCCAATTTTGTAAACTCAAAGGTGTATGTCCCCACTGTGTTCAAGAATTTGATGAAGTTCAAGGTAGCATATTCCCAGTAGGGTGGCTATAATTGAGAGCAATGCACTGTGGGTAGCTATCCCACAGTTTCTGCTGCCCCTTTGCATTCTGGGTTATGCTTTCAGTGCATGCGGGGACTAAAACTGTGCAGCAGGTGGTTCTTGGTACATACCATCAGTGTCCCATAATATACTCATCTCCCCCCTTCCTCCCACTTGAAAGCAATGGCAAGCAATCTTTTTAACCCTTTTTCCCCTGGTTATCCATGCAGATGCCCTAGCAGGGTAAGCATGTAACTCTTCATGGAGCCATCCAGCAGCAAAGTATTATGGCAATTGCATTAACCATAGTGCCCTATACTGGAGTATATCCAGAGCATATCCAGGGTCCACTGGAACAAGGAAGAATCTTGGGAGGCCACAAACAAACTCATCTGTGAAGCACTTGATTTGAGCAACTGGCAAATCCCACCAGCATTCTATCCTCTTGACATAGTGGAACACCGATTCTGGTGCCATGAGACAAGCACAGATTGGTGAGATTGCATTGTGATGCAAGTATTGGAATTCACTAGTCCACTTTCACTGAGGTTTGCCAATTGCTTTTCTCCGCCCTGAAGCACAAAAATACCAGAATGAGACCTTCTCTGACAGCGCAGAAGTGAGTGACCATAGCTCTGTGGAACTTGCAGTGCCAGACAGCTACTGGTCAGCAGGTAATCAATTTGGAGTGGGAAAATCCACAGTGGGGGTTGTTGTGATCCAAGTAGCCAAGGGTAGAGACTGTGGAAAAGGGGAGGGCTTTGCCATGAGGGGGTTCCCTAGCTATGGTGAGGCAATAGATGGAACACACATTCCTATTTTGCATCCAGCCACCTTGCCGAAGAGTATATAAGCCATGAGAGGAACTTTTTGATGGTGCTGCAGGTGCTGGCGGATCACAAGGGCTGTTTCAGTGACATCAACATGGGATGATCAGGAAAGGTGCATGATCCACACACATTTAGGGACTCCAGTCTCTTCAGCGAGCTGCAAGCTGGAACTTTCTTCCCAGACCAGAAAATTAGCATAGGAGGTGTTGATCCATAGTGGCATAATGATCCTTGAAGACCCACCTCAGGTGGCTCATGAAGCCATACACAGGCAGCCTGGACTGTAGTAAGGAGCAGTTCAGCTACAGCCTGAGCAAGTGCAGAATGTGCTTTTGGGCATTTAAAGGGAAGGTTTTGCAGTCTACTGACTAGGCTGCACATCAGCAAAAGCAACATTCACATTGGTGTGGCAACATGCTGTGTGCTCCATAATATTTGTGAGAAGAAAGAGGAAAATTTCATGGTGGCGGGGGTGGGTGCGTCAAAGCACAATGCCTATCCAGTAATTACGAGGAGCCATACACTACCACAGCACTACCATCTCCAGACAATTTAACAAGCTGTTGTGGGGAGCCCTTTATGTGTAGGTTCAGTGGACACCACAGATCACTTTCAATCGCCTTAACCCACTTGTGTTGTGGTTGGAAAACCAGAAGACCACTGTATTTCGAGGAGTTAGTGAATCTTCCCAATTCTCATATCTGCAAACTAGAAAACAGGCTTTGTCCTGCTGTTAGCAAGGAAAATTCCCAGCTAGCTCACTTGTTAGAGAGACAGGCCATGCCCGGCACTGTTGAGCTCATCACATAGTTGAGATAAGCTTCGAGGTAAACAAGCCTGTCTGTGTGAATCTTATCAAGCAGGCAGGTGTTTGCTTTGGTTTTTTTTTTCCTATGCAAGTAGTTAGTTGCCGCTTCTAGAATTTTGTGCACAGGTTATGTATTGTTTAATGTTGCCAACACCCTTTGGACTTCCCGAAGGACCTGGAACTGTACAGAGATGCCTTTCGGACCTGGCCCAGGAGTCCATCCTTTGCTGAGTCCAATTCCCCAGCAAGCCAAAGGGATGTTGTAAACCTTCTCTTGTCTTTTCTTTTTATATCACCTGTAACATCTAATAAACCTTGCATTAAGTGATTTGTGTCGTCTTGGTTACCCTCCGAACCTGAAAGTAGAGTCTGGCTGGCCCAGTCTCTGAAGTAAGACCACTTGTAGCATGATAAAAAATGGGAACTCACCAGAAGTGCTCTCTCCGCCATCAGGGCCTGGCTATGAGACATCCTGGAAGGAGGTCTCAAAGTTATAAAAAGATCCTGGCAGTCAGTGACATCAGTTGCCCCTTTTGCCTGCTGGCCATTCTCTTCCTCCACCTCCACATTGTCCTCAAAGCTGCTGTCTGAGGAGTGTCCCGGGAGGAATCCATGGGCTGGGTGGGGAAGCTGGTTGGGTTCCCCCTTGTGGATAGAAATGGCATATTTGTGGGAATGATCCAGACCAGACCATTCATTTGCCTTCTTTGTCTTCTGGTACGACTGCCTCGGCTCCTTTATTTTTACGTGGCACTGCTGGGCATCCTTGGCATATCCTTTCTCCTCCATGCCTTTTGCAATCTTAGCATAGACATCTGTGTTTCTTTTGCTGGTTTGTAGCCCTGTGAGAACAGATTCCTCTCCCCACACAGCAATGAGGTCCAGGTTCTCCTGCATGCTCCATGCTGGTGTTTGTGTGCAACCCTGGTCAGGTGTGCTGCTGAGGTGTACTGCCTGTTCTGAGGTCTGCTCGCCATGTTGGCCACACAGGAAAATGAAAGTCAAAATTTCCCAGGGGTTTTCCTCTGCAACTGGAGAGCAATAGAGCGGAAAGTCCTGGCTAGAGCAGTCACTGCGGGGCACTGAGGGACACCTCCTGGAGGCCAAGAATGTTGACTTTCATAGCGCTGCATCTGTACTACTGTAAAGTCGATCATGCAAGGCCAAATTTAGCATTATTCCTTGTGAAAAACAGGAGTACCAAAACTGACTTTTACCACCAAGCTGATGGTACAGGCTTGGTGGTATGGACTCATTGTTTAGAAAATCAACCTAATGAGGCTATGTTTGACCTAAACTCCCAATGTAAACCAGACTTTAGACATAATATGTGGACCCCAAGTTGGAAACCACTGATCTATGTGCTGTAGTGGCGGACACCTAAAAACAAAACAAAATAAAAAAACCTCTGAATAAAGTCCCTGCTCTTACTTAAAACAGTTTTCTAAATTGTTTCTAGTGAATATTCCAAATTGTTTCCAGCTCTTCCCTTGCACGCCAGGAGCCTGGGTGGAGCTGCTGCTGCCCAACAGGGACTGGGCCAGGCCCAGCCCGTAAGCTCTTTCTGCAGCAGCTGCTTCTGGCAGCCCAGGGTTCTGCCCACCCCAGCCCCAAGCCAGGTGCCGGGGCCAGGCCAGGGAGGAACACTGCCCCCAAGACCCCAGGAAGTGACTCCCTGGCTGAGCAGGCACCCGGTAGGAGGAGCGGAGCTATGGAGAGACTGGAGCTGGGGGGGGGCGGGCAGGGGCACACAGGGCAGGCACCAGGTGGGGGGAGCAGAGCTGCGGGGGCACAGGGGCACACTGGGCAGGGCTAGGAGAATGAAGCAGACTCCCAGCGTGGGAGCCAGAACTCACTAGCCAGAGGCTGCTGCAGAATACAAAGGGAACACCCAGTGGGGAGGCCCAGGGGCCAGGCCCCGTTCCCTCACCCCCAGCTGCTGGAAATGGGGGGGGGATTTCTGTCCTTGTACCGTGCCCCAGGACTCCATCTCTGGTACCAGCCACTGGCTAGTAGGATGTGAAACAAATGGGAAGGCCCCTGCTCTTCTCCATCACCTGGGAGGGCGAAGGAGTTCTCTCTTCCTCCCCACCCTGATGCCTTCTGGCTACTCTGCAAGGGGGCAGGTTGGAATGTTTTCTCTCTGTTGTGTATTGTTTCAGGTGCTGGTGACGTTCAAGGAGGTGGCTGTGTATTTCACCCAGGGATTGGCTCTGCTGCTCAGACAGCTATCTACAGGGGCATCATGCAGGAGAACTACGAGGCAGTGATGTCACTGGCTAAGAGAGTCCTGGCCCCTTGGTTATTGTAAACCAGTGTGTGTGTATGAGAGAACCAGTTAGCTAGTTAGTTTTTAAACAATGAATAGGCTAGCAGCACCTTAGAGACTATCAAAACATGTAGACGGTACCATGAGCTTTCGTGGGCACAACCCGCTTCTTCAGACAAACGGAGCATTAAAAGTCTGGATTCAAGAAAAAATAAGGGAGGGGGAGAAAGGAAGGGCGGGAAGTGAATTAGAGTGTTCAATTTACAAGAAGATGATAAGAACAATTTGCACCTTCGCTAAGTACCCATTATTTAGTTCAGTGGTCTCCAACCTTTTGGGTCTGCTGGGTGCCCAGGGGCGGGGCCGCCCACAGACTGGGAACCCAGGGGCAGGGCAACACATGCGCCTGGGGGCGGGGCCACCCATACGCTGCGTGCCCAGAGCTGGCACCACCCATGCGCCGCACTCCCGGGGCTGGTGCCGCAACTGTGCTGCATGCCCAGGGGTGGGGCCGCCCATACGCCACGTGCCCAGGGGCAGAACAGCCCATGTCCCATGCGCCCGGGGGTGGGGCCACCACCGCCCATGTGCTGAGTGGCTGGAGCCAGCACCTGTGCCATGCGCCTAGGAGCTGGCAGCACCCATGCGCCGCGCGCCCGGTGGTGGGGCCGCCCATGTGCTGCGCACCCGGGGCCAGCGCCGCCCATGCACCCAGGGGCTGGCACTGCCCATGCGCTGTGCACCCGAGGGCGGGGCCGGCCATGATCACTCGGTGGGCACACAGAAATGGCCCGGCAGGCGCTATGGCGTCCGCGGGCACCGCATTAGGGACCACTGGTTTAGTTGGTTAAGTCATTAGGATGTGGAAAGTAGTGTGCTAGCCAGCCAATGTTTTATTCATTAGTTAGTTATGTGGCCAATTTAGCTCCTGGTCAGGTTCTTCCAAGGTCATTGATGTCCACGCAGCTTCTGGGAGGCGGGATTTCCTGCCCAGATAGGTGTACATTCCCTAGTTCTCCTACAGCTAGCACCTAACTTTTTCAAGTACCTTAAAGGGTGTTACAAGAAGGAGGGAGAAAAAATATTCTCCTGGGCTTCTGAGGATAGTACAAAAAGCAATCGGATTAATTTGCAGCAAGGGAGGTTTAGGTTCGACATTAGGAGAAACTTCCTAGCTGTCAGGGTGGTTAAACACTGGAATAAATTGCCTAGGGAGGTTGAGGAAGCTCCATCTCTGGAGATATATAAGGGCTGGTTAGACAGACAGACAGACATCTATCCAGGATGATCTAGTGGTGCGTAGCCCTGCCGTGAGGGCAGGGGACTGGACTCGATGACCTCTCAACATCCCTTCCAGTTCTAGTGCTCTATGATTCTAATATAAATGCCTTATGAATAGTTTATCTCCTAAGTCTCACTTCACTGAGTTTCTGTGGACTTTTCTGAGTTCTTATTGAAATCTGTGGGTGGAATAAAAAGTGCCTATCAAATAGCAGAAACCAGCTTGGTTGCTAGTTCATTAAGAATTGGATGGACAAAGAAAAAAGTAACTATTATAGGGACCAGCAATTTTTAGACGGTTTTGTTTAATGTTCTATGTATGGATACAAAAAATTCCAAACACTTAAATTCAACATTTCTACTTTCACTTAATAGGGTAGTAAGATATAGTAAACGAATCTGCTAATCTACCTTTAAGATTTCATGACTTTTTTTTAGTTCTCTAGCTGTACTTAAACACACTTATGAATAAATCATCAGTATTTTTCCTCTGTGGTATAAATTTATTTCATATGAGGAATTTTTAGCTTCTTAATGATATCGTCTAGCCATACCATATTACTGAACATTTAGAAGTAATTAGTTTTCTGACTGCAGTACAAGAGGGTGTGATGCATTTAAATTAAAATTGATTTTTTTAAATCTACTGTATGTTTCCACTGGTGGAAATAAAGTTACTTTTCTTTAACTTGTTAAGGATATTCTTTTTAAGTCAGACAAAGGTCTCATTATGGATGATTTTTTACATAATTTGGAACTATTTTTTCTAATGAAAGAACAGCACACTCTCTGCTAAATGCTAGATATTGCTGCATAGAAATCTAAGGTATGTGATATAGACAAAGGCAATCTAAAATCTTTGGCCTTCTGTGCACTCCCAGGAATGCTATGCCCAAAAGAAAATGCTATACTTTCTGAAGGAATAGCACATCTGCAAATCCCCATCTTAACACATTATAGCATTAATGATAATGTTTCCACAAACAACAGTGATACTTTTAGATTCGACCAGAAAAAAAGGAAGCAACCCACTGATTTTAGAGATAGCATGTATCTTGCTGAAGGGCTCTAAAAAGTAGGTCCATACACAAGGGGAGGTGTGAAGGGTGTGAGCGCACTTCCCTAGGCTCCCCCAAGTGCACATGAGGGGGCTCCGTGGCTCAAGCTCAGCCTTCCTCCTTCCCTTCCACAGTGGGGAGCCCACACTGGTGCTCCAGCCTTGCCCTCCCTCCTCCCCCCACCCCCATGAGGTTGGAGCTCCACCATCAGCTTCCTGCTGGGGGGGGGCATAGAAAGCAGTGAGCCTCACTGCGCAGTCTGGCTCACAGGGAAGAAGCACTCTCCCTCCCCCAGCTGGGGGAACAGCCATGCATGGATGCACTCTCTGGAGGCTTTCTCCATTGCTCCCATTGGCAGCAAGAGGCCGTGCCTAAGACCAGCACAGAGTGTGAAGGCAAGTAAGTATCCCCCAACCCCTCATGTCCAGACTCCTGCACCCTCATGTCCCCCCACCGAGACCCTGCACCCCCAACCTGCTCCTGCACTCTCCCCCCTGGCGAGACATCCACCCACTGCCATAAATAAAGAAACCTTTTGTGTTGGACATATTAATATTTTACTTTATTTAAAATGAAGTTTGATGAACTAACATGAGAAAGTTAAAGCACTTGGTTAGTTTAATAATGTAAATTAATATTTCCTTTCTTAAATTAAACTATTCTCCCTAGCTGCAGCACTAGCAAAATGGCTCAGGAATAATTGTGTAATGGCTCAGGAATAATTGTGTCATTCCATTAGCAACTGGTGGTCCACAGAAAGTATTTCATTGAGCTAGGTGGGCCATGGGCCAAAAAAATTGATAACTACTGTGTTAGGGGAATGGGAGAGCAGTGTGTTGAGGGGAGATGGTTGGGTGAGGCTGGTGGCAGAGCAGCAGGGCTGGGGGAACGGCAACCCCCACCTGCAAGGAGAGGCCCAGGCCCAGCCCGGCTGGCCAGAAGCTCCATCCACACTCATCCTGCCCTGGCCTCGCTGAGCAGGTAGAGCAGCAGCAGGCAGAGGCAGCTGACAGTGTAGTGGCCATGCTGCCCATCATGATTCCAGAAGATGTTTTCTATAAAACCTTTATTAGCGTATAAATTTGTAGTATGTTATAGCCAAATCATTTATCAACCACTGTTTCCATTCACATTTTTCATTGACCTCTCTTATGCACAATCATTGCACGACTATTTTGAACTTCTTTGTATTTAAAAAAACTGCGGTCCACATGTACAAAAGAAGCACCCTTCACCCCAGAAATTCCAGCATATGGGCCTAACCTTTGATTAGGGCTTATTGTACCTGTTTCTGTTATTCCTGAAAATCAGTGGTGCCCTCTGGTAGTCTTTAAGTTATTATGATATAAAATTGTTGTTTTAAATCATTATCCAAGAGCTCAGTGGATGGATTCCCATCCCCGCCCAAAATCTTTTAGGCCTAAATAGATTCCTCTAACATCTGGAGCTACAAAATGTGGCCCAAATTAGGCAACACAGATTCCAAAATGGAAAATAATGGAGTAATTATTTTAAATGTTCAGGATAGTCAATTTAAAAATGCTGCATTTTGTAACTCCAGAATGCATATTCATAAAAACCCCAAACTATTTTACTTTGCATGAGAGTACAGACTTGATTTGTAATATACAGATACATAGAGCTTTGCCAATAAACAGAGCTGGAAGAATCAAGTAAGAACACTTTTTTCCATTGAGTACTAATACAAAAGAGTCATCATATTTTCTAGTAGCCTTTTCATTCTCTTAATTCCTTTTACATCACTGCCCTCTAGCGTTACCTTAAGTTGTACAGAAACATTTTTTTATACAATTGATGCATTGTTTTGCTTTAGTGGCTAAGCACATTCCAGGAATTGCAACATTTATTTGTGCTCTCTAAATAGCTTCATGTGCATCAAACATTCCATTGGTAAAAGAAAGGGAATGCAGATTTCTCACTTCATGTTTGCTTTGTACCTGTGAATGGGAAAGATTGTTCCTGATTTCAAAACAGTGGTACATATATTCATACAAATTCCAATTCAAATCACTAATTTACATCATTCGTTCTCTACTGTTGCCATCGATATGGAATGTCAGAAAGTGGGATTTGTGCACATAATCGGCAGGGTTTTTTTTCCATGATCTACAGGAACATACCATTTTTTCTACCATTGAATGAAAACTTTATATAATATATATATATATATATATCGTTAGCATGCGTGTATCACTTAATTACAAGCCATTTGACAAGAATCTAACTACATGCCAGTAATGAAGGACAAGAACAGCGGTCTCATATGCTTATGGTGGTTCATTTGATAAACTGTGATTAAAGGGATGTCAAAAATGTCAAGAGATCATTCGGTAAATATTTCTGTGGGTGAAAAACAGCACATCAAGGAACAATCAGTATGTAAGCTAATTCACAATGATAAAGGCCAGATGGGTTAGTAACAACAAGCATTTCTTCTCAAGTGTTTTGGGCAGAATTCACCCATACCTGGAGCTTATGAGTACAAAAGAGTTAGGGTCATACTGTCTGGAATACCCTGACTGCCTAATTTTTACCAATGTCCTGTGATTAAAATATCTTTTGTACAAAGTATGTCTTGTGAGGAATCATTCTAAGACCACATCCCCACTTGCTGGCGGATAGTTGCTCTGGCGAACAAGCCTCTGAGGTTTGATTTAGCAGATGTAGTAAAATCAAACACTGAGGGCACCCCTGTCAGCACTGGTACTCCTCGCGATAGTGAGGAGTAAGGGAAGGCAATGCGAGAGTTTCGCCTGTGTGACGTAGTGGGGGTACTTGCTGGGCTGTGGTGACCCCTGCTGTCTGGAGCAAGACCCAGCAGGGAAAACCTCACTATGCAAAGGTAGTGCCAAACTTGTTGAACCAGTGGCCAGACACCCCCCATGGAGAGGAACAAAGGAAGGTGGATGCTGCCCTGACTGGGGGGCAGGGCTGGAAGTGAGTTAGTTGGTTGGTGGCTGTCGGGGAGCATGGAGGAGACAGCCTAGGGAGAGGAGCTGGAGTTTAGGGGCCCAGTCTCCCCCCAACTCAAGGGGGCCTGAGGCATCCTAGCCCAGCTCTGTGACCAGACTACATCTGTACTGTGCTATATCCTGGAGAGGCAATAAACTTCCTCTACTCCACCGGCTGGTGTGGTCTGTTTGTGCCATTTCGGGGTGCAGGAGACGGGGAACCCCCAACGCGCCGTCACACTGGTGTCAGGAGCGGGATGCACTGCACCCCATGGATGGAGCTTCCAGCGGCAAGCGACAAGGCGCAGTAGAAGCAAGAGCCCTGGAGCCAGGCGTGCTGGAGACAGAGTGAAGCGGTTCCTGGGAATCGTGGGGCGCTGCAGCACTAGACTGGTGAGTCTGCACCGAGGGGCCCAGCGGGCAGATGGCCTACGCCCGACTCTTGAAGGCAGAGCTGGTGGAGCTGTGCAGAGAGAGGGGCTTGCCTGTGCGGAAAGCAACCAAGGCCCAGCTGATTGCCCAGCTGAAGGAGAATGACCAGCCACAGGGCCAGGATCTTGTCCCCAGGGGAAGCAGCCAGACCCCCCCCCGAGAGTGTGTCAGGCTCAGAGAGGGGGAGGAGCGCTGGAACCCACCGGAGAGATGAGGCAGCGTCTCCCGGGAGGCCTGCAAGTAATAGCCCATCTAGGGCAGGGGCCAGCCCAGCGGAGCTGCGGCGGCTGGAGATCCAGCTGCGGATCAAGGAATTGGAAGTAGAGGACCGAGAGAAGGAGCGCCAGGACCGAGAGAAGGCGCGCCAAGATCGAGAGAGGCAGCGACAGCATGAGCTGGCCATGGCAGAGCGGAGAACCGGCGGGGCACCGGCTGCGCCAAGTGTGGATGGGCCCCAAGGTCCCAGGACTGCCAGATGCTTGGAGAGGCTCGTGGTGGCCCAATTGAAGGACATGGGCGACATAGACGGGTTCCTCAGTGCCTTTGAGAGGGCCTGTGGACTGCAACGGGTTCCCCCAGCTGACTGGCTGCAGGAGCTCATCCCCGCACTGAGCCAGGAGGCGGCCGGAGTGCTCAGTCAGCTGGAGGACCTACAGCCAGGGGATTACAACTGAGTCAAGGAGGCCCTGCTGCACAAGTTCGGGCTGACCCCCGAGATGTACAGGAAGAAGTTCTGGGGGGTACAGAAAGGGCCACGGGAGACCTATGTGGACCTGGCCTCCCGCCTGGCGCAATACTGCCGCAAGTGGGTGTCTGGAGTCGGAGCCCAGACTGCAGAGGAGCTGCTCAAGCTGGTCATGATGGAGCAGTTCTATGAAGCGTGCCCACCCAAACTGAGGCTGTGGCTCAAGGACCGGAGACCAGAGAACCCCCAGGAGGCCGGGAGGCTGGCGGATGAGTTCACGGAGAGCCGGTCCGGGGGTGAACGGGAGTCCCGGAGAGAAGGAGAATCGCGCAGAGACCGGTTCCCGGCGGAGCAACGGAGAGAGACACCTCCGAGGCGAGCCCCAGGGACCAGGACCAGTCATCGATACCCCAGAGAACCAGCCAGGCCCTGGACAGAGACAGCCCAAAGCCTAACTTGCCAGCGCTGTGGGCAAAAAGGCCACAAGAGGGCTCAGTGCACCAGGTCCCAGGACCAGGGACTTTCCAGGGTTAACTGGCTGGGGCGGGAGGAAGGGCAGGCTGCCCCAGAGGCAGGGGCTGGCAGGCAAACCTCAGCTCAGAGTGGGGGGAAGGATGCTCAGTGCACCTCCCCTGGGAGGTCTGACCCTCGGGAGGCGGATTTCTCCGTGTACCGGGTGGGGGCAGGACGTCCCCTGCGGAGCGAGTGCCTCATACCCCTGGAGGTGGATGGTAGGAAGGTGACGGGCTTCTGGGACACGGGGGCGGAGGTGACTCTGGCCCGATCCGACATCGTGGCCACAGAGCGGATACTACCCCACACCCAGCTGACCCTGAAGGGCATAGATGGGTCCCCGTTTAAGGTGCCTGTCGCCAGGGTGCATCTGAAATGGGGGGCGAAGGAAGGCCTCAAGGAAGTGGGGGTGTACCCGCACTTGCCCACCGAGGTGCTGATGGGGAATGACCTAGAGGAGTGGCCCCATGACTCCCAGCGGGCTCTAGTCACTACCCGGAGCCAGAGCCAGTGGGGGGCTGACAACGTGGGTCCAGGGAAGGACTCCTGGCAGCGTCCTCAGGGTCCCATCCCAGTGGACACGGGGTCCAGCCAGGCTGGGACTCCGGACCTAGGCAAAGGTGGGGAACAGGTCCTGATCCCTGCCTCAGCAGCTGAATTCCAGGCTGAGGTGCAGGCAGACCCCTCCTTGCAGAGGCTGAGGGACCAGGCTGGCCTCCGTGCAGCTCAGCCCTGGGGGAGAGGTGGCCAGGAGAGATTCCTGCGGGGGCGTGGACTCCTGTTCCGTGAATGGCTTCCCCCCAGGAAGGTGAGGGCATGGAGGGTCCAGCGGCAGCTGGTCGTCCCCCGAAAGTATCGCCTCAAGCTGCTGTATTTGGCCCACGATGTCCCCGTTGGGGGCCACCGGGGGATCCGGAGCACCCGGCTGAGGCTGCTCCAGCACTTCTATTGGCCGGGAATCTTTACAGCCGTGCAGCGGTACTGCCGGTCCTGTGACTCCTGCCAGAGGGGCGGGAAGGCCCAAGACAGTAGGAAAGCGGCTTGGGGGTCTCTACCCCAGATAGAGGACCCTCTGGGCTTGCTGAGAGAGCTATGGGAGGGGAAGGCCTCCCTGGATGGGGCATCGGGGGTGGAAGCCGCCCTGGATGTCCAGAGAAGGCTCACTGGGCTCATGGCCCCGGCCCGAGAGACCCTGGCCAGAGATCAAGGCCAGCGGAAGGGAGGGTGTGACCCCCGAGGACAGGCCTGTGCCAGTCGCCCTGGAGCGGGGCGGCGAGTGGACAGAGGGAAGCCAGCTCATGTGGGGCCTTGCCACGGCCGGCCTGAGTCAAGGGGAGCACCCATGTCCCCAGGGCGGGTTCCCACGCAGAGGACCCGAACTTCCCTAGGTCACGAGCGGAGTGACCCTGCTCAGTTCGCTCTCGGAGGGGGGAGAACTGTGACGTAGTGGGGGTACTTGCTGGGCTGTGGTGACCCCTGCTGTCTGGAGCAAGACCCAGCAGGGAAAACTTCACTATGCAAAGGTAATGCCAAACTTGTTGAACCAGTGGCCAGACACCCCCCATGGAGAGGAACAAAGGAAGGTGGATGCTGCCCTGACTGGGGGGCAGGGCTGGAAGTGAGTTAGTTGGTTGGTGGCTGTCGGGGAGCATGGAGGAGACAGCCTAGGGAGAGGAGCTGGAGTTTAGGGGCCCAGTCTCCCCCCAACTCAAGGGGGCCTGAGGCATCCTAGCCCAGCTCTGTGACCAGACTACATCTGTGCTGTGCTATATCCTGGAGAGGCAATAAACTTCCTCTACTCCACCGGCTGGTGCAGTCTGTTTGTGCCATTTCGGGGTGCAGGAGACGGGGAACCCCCAACGCGCCGTCACAGCCTGTTGACCTCCCACTGTGGGGCTGCCCCAGAAAATCAGTACAAGGCACATTGACTCCAGCTACGCAATTCACGTAGCTGGAGTTGCATCTTGATCTACTAACCACTGATATTGCATTGGATTGTATGTATTATTATTGTCTGTGAAGGTATGAAGTTTGGCTATGTATGTGTTTGTGAAACATGTTGTGAGGTTCAAAACACGCACAAGCAGTCTTTCAGGTACAACAGACGAAAAGCCAGACAATGTTACTGGCTTCTTGAGGAAATACACACAAGCACAAAGATTACCCCAGGAACTGAGTACAAGAGAAACCTCTCAGAGACAGCACTACACAATGGGAACCATGTGACCCAGCCATAGCAAAAGAGTTTTCCAGCAAGTTGGAAGTACATATAAAAGGGGAAGAGTGACATCATGGGAGGACTTCACTCTCCCTACAACAACCAGCAGGGACAACAGTTTCCACAGCCCCCCGGGAAAGAAGGGTATCATGCCCACCAATGCTGTAGGGGGCAGGGGGCCATCAGGCAGTGGGCAGAATTTGGGGTAACTGATCCTGGCCCTATGCCTTTGGGAGGCCCTGTGGATTCCAGGGCAACCCAAGGGAATAGCAGGGGGCCAGGCACTAGCAATGGGGGCTGGGCAAACCCCTGCACTCACCAGTAGCAAGAAGCGGAGCAATCTGGCTCCAGCCTGCTCTGCTCCCCCAACTCCCAGCCACATCGCATGGGGGCAGCTGAGAGCCAGGAGAGCAGAGCGAGCTGGGACTAGGTCACTCCACGTCTCCCCTGCTACCAATGTGTACAGGGGGACCCAATCCCTGCTGCCAGCACCAGGCACCCAGCTAGTACCCTGAGGCCACATTGCTTAGGAGAGGAGACTTGGAGGAAGAGGTGGAGTGGAGGCAGGGCGAGAGGCTGAGCAGAGTAGGGGTGGGAGGAGACAGAGCAGGGGCAATGGCTTAGGGGAACAGGTGGAGTGGTGGTAGGGAGACAAGTGAGCAGGGGAGGGGTGGAGCAGGGTTGGGAGTTTGGGGAAAGGTTGGAGTGGAGACAGAGTAGGGGCTGAAAGAAGTGGGGTGTGGAGCACAGGGATGGTGTCCTGGACCCTACACCCTCCTAGCATTGGCCTTCCCATGGGTTAGGGGTGATATGGGGAGGAGTCACACTGGGGGCGATCACGTGGCCAGTGTCCCCCATGTGTCCCTCCCCATATGCTTTTCCACATTGTCCAAAAAACCTGGCTGACTCCTGAGGGTAGGACATATGCAGCCTCCTCTCTCGGAGTGGCAGTGCTCCCTGAGCCACTCATGGCTGTGCCTTAATGGTACAAGCTGTCACCATGTTGATAACAACCCACAATGTACTGTAAAGATGCCAAGAATGTGAAAGATAATTGTTGCTCCTTTTGTAACTGAACAAAAGTTACCATAAAAATCCTTCACAGAAATAAAACCCTTCAGTGTGACCCAAAATGTATTGCACAGTGCAGCTTTCCAATCGACCAGTTGAAAGCACTCAAGCCATTCAAATTACAGACACTAGTGTAATCATCTATTTCAGGGAACAAAATATAGCATATAGTTTATTTTTTATTTAAAAAAACCCACCTTTACACAAAAGGAATAGATCTGCCTTAATGATGTAAGGATTTAAACCAAACCTCTTCAGCTTTAAGTTAGAGCCCATTGGTAGAAATTTGCTTTTTAACTATGAGCACGAATACACAAGCAGATTCTATTAGCCTTACACAATCAGATTCCATTATTATTGTCAAATTTTACATACTCTCCAAGAAATCCAGCCTCATCATTTTGAGTGGGCCTGAAAATAATGTTCAAGGTCTATGTCAATGGAATCTGAAATTCTCTCATCTTGTAACTCCGAAGCTTAAGGGAAGTTGGATTTGGGTTTAAAAATTTTTAACAGCATGCCTTTATTAGAACAGCAGCAACTTAAAATTTTTATAGCTCCTTATCTGGAGGCATCTCCAAGTACTCATTAAAAGTTATTCCATTCTGTAGAGTTAATAATTAGTCAGAATCAGTGAAAGGTCACTGAAAATAAGTATGTTTTAAAACTATACTCAAGGGAAAGGCAAAGCTATTTCTGAAGTCAAAAGGCAATAATTTCCAAGTGCTTAGTAACGATAAGTGACCCATGATCCCCATAAATAATGATATCTGCATTTCAGAGAGACTTCATATGACTCCCAGTACAGTAAGTAGGTCTCATATTAAATAAGTATATCATTACAATAAATTTATTTTGGATAATAATGACATAGTTCAAGATCTCTACATCAAAAGAGATACCAAATTTTAGGAATGTTTCACAAGCAATCAAAGATTAACTTCACAAATAGATGAATGTACTTCAGAAGAAAGATAAAATCAGTCTGTGCCCCCAAAAACCACATCTGGGACTTCATCAGAAATGGAGGAGGACTACATTAACCACTTTCTCAGTGACCCAGTACTACACAGTGCTAGCAACCTCAATGATGGCTGCAGATGATCAGGAACCTAGGAGGTAGCCAGCACCTCCCATGTTCAGGCTGCAATTTGGTTTCTGAAAACAGCAAATCACACTACCATTTTTAGGATAATTTATGGTCAACATACTTATGTTCTTGTACATCCATACCTCAATGACATTGGAGGAGCCATTTGCTCAAGAATGGCAGTACAAATAACTCAGATCTTCACAATTTCGTCATCCAAAGGATAACTGAAAATCTGATTTTAAAAGCCCTCCCCCCACACACACACACACATCATGCTAACAGTGAGCATCTTACCAGGCAACAAAGCAAGTTCTTTGCTACATATCTGCTCTGCCATTTTATCAAGAAGTGATAAGTTAGACACTGACTGGAGAGCTAAAAATATTTTAAAAATAAATGTTATAATTTCCAGGTTTAATAGAACTAGAACTAAACAAGTAACTCAAAAGTAAAAGTAGAGTATTATAAATGGAGAGTGCATGGGTAAGATGTTGGAAAATAGGTTACTGGCCAGCAATTACAGAATAGCTCCTTGACTTGACTATGCATGAAAGCTTTTGAATCTAAAGATCTCTGTTCAGAAGTTTATGTACATACACACACACACACACACACATTGACTTACTATGTGATTCTAATGTTAATATAAGCCTCATTATTTGTGTATTTGCTATAAAAATAAGGTGCAAAAGACCCCTAAGACATTCTGTAAGTCAATTGGGTTTTCAGTGTTTCCATGAGCTAATCTAACACTGTTGGCTAGAAACATCTAGGTTTAAACAAACTATTCAACAAGCTATAGGTTTATACATGGATAAAAGAAAACATTGTTTATCTGCCATCTCATTCACTGGCAATAAAGCACTTTGCTCTGCATAAATGGCCAAATCCTCAGTTTGCATAGTGAGATCAGATATATTGTGTACTCCTGATTGAATTTTCCAAGACTTTAAACAAGACATGTAAATTCGAAAGTCATCACCACTACCAGTGTTATCTGGCCAAAATAAAGCTGAGTAACAGACTTCTGAGTTAGGCTTTTATCCTGCCAGCACTGAGCACCTCCAAAGAGTGCCAAGTGCATTCAGTACTGATTGACTGTATCAGTATTTGAGGATGAGTTGAATTGTACAGTGGGTGCTCAACAAATCTCTTTTGGCTTGTTAGGGTTGATGATTTGTTTGTTTTTGGTGTAATGAAATCATCTAGACCCAAGACTGCTCCAAAGAAACAATTCTTCCATCTATTGAGCTCCAAGAGGGGTGAACTATTAAGACAAATAAAAGAGCTCACCCTAACCCTAAACTACTGGAGGTAGATGCCCATGGGCAGATACCCATGATGGGCTACATGGTACAGCAAGGGCAAAAAGTCCTTTCAAGAGAGGTTTTCTCCTGCTATTTCTTCTCCATCACAAGGTTAATATGGTCAGCTTAGACAGCAGCTTAATAAGACACTTAACAAAAGGTTGTTTTAGTGTTATACATCTCTAAACAAGCATTGGAGACCACCAGGCACATTTGGGAACGGGCAGTTAGGTTTTGTTTTGAGAGTCCAACAAGAGCTCTCCCCTATATTGTGTGTGTACAGTTGGTTAATGACCACTGTATGCGCAACACTGGATCATCAGTCAGGAAAGCTAGCAGGGCCTGGAGCCATTGTTATTACTGTCAATCGGTAGGCTTTGTTTTGGGTTGCATAAAAAAAACCCCACATAATGTGACAGTCTCATCACTTTGGCTGTGTCCAGACTCAGGGTTTTTTTCGGGAAAAGTAGCCTTTTTCCGAAAAAACTTCACCTGCGTCTAGACTGCAGCCACGTTCTTTCGAAATTAAATCGAAAGAACGCGGCTTTTCTTTCGACGGCGGTAAACCTCATTTCACGAGGAAGAACGCCTTCTTTCGAAAGTGCTTCTTTCGAAAGAAGGCCTTCTTGAATGTAAATAGGGCTTCTTCGAAAGAGAGCATCCAGACTCACTGGTGCTTTCTTTCGAAAAAGCGGCTTGCTCTTTCGAAAGTTCCGCGTGCAGTCTAGACGCTCTCTTTCGAAAGAGGCTCTTTCGAAAGTATCTTTCGAAAGAGCCTCTTTCGAAAGAGGCTTGCAGTCTAGACATAGCCTTTGTGACTGCAGCATTTCCACATCATTTATTCCAAATCACCAGAGATATCCCAAAATAGCTATGTTATTTCTTTGAAATGTGCCCATTATTTTGAAATATTTTTCGTAATAACGGGCATGCTGTTTTGGCATCCCTGTAACCCTCGTTCCACGAGGGATAAGGGATGTCTCAAAATAACACGTTATTTCTAAATATAATCAAAATTATAACTGCAAGTTGCGTATCTTATTTCGAGTTTAGGGTGCTACATAGATGCACCCTTACAAATAAAGGACAAAGTACAGCACTGTATAGGGTAGGACAGTGGTCTCTTTTTAAGCACTTGATCACTTTTTGAATCCAAATACCTTTTAGCCACCTCCTTGTCTACCCTTTCTCTCAGGCCTCACCCTGCTTATTCTGTGGAGATAGGGTATAATGATGCAGGGAGAGGGATACCCTGACATCAGCACCCCTCTCTTCTGCCTCCCACCCAGCACAGCAAGCAGGAGGCTTCCAGGGGGCAGCTCCAAGGCAGCAGGCAGGAAAAATGTAACAGTGGGGCAGGGACAGCTGAAGTTCCAGCACTTGATAGCCTTTTAGCCAAACCTGTCAGGATCACCTGTCGGAAGCTCCAGGTTGGTGACCACTGGATTAGGGTATAAAGTGACCCGGTAGAAGGAGTCAATTACATGGGAATGGGCTGTACAAGCAAAAAACAAATGGTATGTAAATGCAATGAATAGTTTATATACAGAATATTTTCATCTCAAAGTGCAGTTAATTTAATAACTTTTATTTTTGCCTGTGTGACTTTGTGCTTAAGAAAGATGTTAGGCGGACAGTCCATGTGGCTGCAGTCATAAATAGCTATAGAAAAGTTTATCTCAGAAGAGCTTGCACAGTTATTGCCATGCACTTCATCCAATCCATCAAAGAGTAAAAGCCTACACTACACTAGGGAGTTATTTCAAAATAAATCCCCTTATTTCGAAATAACAAGCAGAACGTCCACACTACCACGTCCATTATTTCGAAATAATGGGCTGGTTATTTCAAAATAATAACTCCTGCTTTCCACGAGGAAGAATGCTTATTTTGAAATAGTTATTTTAAAATAGCAGTAGTGTGAATGCTCCACAGCTGTTTTTTCAAAATAACTATTCCCCAGAGTCATTCAGTGTAATTACTCCCCAATGCTTCCTGGGCCTCTAAGGGTAAGTCTAGACTGCATTGCTCTTTTGGGATACCAGAAGTATCTTAAAATAGCAAGGCTCGCGTCTTTAAAAGCACCCGCTATATCCCAAAATAGCAGGCACACTATTCCGACGTCCCTGTCGGAATAGTGCCTTATTTTGAAATTTGGTGTAGACAGCACCAAATTTCAAAATAAGCTCTTTCAATTTAGACTAGGAATAAGCTATGCAATTTGTGTAGCACAAATTGTGTAGCTTATTCCAACAGAAGGGTGCTGTCTAGATGCATCTTAAGTCAAGGTAGCATGTCCACATAAAAGGAGAATGCCTCGTACTAATTTCGAGGCTTCCCTGTAGTGTGGACACACTATTTTGAAATAGTTATTTCAGGAGTTATTATTTTGAAATAAGTTATTTCAAAATAATTTCCTAGTGTAGATGTGCCTAAAGTGTGTCAGAACTCGTAATACCTATTCAGTCCTCAGTCACCCTGCAGACACTGTGCATAAAGGCACCAATCTGTCATACTAACAAAGGAAAGTCTGAGGTGAGGATATCCTTCCAGTAACAATTAGACTGACACCAGACAGCTTTTAAATGCTCACTGCTCATTTGGATTGAATTTGAATTTGTGACAAAATTATGAATGCCATGAAACATCAAGGCAGACTGTTTTGAGAGATAAACTTAAAAAACAACAAATGATCTGGTAGTACTTTATAGACTAACAAAACATGTAGATAGTATCAGCAGATGAAGACAATGACTGTGCCCACGAAAGCTCATGGTACCATCTACATGTTTTGTTAATCTATGAAGTGCTACCCGACCATTTGTTGTTTTTGAAGTTTATCCTGTGCAGACTAACTTGGCTTCCCCCTGAAGCTTCTGAACAGTGTTTTGAGAGAGCCAGTGTTGTGCTCATCGTGACTAAGAGTGTAGAAAATTGAGGAGATACATAAACATAGTATTCTTAAGGCACTGGACTGAAATTCAGGAAATCAGAATGTTCTGTCAGAGGCTCTTTAGGTAACCCTAAGCAAGCCATTTAATCTCTATGTGCCTCTGTTCCTCATTAATAAAATGAGGATAGTATTTCCTCGTTTGCAGAAATGTTGTGAGGAGCCCCTCTCTCTTTATGGGGGGATAGTGCTTAAATACCCTGTGATTATGTTACCTAAAGAACCCAAACAAATGAGTAAATTCACATTCCTAGTGTGAAAGAATTCAACTCTGCAGTTCTAGTGGTTTTCAATTTTCCAGGCTTGATATATTTTACAAGTTATCTTTCTGCTTACAGAAGACCTGATCCAAGAAAAAGTACATAAATCAAGTTTATTAAGGGGAAGTTAAATCAAGCTCTAGGTCAGTGTACTACTAATTATGTAGAGTATGACTATTCTAATCCTGATTATAAAATGGTTTAAAAGTTAATCTTAAAGTAAAATGATAAAATGTTGCCCCTAGGGGACAGGATTTACTGCATCAGTCCAAAAGTGGCCCTGTATTTCAAGATAATTGTAACCAGGACCAAACAAATTGGATCGGATGCAATATCTATTTTTCCATCGAATTAAAAATCTATTTCAATTAAGATTCGCCATAAATTCTTTTGTAACAGTTTGAGTGATTACACATTTCTGACATGAACCTAAAACAGCAAAGTAATGAAGTTAAGCCACATAACAGAACATGCCTTTTACTTCTCCACCCATGCACCT
Organism: Pelodiscus sinensis; assembly: GCF_052426305.1. Classification (NCBI taxonomy): domain Eukaryota; kingdom Metazoa; phylum Chordata; order Testudines; family Trionychidae; genus Pelodiscus; species Pelodiscus sinensis. Next base: position 18,296,775 of record NC_143063.1, on the reverse strand, counting down.
CTTCAACTATTGTATGTTATAGCCCAAATATTAATCTTAACTCTGACCCACCACTGTCCAGATTATTTTACCTCCCCTAATAGTTGTGGGTATTTGATTTAATAGTTGGTGGTGTTGGGAGGGATTCATTGAATAAAGACTGTGTGTAGAAGATGGCTGGCATTCTAGGAGAGCAGGAGGAGAGAATAAGCAGACATTAAGATTGAGAAAAAATTAAAAAACGAATAGTCTAGTAGCACCTTAAACTATTTAAGGTGCTACTAGACTATTTGTTGTTTTTTAAATTTTTCCTGTTACAGAATAACTTGGCTACCCCTCTGAAGATTAAGATTGAGGCTTGTTGACTAAATCATACAATCACAGAGGTAATCATAGAATCATAGAAAGTTCTTCTACTTCAAATACCCTGCACCCAAAGGAGAACTAAGTTTTATTTATACCATCTGACAGGTATTTGTCTAACCTACTATTTAAAACTCCAGTGACTGCGATTCCACAATCTCCCTATTTATTACAGTGGTTAACTGCCCTGAAAGTTAGGAATTTTTTTAAAAAATCTACCTTAGACTGTCCTTGATGCAATTTAAGCCCATTGCTTTGTGTCCTATATCCTCAGAGGTTAAAGAGAATAGTTTTTCTCCTTCTTCTTTGTAACAACCTTTTAACATACTTGAAAACTTATATTCCCTCGGTCTTCTCTTCTCCAGACCAAACAAATCCACTTCCCTCCCCACAATCTTCCCTGATAGACCTTTAATCATGTTTGTTGCTCGTCTCTGTATTTTCTCCAATTTGTACCTCTTTCCCAGAGTAGCACCCAGAACTGCACATAATACTCCATCTGAGACCTAATCAGCATGGAGTAGAAAAATTACTTCCTATATTTTTACAGCACTCCTGATAATACATCCCAAAATATTGTGTGCTTTTTTTGCAACAGTGTTACACTGTTGATTCATATTTAATTTGTGATCCACTGTGACCCCTAGATTCATTTCTGCTGTACTCCTTCCTAGGAAGTCATGGCTAAGTGAAAAAGTAGAGGATATATGAACTATTCAAGACACTTAATAGTATGCCTTTTTTTTTTTTGTGAATTTGTGCTAGATATAGTGCATGTGTCCCAACTATAACATTTATAACTATAGCATTTGTGGGGTAGGGGGCAGACCTGGGGACAGAAGTGCAATTAGTGATGAGTACTTTACCCATGATCAGCTACTCAGGGACCCTTCTCCACTGACACAAAATAATAGCTCCTGATGCAGAAGTCCTTGTGTGCAGCTGTCCCTGGATCGGCTACTGAGGTTAGGTTTACCCAGATTTCCCTCCGAGGTTTGTAAGTTCATGTACTGTACAAACAGTTACAATATGAATAGCAGCTACAAATAAACTTAAAGCCACTTAAAGAGTTGATGGACTTTACCTGTGCCAAGAACATTCTATATTTCAGATGACAGAGAATTAACCCAACTTGATTGGATGCTTCTCATATGTTATGGCAGTTCCCCTCCCAATGTTAGAGATTTGACTCAAGCACTCTCCAAGCTGAACATTTAGGATTAAAGCTGTCAGTTACATAACTTAATACAACAGGAATCAAACACAAATCATGGACATTTTCATAATAGTCCCATTTATGAATATTATTTAAAAGAGATCTTATAGCACTGAAGCAAATTAAGAACAGAATTGCTCCTGATGGTGGTTTATCACAAATAGTGTTTTGTTTGTTTTTGGTAGCCTGTGTGTGTTGTGTAAGAAGCATAGGGGATTTAAGTTAAAAAATTAACTTAGAGGCATGTTGGAGCTTGCATGGCACTGGTGGGGGGTCTGAGAAAGAATTTACTGATAAGCCTGAAAGAGAGTGTACATATTTCCTTGTATTTGGGGTAGTCTCCCTTCATTGCAGACAAAATACAATTTCTATTAGGATAGCAACATAAAAATCTCTGCGCCTAATTTTACAATTTTCACTCAGTTGAGAACTTGTAACTTTAAAAGACTAAAGGGGCATTTGCTTGAGTGAGTCCTGTAAGATTGGTCCACGTTTATCAACATGATTTCAGAAAGTTAGCAGTAGGTCTAGATTCTTCGAACAGTTATTTTGAATCCAAAATGTCTCTGTATCATTACTATTTGCCACCAGCACCAAAGCAGAAGGGAGAAGAACTGTCGGTTGCTAGTATGGCATACATGGCAGAATTCTTAGACTTCAGTAATTCAACCCTCCTTTTTGCATCTTTTAAGGGACTTGATTATTCTGCATAACATTAATTAAAAAATAAGCAGAAAATAATTTGAGCCGTTTTGGAAAAAAAAGTATTTTTCCTAGCAATATTTCTGATTGAGAATGCTACATTTCCTATCTTTTAAGACTAAAAGGTAAATTCATATTTTCCTCCATAGATCTCGTATACAAGAAAGCTCATGCTTTCTACAGAGAATCATGGCATTTGCATCAATGTAAAAAACACTCAGTAGTTACTTAAAATCTAGATAGAACTAATCCATTTTTACATAGCTCAAAACAATGGAAGCTCCTCTGTGTCACCAGCTGTATTAAAGTGACTACAGTGCAATCATGCTAGTGTATGTCAGACTGAACTACACACTGGTAAATAAGAACATTTTTGGCCACCATGTTTGATAGTGTATAGTCTGGTCTTTCAGTGGCTGAAGGTTACCAACTTGCATAAGTCACCCACCAGGTCTAATTCTTTTCCAACTTATCTCAGGTAAAACTAGGAGTTAAATGAAGTTACACTGGTACAAACCAGCAAAAGGGAGATTGCTTTCAAAATTAATAAATCATAGATTTTAAGACCAGATGGGACTATTAGATCAAGACAGAAATCTAATATTTAGGACACTATTACTACTGCACAGTGAACAACAGTGAATAATTGTAAATTCAATTCCATACACATTTTTACTCCATTTCTTTTCTGCCTCCATATATGTCAGACCTTATGCCACTTGCTATTTGCTGATAAGGAGGAAATCCCCCTTCACAATGAGAAACACACACACACACACACACACACACACCACTATTCTATGATGTTCCAAATTGAGATATCAATATTATTTTTCAAACCTTAGTGCTGGCCATTGATCAGGTGTGTTTAAAAAAGTAGCCAAGCATACATGTATCTCTTCTGGAATGTTAAAAGATTTCTTCATTTTCAATGGTCTAAAATTTGGTGTGCAAATCCCATTCTAGACTGGAATTTGTTCAGGATTTCCAGAAAGCTATGTTTCCTCACTGCCCATTAATTTCTTTAAAAAAAGGAAAGAATTTCTTTGGATGCTTAAAAAATGTTCAAACAGAGTACTGTAGTAAAAAAAATGAGTTTATTTTGCCCACTTTCTGACATCACCAATAATGATATGAAATTTAGACTCTGTGGTGAAAACAATGATTATGTAACTCCATACAACTTTATTTTAAAAGCATTTATATGAGCTAGTGATCTTTTAGCAGATTTTTGTTCTTGAATCATTAACATTACAGATATACATAGCAATCAAGGAACAAAGTGCAAGCCAATTATCATCACAGAAGTGGTCACCAGATACAGAGTACAGCAGAATAAAAAATCTGTTATCCCAACTCTGCTGGGTCTGCTTACTAACATTTTAAATAGAATTTCTGAAAACATTGTTTAATTGTTGAATGATTGTACTTATGTAAATGCCTGAATTTCATGCAGAAATTGCAGAAAAGACATCCTGAATCTTTGAAATAAAAAACTATGAATTTGGGCCTAAGAGTTATACCAATCCATGCAACAGAAAATAACCTTATAAGAATCTTTACATGTCCAGCCAAAACAAATTTCATTTCAGGTACTGAGTATACCTACTGCTTGCAAATTATCTGCAGACCTAGAATTATTCTCAGGAACTTGATTTCAAATTATTAAAAAGTAAGAAAATTGAAGTTTATATACAATTCCTAAACAGAAGAGAAACGTGCGCTTAAAAGTTTACTAAGAAAAAATCATGTTACTCAAGTTAACATAAGTACAGTATAAGTCCTAAAGAACTGACTCGATCTACTAGATGAATTTTAACTGTCCTTCTTCCTTCCCCCATTCCCGAAACAAATATAGGCATGTGGCTGGAAGTAACTTCTGCTCCGGAATTAAACAGTCTTGTTAAGAGCACAAATAAGGCTTTGAGAATTTGGAATGCATTTCAGATACAGAGATTACAAAACTATACTAATTTTTTTAATAATGAAAGCAGAATCAGGAACCATCATAGTTATAAAAATGAATTGTAAATAATTGTACATGCCAGCTTGACAAATTTCTATTGGTTTGAAAGATGATTAAAATTTCATGTGATCCACCAAATACAATATTGTGAAATATCATGAATTAGTTAACATTTAAAAGATGCAATGTTTGAATTATCTCTAATAAAATCAGATGCATTATTTCATATACAATACAGGGATATTTTTAACTAGTAAACTTGCTATTTAAACTGAAGTTTGTTGATTGATTTTGATCAGTTGGAGTCTTCCATTAATATCAAAAGTGAATTTGCTTCAGACCAAAGTCTCCAGAAAGTGGCGTTGATTTTGATTAGCTCCTGTCCCATGTAGAACTATGTAGTTTTTCTTGAGTATTCATGATGAAAGAGCTCTCTAATTTCTCAGTATTTATTCTAGTTACACAATAGAATTTTACATCCAATAGTGAGGTACAGTAGATACTTTCAGGAAGATTCCTTGAGGTTCTCTATGAATAATTTTATTCAGAAGAAATCCTTTCTTGCCCTCCCCCCTCCACTGAACTCTCAGTTCGCAGAGAAATAAGATGACAGAATCTGTGTGCTCCAGCCAAGAACATCAGTAAATAAATTGCTTACTTCGTAGTTACATTCTGTGCTTGGCGCACTGTACTTTCCAATCTCAACTTGCTATATCAGAAGCACCATCCTTAACAGATGAGTTGTGAATGTCATTTGCAGTCACTTCAGCACCTGTGTCCTGATTCTTATCTTCCTCCTCAGGTTGTTCTTCTGGCTTCTGAGCAGATTCCACCACTGTTGTACTTTTACTGGTATTGCAGCCCATTTTGATAAAGTTCCTAAAGCAAGTTAAGCAAGTGATGTTTCTGTATGAAAATCTGTAGCAGAGCTCTTATACAATCCCCGTGTTGTAGGACTGAAGAAGGAAGAGAACTCAAAGCTAAATAGCCCTTCCTATTGTATTGTTAAGAGAAAGAATGTTTGGTTTCTGTGACAACCTACCAATTCTGCCAATCAAGCGCCTTCTAACAAAAGCATACTGCAGCCAGCAGAAGGCAGGTTTGCAAGCTAAGAAGCTGTCTTTCATTAACACTTGTTCTAGCCCAGTAACTCACATTTATCTTGCCCAAAGAATTCTGTTTAATTTTAACTTTAAAAATACCCTGGAGCTTAGTTGCCAGGAAATATTGGCAGGTTGCAGGAAAGAAACCTATGTTGTCACAGCAACAAACTTGTCCTACTTTGAAAATATGTATAGCATTATATTCTAATTATCTGTAGCCTGCTACAATATTATCATGAGATATTTATTTTACACACAGTGTTTGAACAGGAGTTGTTGTTGATTCAACATCAGAGATGTGATTTAACAGTCTGAGCACAGGATATGGAACCAGGAATTATTGAGCTCCACTCCTACTTTTGGTTCCGTCTTTGTCCCTTTAGAGAAACTAGCAAGTAGTGTACCCAAAACTGGCAAATTAGGATATTTACTATATTCACGAAGTATTGTAGAAATAATTGGCTATTTGCAAAGCACTTTTAAAATAAATATAACTACATAAATAAGGATTCAATATTGTGATTTATTGAGTACCCTCTCCTCATTTATTTAGACATTTGGCCTTCAGGGGCCTGAATGGACACTTTGCTTGGGTGAAATCTTCCCCCTGTTGAATCCAGTGGGACTTTTTGCCATTGATTTCAATAAACTATAGTTGAATGGATATGATACTAGCTCGAAGACCTCCTGGAGGTAGAAGGTATGTTTACCCTATAAGCCTATAGCAGCACAGCTACGGCTACTCGGCTGTAGCACAGACACTTGCTACAATGACAGATCCATTGGTGTAGTAAATCCACTGCCTCAAGAGGCGGTAGCTAGTTTGACAGAAGAATTCTTCTGTTGACCTAGCGATGTCTCTATTGGTGTCAGTTTAATTACGTCTCTTGGGCCACACCTGGTGTACACTAAAAAGTTATGTTCTCATAGTTATGTAAGTCAGGGGAGTGGAAACACACACCCCGACCAACATACCTGCATTGGAGGTTTTGCCAGTATAGCCATCTTCCATTGACCAGGCTACCATCAAAGGTGGCATTCCTGTACTGACTAAGCCCCCCTTTGTCAGTATAGGATGCATCTGTACAACTGCACTATGCTCGTATAACTTCCATAGTGCAGACATACCTTTAAACTCAAGTTTTAAGAATGGTGGGGAAGGGGGAAAAATCCAAACAGGTATCAACATCAAACTGAACCATAAGATCAGTCTTTTTCACAGGGGCCTTGAAAAATCAGTGGAAAACTTGCAATGTATTTCAAAAAGCAAGACTGAAGTATGCACCTGAAACTCAAGCGTGTAGTACAGAATATACCAATATTTAGCAGTATCTACATGAAAGGTGCTACAGTAACCTTGCCTCTGTAGCACTGTACAGTAGGTGCTTCCTACTATGGGAAGGGGCTTTTCCTGCCACTTTAGAACTCCACTTCCATGAATGACTGTAGATTGGTCCACAGATGAATTCTGTCTGCACTGGCGTTAGGTCAGCATAGCTTTAATGTTCAGGAATATAGCAACATAGCTATGCTGACCTAGCTTTTAAGTGCAGGCAAGGCCTTAGTCTTCAGCAGGTGCCAAGGAATGATTCAGTTGTATATAATTATAAAATGCCAACTAGAATTCTATCCCAGCAGATAAAAGAAGAGTTCTGAGTAGGCAAGAGTGGCATATAATTAGCTCATAGAAGATGGATGATAGTAATGATCCATCCAGTACTAATTACAAGCTAGTAATGTCACAGAGTACATTAAGACATATTTGGTTTGTTTCATCTAGAAAAAAGCTGACTTTTGAAACTGTTCTTGAAGTAAATATATAGTGTAGCACTGCAAATAGCTATGTCAAGTACACTAGAGCTTCAAACTACATCTGTATAGTATAATAGAATAGCATACAAGAGTACTAAGCCTCATAATCGTACAAAAGTTCTGTAGACTCCCACAAAGAGGTCACATTTCTTCTGTACAATGACTAAGCAGTGACATGAACATTCTGGGTGATAGTGACAATTCTCAAGGATGTTGGAGATGGAGGTCTGATGGATAATATGGAAAAGCAGGGCAGACCTGGCCAGAAGAAGCAGTACACAAGGAAAATGTACATCTCAAAGGCAGGAAAGACAGAAATCCCAGCCAGTGGAACTGCAAGAAAGAGGGAAAAGTGGAAAGTTGGAAGGACAGTATTTTTCCTTTCTGATTAATCAACATTTGTCAGATTTTAGAGGAATGTGGAAAAAAACGAGTAAAAGAGAAATGGAGTGGTTTCTTTGCTAAGCTCTACCTCTGGAGGCCCTGATTATTTCTCACAAGCTGATCTAAGACCCCATCACACTCAGCAACAGCTAAGACCCAGAAGTAGCACGCCTAAAAATCCCCATCCATAGCTTTTCTTCCCGGATGAATATAGTCCATGCTCATGGTCACTTTACTTTGGGAGGACGAGAAGGGAAGCTTTTAGAAATATTTGTCTTCTTTCCCATGGCATTAGTTAAGACAGGCAGCCTTTTAAAGTAACTCCCCCAGAGTTAGCATCCCAGGATCACTATTCCACAGCTCCTCACTACTTTCCAGTCTAATTGGGTATGTCTACACAACAGCACTAATTTGAACTAACTTAATTCAAATTTGTTAATTTGAAATAAGCTAATTTGAATTAGTGCATCTAGACCTAAAAACTAATTCAAATTAGCGTTTTGCTAATTTGAAATAGCATGTCCACATTGAGTGGTTAAGCCTGGCCGGAACCATTGCCGGCAGGGCATCAGGTTAGGACTTATAGTGTGGAGCTGCTGCCTCGGGCTACCCGAGGGCTGTGTTTAAAGGAACCCAACCCCCACCACGGACAGACAGTTCTCAGGGTTCCATGCTTGCTTGTCTAACTCGATGAGGGACAGCAAAGCAGTCCTGGCTTGGAGTGCCCTGAGTGCCCACATTCGGCACATCACAGCACTCGGCCATCAGCCCGGCTGCACTTGCCGCAGGCTGCCATCCGGGAGGGGTCAATCGGAGGGCTGTCAGGATTCAGGAGGCCCTGCAGGAGAGCTTCCACTCCGAGGACCCCTCCCTAGCCCCCCTTCCTAATGTAAAAAATAAAGGACACGTGTGTTCAAAAATAGAAACTCTCCTTATTTAACAAAACTGGGGGGGGGGGGATTAACCTCTGGGGAGACTGGGAAAAGGAGGTGGGAGAGGGGAAGAGAGAGGGTGGGAGAGGGGAGGGGGAAACCTGGGAGGAGGGAGCTGGAAGGGGGAAGCCAGGGGAAGAAGGAGGAGGGGAAGTATAAAACTATGGTACGCCATATCTTCAGTACTAGGTACAGATGTGGTCTCCTCACCTCAATAAAGATATTTTGGCCTTGGAAAGGGTTCAGAAAAGGGCAACTAAAATGATTAGGGGTTTGGAACAGGTCCCATATGAATTGAGGCTAAAGAAACTGGGACTTTTCAGCTTAGAAAAGAGGAGACTGAGGGGGGATATGAGAGAGGTCTATAAAAGCATGAGTAGTGTGGAGAGGGTGAATAAAGAAAAGTGCATCATTAGTTCCCATAATATAAGGACTAGAGGACACCAAATTAAATTAATGGGTAGCAGGCTTAAAACTAATAACAGAAAGTTCTTCTTCACACAGCGCATAGTCAACCTGTGGAACTCCTTGCCACAGGAGGCTGTGAAGGCTAGAACTATAACAGAGTTTAAAGAGAAGTTAGAGAAATTCATGGAGGTTGGGTCCATGGAGTGCTATTAGCCAGGGGGTAGGAATGGTTTCCCTGGCCTCTGTCTGTCAGAGGCTGGAGATGGATGGCACGAGACAAATCGCTTGGTCATTGTCTTCGATCCATCCCCTCCGGGGTACCTGGTGTTGGCCACTGTCGGCAGACAGGCTACTAGGCTAGATGGACCTTCGGTCTGACCCAGTACGGCCATTCTTATGTTCTTATGTTCTAAGCTCAGGGCTCAGAGTTGGGGGTCTCACTGGACCAACTTGATTTTCATGCAAATCTGCTCCTGGATTCGCATGTAGCCTTTGGTGGCCAGGCTGGCAGCTATCTTGCCCTAGATGGCTACTTTCCTGTGCCTAGTGCAGAGATTGTGGATGTTGGAGGCCTGCCCCCAAACCTCAATGAGGTCCACGATCTCCGCACTAGACCGGGCGGGCACCCGCCTCTTCCGGCCCTGGGCAGGCTCCTGGGAGCCACCAGCCTGGTCCTGGGAAGAGGTGGAGGGCGGGATGGCAGTGGGTGGCTGGCTCATGCCGTGCCAGGTGCAGGGTCTGCTGGCTGGGTGCTGGCAGGCTTGCAACTGGCACAAACACTGTAGCAAGACCGTACCCCTTTAAGGGCTCCGGGGCTGGGAGGGGGGCAGAAGAGTTTCCCTGGTTTGTCCCAGAGTGGCCACCAGGGCAACCTGGGAAGGGCTAGCCTCCAACTAGTTCAAATTAAGTGGCTACACAGCCCTTGATTCAAACTACTTAATTCGAACTAGGCGTTACTCCTTGCAGAATGAGGTTTACCTAGTTCGAATTAAGCTCTCCGCTAGTTCGATTTAAATTTGAACCAGCGGTTTGTATGTGTAGCCCCTATTAAAGTTAATTCGAACTAAAAGCTGTTAGTTTGAATTAACTTTGTAGTGTAGACATACTCATTGTGTGCAGTTTAGACCTCTATCTTCCACAAGACTTTTACTATATGTGGAATTAGCTTGACAAGAGATGGGCCTGAATCACAACATTTATAAACATTCAGATTGGGATCCAACATCTTGGGTATCTGGGTTGGAGGTTCTGTACTATTTTTTTCCACAGTGTAAAATACTCTGCTGTCTTCAAGTAGAGGCATGTGAAACCACTGTGCAACTACCACTCCAAACAATCCAGCTAATGAAGAGTTCTCAGATGCACTGACAGAGGAAAAAAGAAGTCTCTTGACCTTTATCATAGTCACATGACTGGAAAGTTAAAAACCTATGCTGCAATAAGTCAGATTTGGAATACTATGTCTACTGTTGAGCAATATGTATGTTTTAAAACTTTCTGCATATAGCTGGAATATCCTGAAATATTATCTAATCAACAGCTATAAATTTCTATGTAATATTTTTAAAAGGGCCTAGGAACAAAGAGCAGGCCTCTCTATATGAATTTTGACTGTTCAATCCTCCAATTTACTGTTTAGCCAGCTGCCAAGTTTTCCTCTGCCAGAATTGCTGCCTAGCATTACTGTGGCCTATACTGTTCATAATAATTAGAACTCAACTGTCAAACATAAATACATTTGCACACAACTTCCCAGAGCAATTTTTATTTCTGAGAATTTTCTCTTTTCCCAGGGTGAGGGCAGGTGAGAGGAAAGAGATGAAGAGTTATTGTTCTTATTAAATAAATATTCTTCTTAGCTAATACATGGAACCTAGGGTAAGTCTAGATTACATGGCTCTGTCGACGGAGCCATGTAAACTAGTTTACCCGCCAGAGGCAAAGAAGCGGGAATTTAAATAATCCCCCTTCATTAAAATAAACATGGCCGCCATGCTGTGCCGCCAATCAGCTGATCCGGCACAGCACGGCGGTCTAGACGTGGATCGGTCGGCTGGGGAAGCCTTTGCCAACTGATCCCTTATGCCTCGTGAAACGAGGCTTACGGGATCGGTCGGCAAAGTCTTCCCCAGCCGACCGATCCGCATCTAGACTACTGCGCTGTACCGGATCAGCTGATCGTCGGCACAGCGTGGAGGCCATGTTTATTTTAATGAAGCGGGGATTATTTAAATCCCTGTTTCTTTGCCTATGCCAGGTAAACTAGTTTACATGGCTCTGTCGATGGAGCCATGTAGTATAGAAATATCCTTAGTGCATTGCTTTTTGAATAGCAATTAGAATATAGAAGCCCCAGAAAACCGTGAACTTCTGTGTACAGTCAACAAGCTCTACAAACAAATATCTAGTCTTTGGGAATGTTGTTATTTAGTTATTTAACTAATCAAACTAACCCTCCCTCGGTGCCACGGGAGGAAAAATGTGCAAACGTATACTCATAATTATGATGGTACAATATGCACTGTAGCGTGCCGCAACCTTGAGTATTCTCTGTTTTGTTTCTTCTTTTGTTTGTGAAGTACAGTTGCTAAGTAATTTTTCTATCCATTTAAGTAGACAAAGGAGATAAACATATTCTCATCTTAGATCTGTAGTCAAATAAATATGGGGAGGAGGTGTTCTAAACTGACCATGAAATATGGATTCTCATTTGTTCAACTATTATGCATTTCTTTTTAAAACTGGAACTACAGAATGGAAATTAGTTATGTTGCTATGGAAACAAGAATTGGCTAAAGCAAGCCAACGCCTGGCTGTTGCTGAGAGAGTTGCTGGTAACACATCAGTAGATGAAAGGCTGTTTCTATAATATGCTGTAGGAGCAAAGGGAAAGAAGCCAAAAGCTTTAGGATTGTGAAGCAAACACATTCAGATAACAAATAAAATAGCCCATACTTCAGAATATTCCTGACAGAAGGGCAATAAACATCAATGGTCCAGACAGCAAATATAATTTTAGGTCACTTACATAAGCAGAATAATCATGCTTTCTTCAGTTGAAAGATTTAACAAAAAAAATCTCCTCCAAAAGGGACTGTGCAATGCAGCAAGTAAAATATCTTTTTCCCACCCCCATGTTGGATGCACAAAAGACAAGAGTCAGGTGGTAGGGTGGAATTATTACGACGTAAGTACAGGTACTAACTTCTTTCAAGTGAAAGACTTTAGAACTCGGGTGAGAAAAGAGTAATCCTTATAAGTAATCCTTATATGAAGTCCTAGCCTGCAGAAAGGAAGGAATAAAACACACTAGCAATGACAAGTAAAAGGAGATATTCCTTAGGAGTATGCTAAAAAGTTGCTGCAGTTAGATTTACTTATCACAAACATTGCAGAAACAGTGTGCAGTCAGACAGAGATACTCCTTTAGCAAATTGCCTTAAAAAACAGAATACTGCAGATACGGTGTGGCTTTTTATCTCAATTTGCCATTTTTTTCACTGCAGTTTGTTACCACTTCCTCCAGCTAACACACTATTATTTTATTTTAAAAATGAAAGTAGTACTGCAGATAATGTATAAGAATTGAAATCTACACTTTTAAAGTGGCCTCTAGTTTTGATTGTCTCACTTCCTGGATGCCCAACTGCAAACAGCAAGACATGTTCATCAGTTGCTTATCTTTCACAATGCACCAAAATGTGTCTAAAGTCAAAGGGAATTGCAGATGCTGAAGAGAAAGCAAACCTAAGTATTGGTGTTTGATTTTAGCCAAAAGTGCGTGTACTTCTCATAGCCAATCTATAGAAGTGTGGCAGTAACCACTAAGTGGAATTTGAGTCTTCTGAAGTAACTTCAGTTTCTATAAATCCAGTAATCTGTGATCATTCTACTTCATACCTCAGAAAAATGAGACCAAAAGGTGTCCAAAGGGTGGGAGAGAAGGAATAATAATGGAAATGCATGCTGAAACTAGATTTCAAAACAACATAGGCCTACTCTCTCCCTGCAAGGAGAATGGAACTCTTCTTCAAAGATGGATCTGAGGGTCTAGGAGGCCTCCCTCATTAGACAGGCTTGGAGCTAAGTGTGCCTCATTTCTAGGGTGACCAGATGTCTTAATATTATCTGGACTTGTACATCAAACTTGCTATCTGGTCATCCCACTTTCTTCAGGTCATATGTAATATGCTAATTACCTGGGAAGTAGCTTTCCCCATAGCACAAACATTGCCTTCAGATCCAAGAAGATGTTGCACAAAATACACTACTTTATTCGGATTTCTTGATCAGAACCGGGACTGAGGCATGGCAACAATCTTAATACAATTGCACATACACTACCTAAAACTATAGAGAGTTTATACAGGCATGGAGCAAAGCATTTTACTTGCTATGCAACTAATCATGAAACAAGAAGAATTAAGGCAATTGGAATGACACAGCCTCTTATAACCTCTGCTCTGCGTGTTTAATGCCATGGTGGAGTGTTCATGCAATCTTAAAAGGCATTGATTTTCTACACACCCTGAAACTTAGAAGTCTGGGAAGGACTCTCTTTTCCTCTCCACACAGGATGTGTCTAGACAGCACCCTAAACTCAAAATAAGATTAAAAAAAAAAACTGCACTACGTAAATTGTGTATCTCATTTCAATTGTATTTCGAAATAGGTTATTTCAAAATTTGGTGCATCTACACAGTGCTAAATTTTGAAATAACATGCTATTTTGAGACATCCCTTAACCATCATGGGAAAATATTTCGAAATAGCTGCATTTCAAAGATTCGGGGTAGCTATTTTGGAATACCTGTGGTACTCCAAAATAGCCCTGCTGTATAGACATACCCACAGTCACCCTTCTGCTGCTCCAAAGTAGGAATATTTGAGGACAGTTTAAAGAAGGATGTATATTTTTAACTATTAAAGCAAGTAATTGAAAAATACTCAGTAAGAACAATTCCTGCATAAACAGTTTATACTCATATTTTAATCTAGAAATTCCACGAAATACAATGGGGACAAATTTTTATAATGGCTAAAAGTTTTGGACTCTTGCTTCAAAATTCTGCTGAATATAAATGTAAACAATGGCAAGTGAGAACTAAGATCAGAGTCATCTCAAAGAAGGACCTGGAAACTTGTATTTTCTATTTCTCATCTATAGAGATTTCAAACTGTAAATAGTTACATTTTCTCACCATAAAAAAGAGACTCTACAGGCAAAGCAAGGAGTATAATATAACACTGACTAATTAATGTTGATAAAGGAAAAACTAGTATTCAGTCACCACCTAGTGGTGAGCCTCGGGAAAGCATTCCACAATTCCAGAAGTGACTGGAAAAATATACCAAAACTCATAATGCACCTACAAACGAATCTAGCCAAATCTTTCAGCTTGTAGATAGAAGTCAAATATCAGCACTTATAAAATAGTTGTGAGAAAGAAGATTATTTGTATATGAACATGTCAGCAAATGCAAAGAAGGCAGCATGGTTAAGTGGATAAGGCACTGCTCTGAGAGTCCAGAAACCCAGTCAACAAGGCCAATAAAGGGTTAAGTGGGTGAATACCCAAATTGCAGCCTTGGCACAGATGTCTATGGTCAGAACCAGAATTTTACTAGGGAAGGGGAAGCCATTGCCCCATGACAGAAATATTGAGGGAGTCTGATCTGTTTCCACTCCCGTGTGCCATCTCATTTAAGCTGCTCACATACACAGGGGGTGAAATGAAAGTGTGGGCTGGAGTGTCTACCACAATGCCTGGCAGCTCATACAACACTTGACATCCAGCCTAATACAGAACCTAACACAACAGGGCCTCTATAGCCTCTTGTACTGAAACAAGTAAAACAAGGCTCACCCTGTGTTAGTAATATTCTATTAAGCATATACACAAGAGTTAGCAAAAGTAGCAAAACAAAAACACAGAGAAGTATTTGGAAGCAGCAAGAATCCTGAAATTATATATGGGGGACAACATCTGAATTAGAAAACCAGCTACAAAGTGTAGAACTAGATAGTGTTGCTTCAGATGCCTAAAACATTCTGCCATAACTCTATTTCATTTCCAAAAGTCTCTTGTGGGAAAAATTTTCACTGGAGTCTCAACCCAGCATTCAATTCTGCATCTGTATTCAACTATATAATCAATTTTGTAACTGCATTCAACTATGTCACAAATGATAAGGGATTAAAAGCTAAGCAACTAACTTAAAGACAAGTATATGCTCCTTCAAATCAGGTATCCACGTATCTTGGCACCAATAACTGAATGCAGATACAACATCATAGGTATCTTTGAAATATTTGTCCCCTTGGCCCCAGATCTATTGGGGTATGTCTACACTACAGCACTAATTCGAACTAAGCTAATTCGATTTAGTGCATCTAGACTTAAAAACTAGTTTGAATTAGCATTTTGCTAATTCGAACTAGCATGTCCGCACTGAGTGGACCCTGAACTGAGGTTATGGATGGCCAGAAGCAGTGCTGGCAGGGCATCAGATTAGGACTTAGAGTGTGGAGCTGCTACCTCAGGCTAGCCGAGGGCTGTGCTTAAAGGGACCCGACCCCCCACCCCGGACAGACAGTTCTCGGAGGTTCCCCACTTGCAAAGCAGTCCTGGCTTGGAGTGCCCTGAGTGCCAGCACTTGGCACATCACAGCACTTGGCCATCAGCCTGGCTGCACTTGCCGCAGGCTGCCATCCAGAGGGGGGGGTCAATCAAGGGGCTTCAGGAGAGTTTCCACCCCGAGGAACCCGCAGAGCCAGCCCAGTCCTCCCCATCGGGGGCTTGTACCCCATTCCTCCCTCACCTCCTTCCACTTACCCCTCCCTAGCCCCCCTTCCTGATGTTCAAAATAAAGGACACGTGTGTTGAAAAATAGAAACTCTCTTTATTGAACAAAACTCGGGGAGACTGGGAAAAGAAGGTGGGAGAGGGGAAGAGAGAGGGTGGGAGAGGGGAGGGCAACTAAAATGATCAGGGGTTTGGAACAGCTCCCATATGAAGAGAGGCTAAAGAGACTGGGACTTCTCAGCTTAGAAAAGAGGAGACTGAGGGGGGATATGAGAGAGGTCTATAAAAGCACGAGTGGTGTGGAGAGGGTGCATAAAGAAGAGTTATTCATTAGTTCCTATAATAGAAGGACTAGAGAACACCAAATGAAATGAATGGGTAGCAGGCTTCAAACTAACAACAGAAAGTTATTCTTCACAAAGCAAATAGTCAACCTGTGGAACTCCTTGCTGCAGGAGGCTTTGAAGGCTAGAACTAGAACAGAGTTTAAAGAGAAGTGAGATAAAGTCATGGAGGTTGGGTCCATGGAGTGCTATTAGCCAGGGGGTAGGAATGGTATCTCTGGCCTCTGTTTGTGGAAGGCTGGAGATGGATGGCACAAGACAAATGGCTTGGTCATTGTCTTCAGTCCATCCCCTCCAGGGTATCTAGTGTTGGCCGCTGTCGGCAGACAGGCTACTGGGCTAGATGGACCTTTGGTCTGACCCAGTACGGCCATTCTAAGCTCAGGGCTCAGGGTCGGGGGTCTCAGTGGACCACCTTGATTTTCATGCCAACCTGCTCCTGGGTGGCCTGGCTGGCAGCTATCCTGCCCTAGACGGCCACTTTCCTGTGCCTAGTGCGGAGGTCGTGGATGAGGTCCACGATGTCTGCACTAGACCAGGCGGGCGCCCACCTCTTGCGGACCTGGGCATGCTCCCAGGAGCCGCCAGCCTGGTCCCGGGAAGAGGCGGAGGGCTGGGTGGCAGCGGGTGGCCGGCTCGAGCCGTGCCAGTTGCAGGGTCTGCTGGCTGGGTGCTGGCAGGCTTGCAACTGGCACGGGCACCGTAGCCAGCCTGTGCCCCTTTAAGGGCTCCGGGGCCAGGAGGGGGGCAGAAGAGTTTCCCTGGTGGTGCCCAGAGTGGCCACCAGGGAAAGCTGGGGAGGGCTAGTCTCCCACTAGTTCGAATTAAGTGGCTACACAGCCCTTAATTCGAACTAGTTAATTCGAACTAGGCGTTACTCCTTGCAGAATGAGGTTTACCTAGTTCGAATTAAGCGCACCGCTAGTTCGAATTAAATTCGAACTAGCGGTTTGCTAGTGTAGCGCCTATCAAAGTTAATTTGAACTAACGTCTGTTAGTTCGAATTAACTTTGTAGTGTAGACATACCCTAGGAGAGTATCAGTCAGAGTTAAAGTATTCAAGTAATGTTATATAGTTCAGCATAATAGATGTAGCTCTGGGGACATGCCAGAATGCTTCATATGTTGTTTCTAGTTTCTTTATATTCAGCCATACCAACTTATGGTGCGATGACAATACTCTCCAGTGTTTCTTGCTGCAGTTTCGCTGTTATTTTACATAAACTGGTCTTTGCCCATATCTATTTCTTACTATTCATATCAGTAAGCATTGTGGTGTCTGTAAGCATTGTGGTGTCTGCTGAAGCCTGTGCACACAACCTGTCTGTCCTTATGCTCCTCACCTGAAAGTACAAAGGGATGTCTGGCCCCAACTGTCGCTCATCTCCTTCTTACTGCCGCTGGCAACCAGTTGAATCTGTGTGCTACCCTGCTTCTTTGTAGCCATACTTTAGTTTAATACAATCCCTTATCCCAGTTTCCCCCCTGCCCTTCCTTAGTTTAGGATAGTTAGATGCATAATTTAAGGTATCATCACCATGGCAAGAGAGAAGACCTTTATTCAATAAACACCAAAACATCCCTGCCTCATACTCAACCAAAAGGCCTCCAGCTTCTAGCACAATGCTGTTTGTAACATAAGGATTATCAGAAATACAGGTCAGATGGCTCTCGCCTAGACAGAGCACATCCTTGATGGCTGCTTCCTGAATAGACAGCAGATTAAAACAGACACTCAATATAAATGCATACACAGAGAGAGGGAGCGATAAATGAAATGGGCTTTACAACAGGGACTAGACCCTATGGACGTTTCTGACCCAAATATTTCAAAGTATTAACCAGCAACTAAAATGTCATTTTATCAGGTCTGCCACAGCACACTTAACAGTCTTAGGACACTGTCCCCTGTTTAGGGCTTTGTTTATTTGTTCATTTTGCTTACCCTATAGTCAATGTTTTAGAAGACTGGTGCGTGTCTGCCTAATGGTGAGTGTACTGCCTCCTACTGGAGACTTAAACATGACCTTACAGGATGCCTGTTTGAAATATGGACAATTGTTCTCATGTCATTTTCCTTCAAGGCTGCATTTTTAATGACCGTCACTTCCAGAAGAATTGCTGAAATACAGGCCTCAATAGCAGATCCACTTTATACAGTGTTCTGTAGGGATAAAGGGGTGCTAAGACATTGCCCTAAAATCATTTCAGTAACAGTCACTCATCCATCTGTAATAGAAATGTAGGCATATTAGTCTGGTCTAGCTGAAACAAAAGACAAGACTATGCAGTGTTGCATAGTCTTGTCTTTTGTTTCATCCATCTGTATCATTCCCCAAATCCCTCTCTAACCTAGGCAAGCAAAATGAACATTTTCAGTGCCCTTCATTATTTACACAGAACCAAAACCTTTAAGAAATCACCCCAAGTATTCTTAGCTTATGGCAATCAGTCTCCATTCAGAGGCTTAGTTGATCGGATAGCACATCCATTTACACAGCAACAAAACTACTCTCCCCAGTAGGAATTAGGGCCCATTAAACTAGGCTAAAGTTGCGTCCTCAGCATGCCTGAGAAATATTCCCATAAGAGATATACAAAAATCAGCTATGTAAACCTGCAGCTCCATGGGTAGTCAGCACTACTCTCTGGAACTGGCTGCAAGAGCTGAGGATAGATTAAGGAGAACAATTCTCTAATCTTTATTCAACTAAGACCCTTCTCACCCTCCTGTTGGACAAATACTGCAAGAAGAAAGAAACATTGCCTACCTTGTACAGCAACTGTAGTTCAAAATTATTTTGGTTGTGCGGGTCCTATGGCTTCCCTCCTGACCAATTATTTTAGAGTAATCTCCTTTGCAAGTCTGAATCATTAAGGAAACAGTGATGCTCAGGCTCTTCCTCCCTTTATGCTTTTTGCCTGGGCAGCATGAGAGTATGTGGGACTATGCATGGCTATCACCACAGAGGCTTCTTGAAACAATTCCAAACTGGCGTGCCTAAACACCAACAGTGTGGCTGTGTCTAGACTGGCCAGTTTTTCCGGAAAATCAGCCGCTTTTCCGGAAAAACTTGCCAGCTGTCTACACTGGCCACTTGAATTTCCACAAAAGCACTGACTTCCTACTTCCGCTTTTTGCGGAAATACTATGCTGCTCCCGTTCGAGCAAAAGTCCCTTTTGCACAAAACTTTTGCACAAAAGGGCCAGTGTAGACAGATGAGATTTGTTTTCTGCAAAAAAGCCCCGATCGCGAAAATGGCGATCAGGGCTTTTTTGCGGAAAACGTGTCTACATTGGCCACGGATGTTTTTCTGCAAAAAGTGCTTTTGCGGAAAAGTGTCCGTGCCAATCTAGATGCTCTTTTCCAAAAATGCTTTTAACGAAAAACTTTTCTGTTAAAAGAATTTGCGGAAAATCATGCCATTCTAGACGTAGCCTGTGTGTCACCCAACTAAACTAATAGGCAGAAGGTTTAAAACAGACAAAAATAAATATTTCTTCTCATAGCACAGAGTCAACCTACGGAATTCCCTGCCAGAGGATGTTGTGAAGGCCAAGACTATTACAGGATTAAAAAAACAAGTTAGATAAATTCATGGAGGATAGGTCCATCGATGGCTGTTAGCCAGGATGGGCAGGGATGGTCCCTAACCTCTGTTTGCCAGAAGCTGGGAATGGGAGACAGGAGATGGATAACCTGCTCTGTTCATTCCTTCTGTGGCACCTGGCGTTGGCCACTGTCAGAAGGCAGTACAATGAGCTAGATAAACTTTGGTCTGACCCAGTATGGTAGTTCTTATGTAAGATGGATAAAACATCTCAAAGAACCATAACTGTACATTTTATACATTTCCCATTTTGTTTTCTTGTTAAGTTTCAAGTCCTTTTGTGATGACTTGTTTAGTCTAATAATACTCACACTCCTTTTAGTAGGCTCTGTATATTCCTCTAATAAATTTATGACTAGGATATGGTCAGGATTTATTTGGATAGTAGGGGCATGACTACACAACAGCGTTATTTTGGAATACAGGCAGTGCCCGATTTACTTATGTTGGATCCGCAGTTACGAACAGGGCTTTTCTCGCCCCGGAGGACGGGAGCGGCGGGACGCCCAGATGCGCCGCGGTCCGCTGCCCCCATCCTCCGGGGCGATAAAAGCTGCTCCCCGTCTCCCTGGTCTGCAGGGAGACGGGGAGCAAAGCCTTGGAGCATGCCAGCAGTGGGACAGCCATGACACGCCTAGACTGTCCTGCTGCCCACGTGCTCTGCGGCTTTGCTCCGCGTCTCCCAGGTCAGCAGACCTGGGAGACAGAGCAAAGCCGTGGAGGACTTGGGCGGTCCCGCCACCCCCGTCTCCCTGGTCTGCTGGGGGGGAGGGTGCAGCAAGTGTCCCCCCCCCCCACAGCAGACCAGGCTTTTCTTGCCTACCCCTGGGGTAGAGCAGTCGGGGGCTGCCGGGTTGGTCCCGCAGCGCCGCTCCGGACCAACCCGGCAGCACCCCAGCTGCTCTGCCCCAGGCGTCCTGATTCAGCCGCTGCTGGTCAGTTTCAGCAGTGGCTGAATCAGGACGCCTGGGGCAGAGCAGCTGGGGTGCTGCTGGGTTGCTCCAGTAGCGCCGAGGAGCCGCGCTACTGGAGCAACCCAGCAGCACCCCAGCTGCTCTGCACCAGGCGTCCCTAAGTCAGCCGCTGCTGAAACTGACCAGCGGCTGACTACAGGAAGCCCGAGGCAGAGTTGCTCTGCCCCAGGCTTCCTGGAATCAGCCGCTGATCAGTTTCAGCAGCAGCTGACTTGGGGGCGCCTGGGTTTCTTAAGTTGAATCTGTATGTAAGTCAGAACTGGCGTCCAGATTCAGCCGCGGTTGAAACTGATCAGTTTCAGCAGCGGCTGATGCCAGTTCCGACTTACAGACAGATTCAACTTAAGAACAAACCTACAGTCCCTATCTTGTACGTAACCCGAGGACTGCCTGTAACTAATGTTATTCCAAAATAACAAAGAGCACATCTACACTATAAGCCTTTATTTCAAAATAAAGTCAAACTAGAGGACTTCTTACTCCAACTCCTGTAACCTTTATTTAATGAGGAGTAAGGGAAGTTGGAGGAAGAGAGTGTTCTTCCTTCGATTTCCTGTTGTGTAGACAGTGCCAAAAGCTGAATTAAGCTATTTCAACTTCAGCTATGGAATTAACATAGCTGAAGTTGCGTAGCTTAATTCAACTTTGCCCTGCAGTGTAGACATACCTTAGTATGTTGCAATTTATAAACTTTTAAAAATAAGGTGGTGAATAATCAAACAGGAAGTATTCATCCATCTAAAATCCAGTCTTTGTCTCTTCACCTTAGCAACAGAATGCTATCAAATACATCTGTGTTTCTATACACTAGGGAAGTGGAACCACAACAATCTGCTCTGACTTTAGAAACACAAGCTGTGTTTTACTGCCTAAAAAAATAAATCTGTCAAATTGATAAATATAATATGGTACTTTACAAATGTGCTTATCACAATTTTAAAGGTTTTAGATTTTAATTAAAAATTGTTTATGAATTTATATGATCAAAGCCTGGCACAGATATTAGCCTATAGTCATACCTACCTCACAGTATTTTTAAATCAACACCATTTTACACATTAGGAAACTGAGGCAGAAAGCTGCAGTGTCTTATCACAGGCCACAGAACAAGTCAGTGAGGGTATGTCTACACTACCACCCTAGTTCGAACTAGGGTGGTAATGTAGGCAACCGGAGTTGCAAATGAAGCCCGGGATTTGAATTTCCCGGGCTTCATTTGCATCTCGCCGGGCGCCGCCATTTTTAAATGTCCGCTAGTGCAGACTCTGTGCCGCGCGGCTACACGCGGCACGGAGTCCGCATTAGAGGACATTTAAAAATGGCAGCGCCCGGCGAGATGCAAATGAAGCCCGGGAAATTCAAATCCTGGGCTTCATTTGCAACTCCGGTTGCCTACATTACCACCCTAGTTCGAACTAGGGTGGTAGTGTAGACATACCCTGAGAGCATAAATTCAGGAGCTCCAGATTCCTGATCCTGCTGTGTTCATTTCTCCATATCACAATGATCAGATATCTAGTGCATAAATCCGCAGTGTGGATATTCAAGTTGAGTGGAGGAAGAGAAGCCAAAAGCTTTAGGATTGTGAAACAAACAAATTTGGATAAATAGAATAGCCCATACTTTAGGGCAGAATGTTACAAATCAAGGCACAAACCCCTAACTGGTTGGGAGTTCCATAATTTAATTTCACCACTCAAGTGTAGCAGAAGAAGTGTTTGTGCATGTCTCCTCTTCATGGGTGGGAGAGGAATCAACACAGTCCTTTGTCCCCTGTTAGTCCACAATGGCTTGTCTGGAGTATACGGGCCTTCTTTTGTTGGAGAACAGACAACAACTCTTGCGGTAAACTAGCCTTTCATACTTGGTAATGCTTATCTCCTGACTATGGTTGCTTACAATTTTAAAGAAAACACAAATATTATCTTATAACATGAGATACAGATATTATAAGAGAAATGATACAGCAAATCACAAGCATTCCTAAGTTTTAACACATTTTTATAAATCTAATAACTATTTTAACACTAATAAGAGAGGTGGTTTCCAGCTATGCATTTATCAGTGTTCAGTGAGGGCTTGGAGACTTGGCACAAGCTTGAACCTGGTTTGCTAGCATCATAGCATTATTTTGAGACTCAAGAGATTTCTTCATATTTCTGCTAGTATGAAAGTTGTTTGCTATTGATTGTCTCAGCTGGTCTTCATAATACCTGCTTTATGTAAATGTGTGCAAAATGGACAATTTTTTCCTAAATGTAAGCTGAATCAAGAGAGAAGGGGATCCACTGACAAAATTGTTACAAAGCTTGCTCCTGCAGGACTTGTATGCAAATAGGTTTTGCTTTATCACATTTCAAGTCAGTACATAATTATGTTTTTCAGTTGCCTTATTGCTGTCCAAGTTATTCTCATCCGGAATGATTTCATAGTACCCGTTAGCCTTCCTGATAAAACCACTAAGCAAGAGCATACAAAGCATCCACAATTGTTCTATTAGATTATATTTCGGCATGTATTTAATATTTGATAATATGACAGTGAGGGTGGCACTTGTGCTATCACAAACTGAACTGTTAGAGAAAGAAAACAGAAAATATAAAGCTCTTCTACTGGTCTGGAAAATGCGGAGCTAGTTTATAAAGTACTGATTGCTAGACTGTTATTACTTTCCTGCTGGCAGGGACTGTCCTTTGACAAGGTGCTAAGTAAGAGCTTGGAACACAGCAAAATTATTTGGAATGAGAATAATAGCCAGGAAAATATGAAGGGGAAGAGAGAAACGCTCTTAAACATTTTCAATATATTCTGTTTAAATTGTACAGAAATGTTACAGTGTTGGCTCCAATCCATGAAATGCAAATGTACACCTGGGTGGCAAGTTCTATGGGGCTGTAGTGTCTGGGCACCAGGAGCCTTCCTAGCACAGAGCCTGGTTCCACAAAAGTTCAGTGCTGGGTCTCTCCAACAGACCTGCCTGCAACCCCCGTGTCCTCCCCCCATGTATCCCCTGGCCCTGCCTGCAATCTCCAGGAATTTAAAAAAACCACAGAGGTCCCCACGGCCTCCACCAGCAGCACAGCTGGGCTATAGCGACTTCCTGCTTGCTCTGTGTGGTTGCTGGCATGTCCCTGTGGTCCCAGGATGGGGGTGTCTTCGTACACTGTCCCCATCTTGAGAGCCTCTGCAGCCAATGGGAAGATGTGGAAGTAGTGCCTGTGGGCAGCAGTGCACAGACACACACACACCTCTTCCTGCCTACAAGCACAGAGGGGGGTTGCCAAAGGTAAGCATTGCAGCCCCCACCCCATCTCAGAACCTGTACCCCTCCCCCATCCACTCCTGCCCCCAAATTCCATCCTATACCCCATTTCCCTCCTCTCCCGTTGCCTCTCCTCGCCTCCAACCACCAAACTCCCTTCCAGAGCCAGTACTTCATCCTCTCCTGCCTATGTCCCAGCCCAGAGCCTGCATCCAGCACCCAAATTCATTCCAGAGCCTACACCCCAGACCCCCCACACACTCACATTCCTTCCCAGAGCATGCACTATACCCCCTCCTGTACCCCAAATCTCTGCCTCCACCCAGAGCCTGCACCCAGTTCCTAAACTCCATCCCAGAGCTTGCACTGCAGACTCTTTCCTGCACCCAAATTCCCTCCCAGAACCTACAACCCTCACCCCTTCCTGCATCCCTCTACCCCAGCCCAAAGCCTGCACAAAGCATTCAAACTGCATCCCAGAGCCTGCACTGCAGTCTCCCTCATGCACCCAAATTCCCTCCCAGAGCTTGCAACCCTCACTGCTTCCTGCACACCCAACACCAGCCTAGAGCCTGCACCCAGGACCCAAACTCTATCCCAGAGCCTTATGGAGGTGGGGAGGGACTTTGGGTCTGGCTGCTTGAGAGAGACCAACTCACACAAAAGCGGCGAGGAGTCCTGTGGCACCTTATAGACTAACTGAAGTGTAGGAGCATAAGCTTTCGTGAGCAAAGACCCACTTCGACAGATGCATCGTGGTCTTTGCCCACGAAAGCTTATGCTCCTACACTTCAGTTAGTCTATAAGGTGCCACAGGACTCCTCGCCGCTTTTGCAGATTCAGACTAACACGGCTACCCCTCTGATACTCAACTCACACAGTGTTACCACAAGGTTTGACATAGTTCATTATAGATCTTTGCCTAACAGACACTCACCATTCTACTGATTTAGAATCAGAGACTGGATGTAGAATACAATTTTTGGGTTCCTCTTCCTCTCCCCCTTCCTCTTACCAAGATAGCCCATTGACTACAGACCACAGAATTGTGAATTTCTAGCCCAGTTAGTCTCATTAAAATACTCTTTAAATTAATATTCTCTAGACTTTAGAACACAATGTGATGTGTTATCTCACCTGAGTTTGTTTTCCTATGATTTATAAACAGGTGCTACAGTATCTTCTACTTCTAAGGGCACATCTTCAATAGCTGCACTGGAGATCAATGTTCTGGCATTTGATTTAGCGGGTCTAGTATAGACCTGTAAATCAAACGCTGAGAGCAGCTCTAGCGTCTGGATTCCTCGCAGTCGTGAGGAGAAGACAGTGCCAAGCTCACCTCAAGCCGACTCCAGCTACAAATTTTACATAGCTGATGTTGCATACCTTAAGCCGACCTTACAGGTCTAGTGTAGACCTTGGCTAAGACTCATTTACCATGACCCATTTTTTAAAAATTACAATATGCCTCTTTGCTATCTTTTCTGTCCAATAAGCTATTAAAAGTCTGTTAGTGTGCTAATCATGTCTTCATTTGATTTCAGGATTGTGGAGTAACCTGTTCAGCTCTAGGACTGAGTCTCTTTTCTGTTCAAGATTTTTTTTACTATTCTGACTGTTTCTATGAGAGGATAATATAAAAGCTAGCAATGTTTCCATTTTTAACATCTCACCTTTGGTCTACCTTATGATGCCCAAATACAACAAATTTAAATTCTTCAGCTAAATCCTGTTCCTGGGTTATTACATTCTTTCCAGTATCTCTTAGTGGTCAGATGTCTTTCTGCAATCCATTCATTTAAAGAAATGTTCACTGGCTTTATTCACTTCCTATGTAATCCTTTTTCTGATCATACATTTTGGATCCCTAGATTCTGGGATGGGGCCAGAAAGGAGAGGTTCAGGGTGTGGAAGGGAGCTCTGGACTGGGGCCGAGAGGTTTGGAATGTGGGAGCAGGCTCAGGGATGGGGCAGGAGGTTGGAGAGTGGAAGAAGATTCCAACCTGGGCTAAGGATTGGGGAGGGTTCAGGTGGGGGGTGAGCAGTCTAGCAATTAGGGTGGGGGAGTTCTGATTTGGGGCAGGGTGCTTGGGGTGGGAGGTACATTCTCTTGGAGGGGGTTTGTATGGGAGGAGGCTCAGGTGTGGCACCAGAGTGGGGGTGCAGACCAGCCTGGTACTGTTTACCTCAGGCTACGACTACACTACAAGGTTTTTGCGCAAAAACCGCCATTTTTGCGCAAAAACCGGCAAAGCATCCACACCTCAAGTGCATTTTTGTGCAAAAAAAATAAAATAAAGTAAATCGACAGGACAGAGGGCTTTTGCCAGTAGAGTTATTCCTCTCCCCACAAGGAATAACTCCTTTTTGCTCTACAGCGCTTTCCGAAAAGGCATCTGTGGACACTCCACAGGGGTTTCTTGTGCAAAAACCGCCTACCAGAAAAAGCACAGGTGCTCTGATGGCCATTCTGTTAATGGCAATCAGAACTTTCTTCCGCAAGAGCATCCAGGCAGTGCGGACACTCTTTTGCACAAAAGCAAAAAGCTTTTGAGGTGTGGATGCACTTTTGAGCAAACATTTTTTGCAGAAGATCTCTTCCACAAAAAGCTTCTTGTGTAAAACCCCTGCAGTGTAGACAAAGCCTCAGTGAATACTAGTTGTCACCACAGTAGGGCTAAGGTAGGCTGCCCTGCCTTCCCTCCCGCCATCCTGGCTTCCTGATGTTCCCAGAAGCTGCCATGATGTGGCCAAGTAGTTCTGTGCAATGTGCACTGCCCATGTCTTCAGGCGCCTCTCCCACAGCTCCCATTGGCTATAGTTCCTGGACAATGGAAGCTGCAGGTCAGGCACATGCAGACTCAGAGCTTCCTTGATCATCCATCACTGTTCCTAGAGGCGGGGGCTCAGCCAACCATCCTGGCACCCTAGCTTCTCCCTGGAGACTCAGGGCCTTTGGCCCACAACCCAGAGATTTACTATGAGCCAGATGAAATTAAGCAGAGGGCTGGATCCAGCCTGTAGTCTGGAGGTTCCCCACCTTTGAGGTAGAGGTCTAGGGTGGGAACCCTCCAGAGGTCACAGAGAGTAATTGTAGGGTGCTGGTCAGGCTTTCAGATTGAGCAGCTGGCAACCTCCCCTATCTTCATGTTGCTTATTGAGCTAAATGAGTCAGTATTCATTTTATTTTTTTAAAAATACCAAAACTGGATTTTTATTAATGTTAAGCTTAAAAGCAAAATAATACAACTATTAAAACAAAGTCAAATCAATAGGTTGGTGTCAATATTCAGTGTTTTTATTAATGACTTTAATTCCAGAGGTTGTTGTGAAGACCAGGACTTTAACAGGGTTCAAAAAAGAACTAGATAAATTCATGGAGGTTAGGTCCATCAATGGCTATTAGCCAGGATAGGTAGGAATGGTATCCCTAGCCTCTGTTCGTCAGAGGCTGGGAATGGATGATAGGAGAGGGATCACTTGATGATTACCTGTTCTGTTCACCTCTAGGGCACCTGGCATTGGCCACTGTTGGAAGACAGGATACTGAGCTAGATAGACCTTTGGTCTGACCCAGTATGGCCGTTCATATGTTCTTATGACACAGGCAATGGAGTGAAAGAGGTTATAAGCATTTTGGAGGCTAGGATTAGAATTCGAAAGGACCTTGTTGAATTAGAAAATGTGTTTGAAATCAACAATATGAAATACAATGGAGACAAATGCAAAGTCTTCTATGTATAAAGGAAAAAAATCCAGTGCACAAGTATAAAGTAGGGAATAAATGGGTAAGCAGTAGCATTGCTGAAAATAATCCAAGGGGTTATAGTGGATCACAAATTGAATATGGGCCAAAACTATAAGGCAGTTGCAAAAAACCAGTAATGCCATTCTGCGGTGTATTAACAGGAATCTTGTATATTAGACATGAGGTGTTTGTTCCCTCAGCTTCCATGGTTCTCAAACATTTTGGCCCGTGGACTACCCCGGTCAAGGCAGACCTTTCTGCAGACCACCAGCCAAACATCCATGATTAGGGTTGCCAGATACTTTCACAAAAAATCCTGAGCATGGCAGGGAAAAAAATTGGTTGAGCAAAAAAAAAAAAAGTCACTGCACTCCTTCCGCCCCCACCAGACATAGCAAGGGAAGAATGTCCCCGCCAGCCTTCCATCTGAGAAAAACAGAGAACACCAGACATTTGACACTTTACACTGTCCAGGCAAAAACCGGACACCTGGCAACCCTATCCATGATAACAAAATGGGTGTAGGAAGGAGTGGGAGTGCAGGGTCTGGTGGAAGGAGTGGACTGAGTATAGAAGGTTTGGGAGAGAGGGTGCAGGAGCGGAATGGGGGTGTATGGTCTCATCAGGAAGGGGGTACGCAGACCACACTTTCAGAACTACTGCTCTGTTTGGTACTGTTGGGACATCAGCTGCAATAACGTGCTCAACTTTGGAATCCACATTTTAAGAAATATGTGGATAAACTGTAGAGAAAAGAGCAACAAAAATGATGTCACATTTTCTAAATCTAGCCTATAAGGAATTTTTTTTAAAAAACCTGGTCGTATTTAATTTAAAGAAAAGATGGCTGAGGCAGGATTAAGAAAATGTATAGGCAGGTTAGAGGTAAGTTTGGGCATAACCACAAGTCACATTCCAAAGGTTTTGGTCCTAACTGATTTTACAAGTGTTTTAGATTAAAAAAAAGTTGTTTCGGAAAATGCTATATACATATTGATAATTAGTGGTATAACATTCACACTATTCAATATATAATTAAAGTATACTGTATTATAAAGAGGATGGTGTTCAATTGTTCTCTGTGTCTACTGAAGATAGAACAAGTAATAATTGGCTTAATATGCAACGAGGGAGATTTAGGCTAGATGATATTTAAAAAAAAAAAAACCTGTAGCTATAGGGGTAGTTAAATACTGAAATAGGTTATCAAGAGTGGTTTTGGAATCCTATCATTAAAGATTTTTAAGAAGTTTTCACAAACACCTGTCAGGAAATGTCTAGTGTACTTGGTCCTACCATGGCCTGGAGGATTTCTCAAGATTCCTTTCCAGCTCTACATTTCTATGAGTATGGATATATTGGATTTAAATTAATTCAAATTTAATTAAGTCAGATTAATACAATCAACCAACCAACCATTACAAATTCTAAAATGGGGTATTCTAAGGAATTGGCTGTCCCTTTGTTGTATACCCCCAAACAAAGAATTTAACAAAACAGAAAAACCTACATCTAATTTGAGATAGGTTAGAAAATTGAAATTAAATTGTTGTCCAGTATTTAAACAATGAATTTGGAGCCAATAATAAAGCTTCTGTCTTACACGTCAATGTTTCTATGATGGTGTGACGAGCCCGGCCTCAGTCTGAGGCCGTGGCCCCTTTTAATCGACCACCAACCAAAAAAATACAATTCAGAAATAATGATAGAGATGTAGCCGTGTTAGTCTGGTGTAGCTGAAACAAAATACAGGACTATGTAGCACTTTAAAGACTAACAAGATGGTTTATTAATGATGAGCTTTCGTGGGCCAGACCCACTTCCCAGATCAAATAATGGAAGAAAATAGTCACAACCATATATACCAAAGGATAAATAAAAAAAATGAACACACATGAAAAGGACAAATCACTTTTCAGAACAGAAGGGGGGTGGGGGGGGGGGAACGGAAGGTGAATGCCAGTGAGTTAATGATATTAGAGGTGGGGAAGGGGAAATGTCTGTGAGTTAATAGTATTAGAGGTGATAATTGGGGAAGCTATCTTTGTAATGTGTAAGATAGCCGGGGTCTTTGTTAATTCCGGTGCGGAGAGTGTCGAATTTTAGCATGAATGCCAGTTCAGAGGATTCCCTTTCAAGTGCAGCACCCCCAGCTATCTCCGAGACACTACACTCCTAAGGAAACTACAAAACATCGATAACCTCCCCAATAACACCATCCTTGCCACCATGGATGTAGAAGCACTATACACCAACATCCCACATGAAGACGGATTACAAGCTATTAGAAACACTATCCCAGAGGACACCACTGCCAACCTGGTAGCAGACCTATGTAACTTTGTTCTCACCCACAATTATTTCCAGTTTGAGAACAACTTATACCTCCAGATCAGCGGCACAGCCATGGGTACACGCATGGCCCCACAGTATGCTAATATCTTTATGGCTGACCTAGAACAACGTTTCCTCAACTCCCGTCCCCTTTTACCCCTTCTCTACTTACGCTACATCGATGACATCTTTATGATCTGGACGCATGGCCAAGAAACACTGGAGACATTCCACAGAGATTTCAACAACCTACACCCCACCATTAACCTCAGCCTGGACCATTCCACACGAGAGATCCATTTCCTGGACACCACAGTACAAATCAACAATGGAAAATTAGACACCACCCTCTACAGAAAACCCACTGACTCATACAGTTACCTACATGCTTCCAGCTCCCATCCAGCACACACCATACGATCCATCATCTATAGCCAAGCCCTTCGATACAACCGCATCTGCTCTAATCCCATAGACAGAGACCAGAAACTTCAGGATCTCTACCAAGCATTTATAAACCTCAACTACCCACCTGGAGAAATAAAAAAGCAAATTGAAAGAGCCAAACGAATACCTAGAAACCATCTACTACAAGACAGACCCAAGAAAACCAACAATAGAACACCACTTGTCATCACCTACAACCCCCAACTTAAACCTGTCCAACACATTATCAATAGATTACAGCCTATACTGGAACAGGATACTAAACTCCAAGAAGCTCTGGGAGACAGACCCATAGTCTCCTATAGACAACCACCTAATCTCAAGATGATTCTTACCAACAACCACAGGACATACCACACTAATACCAACCCTGGTACCTTCCCTTGCAACAAACCCCGCTGCCAGCTTTGTCCTCATATTCACTCTGCTGACACCATTATTGGGCCTAACCAAGTGAGTTACAAGATCAAGAATACATATTCCTGCGCCTCCAGAAATATAATCTATGCTATCATGTGCCGTAAGTGTCCGTCTGCTATGTACATTGGACAAACGTCTCAGACACTTCGCCAAAGAATCAATGCCCACAAAACAGACATTAGACAGGATCACAAAGAAAAAACAGTTGCTTGTCATTTCAACCAGAAAGGACACAGTCTTAATGACCTGCTAACCTGCATCCTACTTCAGAAGACATTCAAATCTGCACTTGAAAGGGAATCCTCTGAACTGGCATTCATGCTAAAATTCGACACTCTCCGCACCGGAATTAACAAAGACCCCGGCTATCTTACACATTACAAAGATAGCTTCCCCAATTATCACCTCTAATACTATTAACTCACAGACATTTCCCCTTCCCCACCTCTAATATCATTAACTCACTGGCATTCACCTTCCTTTCCCCCCCCCCCCCCCCCCACATCCCCCTTCTGTTCTGAAAAGTGATTTGTCCTTTTCATGTGTGTTCATTTTTTTTAAATTGTATCCTTTGGTATATATGGTTGTGACTATTTTCTTCCACTATTTGATCTGAGGAAGTGGGTCTGGCCCACGAAAGCTCATCATCTAATAAACCATCTTGTTAGTCTTTAAAGTGCTACATAGTCCTGTATTTTAATTCAGAAATAAGGTCCCACTGCCTCAATTTTCCCAGATGGGAAAAGCAGTCCACCTGGTGAAGGTCCTTGCTACCACTAGTCTACCCCTCCGGGCCTTAGTAAAGCAATTAGGGGACCTGACGTCCCACCAGGGGCCAGTGTCCCACAACGCCAATGTTTGCAATATTGAGCACCCTCGCCCGCAAGCTGAGTCTCTCCATGCTGGACCCCAAGGCGCAGCTTTTTGGGTCTGCCCATCAGATAACCCCTGTCAATATCATCCAGCAACTGCAATAGCAGACAATACTCAAAAGGGTTGGGGAAGATAGGGAGAAGCAGGCCCACCCTCTCTCCGGGTCCCAGACCAGGGCCCTAAGGACAGGAGCTGAGCCCACTGTTCGGTTGGTGGAGTTGTTGTCTGCCACTCACCAACCCGCTGGCTTATGCCTATAGCTCTGCCCTGGGCCTCCTCCTACCTCCAAGCAAGCAAGATTCATAAACTCTTCATTTCTCAGTCTTTGAGACTCTCATGGAGCAGCCTCTGTAATTGCTATCAAGGAATCAGATTTATGATGTTGCTGACAGAGCACTCCCACTAATGGGACTCCTTTCAGTTCAGGGAGAGACTATTAAAAGGCTGAAGTAGCTTGATTTGCTGGCACCACGGCGGCCTTATCTGGATCCTAAGATGACACTATTTCAACAGTTTATGTGAAGTTAAATACAAAATCTTATAAAATTATCAATAGAAACAATATGCTAGCGTCAACCAACCACTCAACCTTCTTCCTGAAGCAAAATTAAAAGTAACCTTTGGCATTTTATGACTAGGTTTAGAAGGAATGGATTTTTAATTGGTAAATGTTGATTTCACGATACACATATTAACTGACAAAAATAATTTAATCAATAATTGAAGTGTTACCAACAGCCAAAGAAAGAAAAATTCTTCTTGAGAACTAAGGGTATGTCTTCACTGCCACCCTAGTTCGAACTAGGGTGGCTAATGTAGGCATTTGAAGTTGCAAATGAAGCCCGGGATTTAAATATCTTCATTTGCATCTTGCCGGGCGCCACCATTTTTAAATCCCCCTTAGTGCGGACTCCGTGCCCGCGGCTACACGCGGAACGGAGTAGGTAGTTCGAATTAGGCTCTCTAATTCTCTAAAGAGCACTTTTGAAAAAAGGCGTTCTTCCTCGTGAAATGAGGAGTACCGCCGTCGAAAGAAAAGCCGCGTTCTTTTGATTTAATTTCAAAAGAACGTGGCTGTAGTCTAGATGCAGGTGAAGTTTTTTCGAAAACAGGCTACTTTTTTCGAAAAAACCCTGCAGTCTAGAGACAGCCTTAGAGTTGAATTTAAGAATATTTACTTGGCACTTTAACAGGTGCTATTTGGAAGGGGGCTTAATGGTTATGAAGCTTTAACTTTTTTAGTCTCAAAATCTACTATTAAATTATGTGACCTCTTCATAATTTTCTGCAACTGTGAAAGTTTAATAGGAAAAATGCTTAAATATAGACACTGTTAATTAAAAAATAAAATAAAATAAAAATCTGCTAAAGTTATTCATGACAGATGTCAGTTTTCTTTTAAATAGAATTTACAGCAATCATTTTTGAGGTAAGGGCATACCATTGTTTTATACCATTGTTTTATACAATGCCATTGTATTTTAATTGGGCTTGATTTTGGCTTTGAATATAAAAACATTCACCAGAAACATTTAATTTTTTTAAAAAGCTCTATTTATAATACGTAGGTTTCCTTTAAGTCAGAAGAGGGAAATCCTTTGCTCGCACATGGTGCAGAATGGCCTGCAAGTCCGATCATCACTTCATTGAGTGTTATCAGAATAACAACTACAGGAACAAACTTATACAAAATAGTTTTGGAATATACATTTGAAAATAAAAATCTACATCCTAACACATGCATTAAACAAGGAATATAAACAGTTCAACATAAATACTTAATTATTCTTTCATGAGTCAGGCCTTGAGGAGGAAGAATCCTATCGTGTGTAACGATAAACCTGTTCCTCCAGCTGTTTGTCATGCTTATTGGACATAATAAACTTGGTGTGCTGGAGGCTATAATTAATCTCTCCTAAATCAATACCCTTATGATGGCTTGTCTACCAAGCTGTCTAGGGACACTTAGGTCTTTGGTTAGATAAATAGTGATTTGTTATAATCAGCCAGCCTCTCTTTCCTTCTCATTTTTAATAAGATAATAGTAGCCTTTCTATATTTTTTCTCCTATTCTCACAGGGTATGTCTACACCGCACATCTATTTTGGGATACCTCTGGTATCCCAAAATAACTACCCCACATCTACATAAGCTGCCCATTATTTCGAAATATTTTGCCAGCCTGATAAACTTCATTGCACGAGGGATAAAAGATGGCTTGAAATAATGCATTATTTTGAAATTTGGCACTGTGTAGATGCTCCAAATTTCAAAATAAGCTATTTCGAAATATCTTTGAAATAAGATACACAATTTGCATAGCACAAATTACATATCTTATTTCGAGTTCAGGGTGCTGTGTAGACGCACCCACAGCCATTATCACCACACACTTTGTCCCATAACATTGACTTAATGTCACTGCTCAGTAACAGAGGTTCTGCAATCAATTTCCTGCATGAGTTTGAACAATTTAGCTTCTTTTGAATCTAATTGTTCTTCTGTTCTATCTGTATGTTGTTTTAAATATATGAGGCTGGACAATGACAGTGCTTCTTTCCTCTTAAGATCTCACAATAAGAGATGAGGAGAGTGTGTTGGGGGGCGGGGTTGGAATACAGATGTTGTCTTGTAACCCGACTATAACCTCAGTTAGTGTAATTTTGTTCAAAGAAATATATTATTGCATAATGTATTGTAGTTGTTTCTCCTCTTCTGAAAGTAATTGGTCAAGATCATTTGATTTTTCATTTTATACCCATTAAACTTTATAAAATAAAAAATCTGAGTGGAAACGTTAGTAATGAACCATTGGGGAGAACTTCTCTAGCATGCACAAGTCTGCCATTATTATTTGTATCATGTGGTTTAGGAACCCCAGTCATGATTCAGGACTAAAATACCCACACGGATCTTACAGTCTAGCTATTAGACAAGGTACAACAGGTGGATTACAGACAGACAGAGGTTAACAATGAAACTACACTGGTCAGCTTGATAAGTGGAGACCTCAGTTCACTAGGAGCCTAACCATTGTGAAGCTTTTTGGAGGCATTGTCACATGGTTTACTCACCACTGCTGACTGCTTTGTGGCTGTGACTGAGGATTAGTTCTGTCCAGGCTGATGCCCCTTTCTGTCACTCACTTGCGCCACAGCCCACCTCGCTCTCCAAAAGTTTCAATGCTGCTGCTTCTTTTTGGCCCTCCAGCCAGATCACTGTATGCATTTCCCCTATCTGGGGGGTACCAAAAATCTCACCAGACCAGCTGTTCAGGTGTTATACCAGGTATGATTCCCAATCAAGTGTATAATAGGAAAGCTGAGCCCATATACTACTCTAGGTTCCAACCCAAGGACTCAACAATCAGCGCCCAAGGTCTACACAATTTCAGCCTGTGCAGCCATTTCCCTGAGTTTCTTCCTACTCTGCCTTCTGCAGGCTTTCTTCTCTACCATCACTCTTGGTAAACCATTTTTCTTTCTTTTCCACTATCCATTTTGGTAGATCCCTTCCCTTAGGATCAGCATCCTAGCTTTTCTAAACTGCCCAGCTTTCTTGCTTCTCTCCTGACTAAGCCTGGAGAGTGATCATAGACTTAGTCATTAGGAGTTTTTACATTTAACAGGATCTGGATTTCACCCTGTGTCTTTATATAGCAATCAGCATAATAGAACCCCATCCTGGCCATAATTGGAGTGCCTGGGTGCTACTGTAATATACATCTTTAATAATCTGCTTGTGGTTAGTCCATGAGCAGAAGTGAGGGTATATTTTTAAATAGTCTGTTCAAATTATTCACTCAGCTCTATTTTTATAAAATATCCTCAGGTTTACTAATTTATGAAATACAATAAAAACTATTATCAAAATAACTTAATAAAGAATATTGTAAATTTAATTGACCTTATTTTTTTAAATTATGGTCATTTGTCAGCTCTCCAATTCATACTGGGTCTTTCTGTTAGTGAGGAATAAGCACAGTTCCACTATATGTAGCTTTCTTGGTATGTTAGTGTATTATATTTTTATTTATTCCTAAATATGGTCCGTAAGCTATACAAGGGGACACATATTTGGCTATGTTTAAAGAGGACAGAGAGGTAGGAAAGGAACTGGCTTTGAGCTACTTTTCTGAACCTCAGGAGCTGGGGCCTGGCAAGGCTAGTTCAGTATTGGTATAATTTAAAGCTGCCTAAAGGGCTACACTAAAAGTTTCCCAAAATTCCTCCATTTAGTTAAATCAGTACAACTTTTGTTCAGCAAGTCTTTCACGTTTTCTGATTTTTCAGCGTTATAGGAAGGAAACTTTCAAATAATATTATCTGCTTAGTCCCAATTAGCCTGTCAAAATCATTGAGGTGAATAGGTTAGGAGAAGACCTCACACCTCAGATTAAAAGGACATTAAGAGTTCCAACACTTTTGCAACTATTACTTTGCCAAAACCTGTCTCTGGCCACATTGGATTAATAACATATCTATTTACACTGGGTATGTCTACACTACAGAGAAAATTAAAGCTGCCACTGTTGATCTTCCAGAGTTCGAATTAGCAGGTCTAGTGAAGAACTGAGAGGGGCACTCTGGTGGATGCCAGTAGTCCTGCTTCCACGAGGAGTAAGAGAAGTCAAAGCGCGAGTGTTCTCACTTTGACTTAATGCAGTGAGGACACTGACAAAAGTCGAGTTAAGATACTTTGACTTGAGTTATGCAATTAACATAGCATGTTATATCTTCATTTCAAGTTGTATGTCTTCATTTCACCTTAACCCATGCTGTAAACATATCTAATGTAACATCTGCATCTTATTGTATAACCTCTTTACCCAATCTAATTTCCAATTAAATTAAATTTAGTATTATTTATTAAACTGTAGATGTTTTATTTAAAGAGTTTCTTGTGTTTATTACAGAAGGTATGTTACTGGCTCATCTCAAGGTGAATGGCAATCATAGAATCATAGGGAACCTCAAGAGGCATCAAAGTCCAGTCCCCTGCACTCATAGCAGGACCAAGCACCATTTAGACCATCCCTGACAGTTGTTTGTCTAAACTGCTCTTAAAAATCTCCAGTGCTGGATATTCCACAACCTCCCTAAGCAATTTAAACCAACCTGGCAGGAAGTTTTTCCTAATGTCGAACCTAAACTTCCCTTGCTGCAATTTAAGCCCATTGCTTCTTGTTTTAACATCAGGAGATAAGAAGAATTATTTTTCTCCCTCCTCCTTGTAACAACATTTTAGGCATGTGAAAACTGTTATATCCTCCCGCAGTCTTCTCTTTTCTAGACTAAACAAACCAAGGCCTTTCAATCTTCCCTTATAGGTCATGTTTTTTAATCCTTTCGTCATTTGTACTTTTTCCAATTTGTCCAAATCTTACCTGAAATGTAGCGCCCAAAACTAGACATAATACTTCAGCTGAGGCCTAATTAGCATGGGGTAGTGCAGAAGAATTACTTCTTGTTTCTTATTTACCACACTCCCGCTAGTACATCCCAGAATGATGTTTACTTTTTTGACACTGTTGACTCATATTTAGCTTATAATCCACTAAGACCCCCCCCCCCCCCCCCCCCCCGGTGACAATGTGCAATTAAGTTTCCATGTAATATGTGATAGGACTTCTCATATTTCATGGTGTATAAATCTTTATTCCTTTCCTTTTCTTAATTGTTGGTGCACTGACATTGCTTGGAATCTTCCTGGTATATACTACAAGGCCTAACTTATTTCTGAAATGGTACTGAACAAGGGTTTTCTCTATCTATACTAATTACAGTGAAATTAGCACCAGTGATAACACCAGTTATGGGCAAGAGGAGATTTTCCTACTCTAGACAACACCAAAGATGCTAAATGACTGGCCCAAAGTTAGTCAGCCAGGTGACATCAGAGCCAGGATTAGATCATATGTGTTCCTCCTCTTAGTCCTATAGTTAATTCATGAGAATGCATTTGGATCAATGTAAATCAGTAGTTTGACTGAAGTCAACTAAATATCAGTGTATGACTGACATGAAAACACAATTAGATCCACTATATTTCATAAGAACTAAATTATTATTAATATTATTCTATATATACAAGCAAAGATTATGCATTTAAATATTTAAGGGCCAGATTTTCAATGGATTTCTTAGTCGGTGAGCCATACAGAAATCTATGTATCTAACAGATGGAAAACTACCATGTTTGGATACACAGACAACAAACTGCATAAAACTACTACTTGCATATATAAATTTCCAGTCAGAATTCTAATACAATAGGAGCTAATTTTGCAGAATTTTGAAGTTTTAATTTGAAATGTTTGACCAATATCCAAATAAAGAAAATTCATATCAAAAGCTATCTTTTAAACTCACTTTTATTCTGTTTTATAAACCTATTTCTGTATTATAAGGGTTTTATAAAAGAGCAAAACCTCACATATTATATCATCTTATAGCAACAACTAGCCATACAAATATAAACCTATTTTAAGTTTCAGCATGTCTGGGAAATTATAGCCCTTAATGGTAAAACTATAAAAAGTATTTTTAAAAGCAAACATTTCATTTTTATTCATTCTATCCATCTAGTATGCTGACATGCATAAATTTGCAGGAAAGAGGGAGTTTTTAGTTATTCACCACAAGGGGGCAGCAGGAGTTCTTGTTAAGTACTCAGAAGTTGAAGCAGCAAAAACTTAAAGAGGTACCTTGCATGTTTCAGATTCTGAGGATTCAGTCATGCTGTGTTTAATTTGTGCCAGTACCAGGGCTTGCCAGGGCTGAGCCCTAGCATCTCTGAGTTTGGTAGTTCATAGCCCCACTACCTCTGGATTTGGCACATCAATTGTGAAAGTAAAAAAAATTGCTTGAGCCCTGGCACTTCTTTCATTACAAATTAAGCACCGGAATTTTGATTATTACTACTTAGTTAGGATGTATTATATGAAGTAGCATCAGATAAATGGTTCTCAACTTTCTGTAGAAAGTAATCCCAAACCTTCACACTTTTTATGATTGGCATGATAGGCATCTTGTGATCAGACTCTTACTGAAGAATATAATACAATAATAAGACAGGGCATCAGGGAAGAACAATTTTCAGAATATTGATTTAATTGTTGAAGTCTAATAGAGGGATTAATGGGAATGACGAAAAATGAAGTATTCTAATCAAACAGACAATTTTGCAGCAAGCTTTGTCAGCATGTCTAAAGTCATAAAGCAAAACAAAAATCCGTGCCTGTGAGACCATTTTAATTGACTCTCGTATTGAGAGCTGTGCCCATTTATAATTGATTATGCTACCCCCATAAATGAAAATATCACTGTTTTCAGGCCCAATATCAGTTTTGTCTCATTTTTTGTGAACTCCAATATAGATGCCTAGACTAGAGGAACCATCATCAGACCTAGTGAAATTGACAAGATGGCTAAGTATATTTGCATCTCAAGAATCTGCCCCTCCAGGCTTGTCACACGCGTACACCTTGTCTTCACTGATTGAGAGCTTCTGGACCCTGACCCAGCAAACCACTCATGCTTAAAGTCAAGCATGGCCACTGTGGATAGCAAATGCCTTCTCTAAATAAGTGAACTGGAGTTCACAAAAACTAGAACAAAAATGTTCTGTCCTAAAGTGTAAATCAATGGAGTTTATGCTTCTGCTTAGATTTAACCATGTGCTTTGTGGGGCTGAAGAATGAAATTGCCCTTTTAATGAATTATATCTACCAATGTGATGTTATGAAACCCCATTTTAAACTGTTAATACATTGTAACTAAAGTAACCCTATACTGTAACTGAAATGCTATTTTAAACTTTGTACTGCCTTAACTCTGTTTAAAGTTAGGGTGTGTGCATGCATGCAATATCATTTCAAAGTGCGAGTGTGCATGTGTCCGTGTGTGTCCGTGTGTGTGTAAAGGGATTGGTCCTCAAAGCCAGCCCATTTGGGTGACCAGCACCCTCTTTATGCAGGCAAGCCCTGCAAAAGAACCCACCTAAGAAAGAAAGAGACAAAAGCCCCATCAAGAAAAATATCAAAGTTGCATCTGCCATTAACTGATAACTCATGTTCAGACGTTGCCCTGAGGCAGTGGGACAGGACAAGATGTATGGACTAAAACACATAAAAAGATGAGTGCAAAGGTAGGGGATTGGGACTTTCAGTTCTATGATCATCCTCTAGGAGCACTGGTGCACACTGACATGACCTGGCTCCCCTCCTCATGTCCAGACCACTTGACCAGTGAATTGGCATGAGCAGCTGAGGCTGGCAATTATATACATCCGTGCTAATTATCCATCTGTAGAACTGTGTGTATGAGGCTACATCTAGACTACATCTAGAACTGTGTGTATGAGGCTACATCTAGACTAAGGAGTTTTAGCAGAAAAAGGTACACAAATTGCAATTTGCGTACTTTTTTCTGATTGTTTTTTCGAAAGGGTTTTTTCCGAAATTTGGCCTGTTTACACCGGGCCAAATTTTGGAAAAATCTTCTCTTTTAGAAGAGCCCTTATTCCTTGTGAAACAAGGAATACAGAGGCTTCCGAAAGAGTGTGTCTGCTCTTCCGCAAAAAATGTCGGAAGAGCAAATGTGTTCGTCAGACGTAGCCTGTGTGTGTGCATGTGCAGTGGATAATTTTAATAGCTAGGAACAGTAAATGAATTCTGCTTCACAATAAACATGGCATATTGCCTTAGCCCCCAAACAAGATTCTGCTAGTTCTATTTCCAACTCTTAAACATTTTCTAAATGCAAGCCATAGAAAGCCTACACCCTATGGCTGCATCTAGACTGGAAAGTTCTTCCGCAAAAGCAACTGCTTTTGCGGAAGAATTTGCCAGCTGTCTACACTGGCCGCTTGAATTTCCGCTAGAACACTGACTTCCTACAGTCTGAAATCAGTGCTTCTTGCAGAAATGCTATGCTGCTCCCGTTCGGGCAAAAGCCCTCTTGCGCAAATGCTTTTGCGCAAGAGGGCCAGTGTAGACACCGCGGTATTGTTTTGCGCAAAAAAGCCCCGATCGCGAAAATGGCGATCAGGGCTTTCATGAACAAAACCGCATCTAGATTGGCACGGACGCATTTCTGCAAAGAGTGCTTTTGTGGAAAAGCGTCCGTGCCAATCTAGACGCTCTTTTCTGCAAGTGCTTTTAATGGAAAACTTTTCCGTTAAAAGCATTTGCAGAAAATCATGCCAGTCTAGATGTAGCCTATATGTTTTCTTTCATCTAGTACAAAATCAAGAATTGGACTGATTTTATTAGTGAGAAATGGTCACCATTTTCCATCATTTTATGCATGCTCTATCAGTGTTTTCCATAACTATTCCCAACAACTTGTCACTTCTATCTTAGTACTAGTAGAAATGAGAATATAAGTATGAATGCAAACAAGAAATCGTCAATCTGAAAGTAAGAGCAAAAGAACAGACTCATCTACATAAAGAAAAATGATAACTTAGGACTTGCAGATTTTCATCCACAGATATCAGAGTATTTTACAAAAGAAAACAAGTATCATCCGCGTGGGCGAGCTCATGGTTATGGCACTGATCTGAGGTGTACGGTAGATTTCAATGATTGCCTCACCAGTTTTATTTAAATAAAAATAAAAATACTGAATTTTCCTGCTTCTGATTATTCCTAAGGGTACGTCTACACTGTGGAGCTATTTTGGGATACCAAAGGTATCCCAAAATAGCTATTCTGTGTCTATTGAAGCAGCCCATTATTTCAAAATAGATTTCAAAATAATGGGCGGTTTATTCCGACGTCCTGGTAACCTTTGAGTTAAGGAAAATTCAGAATAGCACATTATTTTGAAATTTGGTGCTTTGTAGACAGTGCCAAATTATGTAATAAGCTCTTTTGAAATACAATTGAAATAAGCTATGCAATTTGCGTAGCGCAAATTGTGTAGCTTATTTCAAGCTAAGGGTGCTGTGTAGACACACCTTAAGACACTAATTTGTTCATTTATGAGAAGGTAAGCAGACTGAAGAAACTGATACTATTATTTAATACGGGATGATAACTGGGGACTTTAGCCACAATTATCAGAATAGAACACTCTGGTAATTCATCTTCAAATTTTCTGTAATTTTAAATGAGCTATGAATTAGGCCCTAAAATAACATTGCAATAAAATGATGGAAGCTGGCAAGTCTCATAACAGTGTATTTTTCTTGAAAACTCAGCTCTTAGAGTAACATGATTTGGTAAAAATCACACACTTGTTAAAATCACACCATTCAATTTTAATATAATGAAAGCTTTAGACCTTTATGGTCACTGAGAAAAGCTTGAAAACATGAACCACTTGTACTGTAACCTTTTTTTTTTAAAAAAAGCCAGAAGTTAAATAAGCCTTGCAAGTATAGGGTTTACAAAAAAAAAATCTGATTTTTAAGTCAGTCATGATTATAGGGGTGGGATTGACCCATCATTTTTGCTTGTAGGTTAGCAATATTGCATTTAATAGAGGTAGTTTGATTTGGCCTTGTGCTGATCCTCTGCATAGGGATGAATTTCATCATATAGTAATACTAATTTCCTAAGAATCACTTTATTACTTCAATCTACTTTAATTTCTGTTTAAAAAAAAAGACTTTGCTAGGTTTATTTAGTTCAAAATGTAACCAGTAAAATGTTAATCTAATTTCTAAATGTATCATGGAAGACAGAGTTGTCTTCATAGAAATATATCCCCCAGACACTGATGTGTTTAAAAAGAAAATATTGCAGCACAAAAACAAAACTGATTTTTTTCTCTAAACTGAAATGTGAAAATTAACAGTGGTCATAAACACTGAAGAG
Organism: Pelodiscus sinensis; assembly: GCF_052426305.1. Lineage (NCBI taxonomy): Eukaryota > Metazoa > Chordata > Testudines > Trionychidae > Pelodiscus > Pelodiscus sinensis. Next base: position 18,254,265 of record NC_143063.1, on the reverse strand, counting down.
TTAGATTTTTTAAAGTTTATTCATTTTAGTAGTCTGAGATGCAATTAGCAATACAGCTAAGACATCAATTTGCTTTTGTAATAAGAATTTGATGAATAAATCAAAAGGTAATCTCTTTGTGATACCACTGAAAAGTTTCAATTATTGACTCAAGGCAGAAAACATTTAAAATATTATACAGCGTACCTAAAAGATGATAAAGAGACCTACTTTAACTGTGTGCAGCAAAGGGGTCAGAGAAAGCTTGTGTCAAGGTGCCTACAGCTCCGGTTGCCAAAAATAGTTGCTAACACCATTTTCTGAGGGTCACGTTATTAAGGGCATAATATACAAGCATTTGAGAATTAAACTAGAAGAGATCTAATTTCACTACATGCAATTGAATTACATCCATCTAATCTGCTCCTATATATTTATGCCTTAGGAAGCAAGAATTTATTAAATTAATTCTGTGATATATATCTTTTCTTAATTTATATGATAAAAGGAAATTATACATGTATGTCCATGTCCATATTTGCTCATCTTTTAGGCATAATAAATAAACGGTTATTAATTACTAAATAATATTTATACACTGGTATATGTGGTGGAGTGTGACAGCAAACAGCTAGACTAGAGGAATATACAATTGACAGACATGAGATCTGAATATGAAATGACAAAATTACAAAAAACAGATTAGGAATTTCATAAAAATTAAAAATTGTAATGTGTCAAGAATGGCAACACTGATGAGTTTATTAAATCATTTTAGTACCAAATTTTCAAAAAGACACGTGATTTTTCACCTGTAGTTTTGTGGGTGCACATGATTTAGTTTTGGAGCTAGATCCTCAATTGGAAGTCAGTGGAATGACACAGACCTGTACTAGCCAAGCTTCAGTCCTGGATGTTTAAACCCTATTTATAGAGACGTGTTCTTCATTACATCCAGATTTGTCACTCCCTCAGTGGAGTTTCCTCTGCTTGCAGCTCCAGGAGGCTGAACTTGTCAGTTATGAAGAGGTTTAGACTCCCCTTCTGTGAAAATTCCCAGTTCAGTATGTCTCTTAGCAGTTTCAACAGTATGGAGATCTTTTGACAATCTGGAGTTATGGCTAGAAAAGCATTTAAGTTTTCAAACTTGAATCAGTTACTTTAAATTTTGAATTGTCCCTTCACCAATCCCAAACCAGGCCTTTGTCTTGAGGTTTCTGGCTTTTTAGAAATGCTTGGCTCCCCAGCCTACATGTGTTGGGATTCAAATGACATATCAACCAAGAGAAAACCACAAAATACCTTATTTGCTTAGTTGCCTTCACTCTTACTTGCTCCTTATGAGCAGTTTTTCTCAACCTTTTTTAAAATTTTTATATATATATATATATATATAAAGTACCCCCTTTAAAAAAAAAGTAACCCCAGGTTCCCTGCTCTAACCCAATGCCCCTTCCCTCCCCCAGAGCCAGGCACTGGACATATAGTAACCCTACCTTTGAAATTCCCAATAGCTTGTCTGCAGGGAGCAAGTGGCCCACCAGCGCCGGGCTCGCCATGTGGGGCTATGCGCTCCCACCTTAGCCCAGCGCCCCCCTAGCATAGCGCCCGGGTGCAACTGCCCCCCCCCCCCTTGCTACGCCGCTGCTGCAGGGGAATCCTTTGGAGCAAAGCCTTTTAGCTCTTCTCCGCAGCGCAATGGGAAAAGGGCGTTGTACTGAGCTGCTGGCGGGGGTGGGGGTAATGTTCATCTCCAGGTTCAGCCGCCCTCGCCGCTGGAGCACCCCATGGAGGCTGCTGGAGAGGAAATGAACTAGGAGAGGCGGCTGTGGAAGTGATTTTTTTTTTCTCCACATCCAAACCTACCCCCCAACTTGGAACTGCCCTGGGTCTCACTGGAGCCGCTACTGCAGCCATGCGCTTTTCCCACCAATGCTGGGTTGCAAATGCAGAGTGGCTGTTAATGTCCGGGCATGTAGCTCCGAACATTCAATTTGACGGGCATGCCACTGCCCCCTCCCATATCCCCTTTGCAGGGTAAAATTCCGGACATTTTTTGCCAAATTTTACTTGTGTTGATGTACTCCCCTAACTTTTCTCGTGTACGCATATCACTAAGGCCCCCAGGGCTTGACAAACGGTGGCGAAATCTGCTCGCCAGCCCCGCACTGCGCATGTGCAAGACCCGCATTGTGCATGCGCGCACCGCTGGTGAACGGGGTGACTGACTAAAATCTACTCGCCCAGGGCGAGTAGATTCAATGATTTGTCGAGCCCTCAGGGTATGTATATCACTGGCTGAGAAACACTGCTCTAAGTAATATCTCACAAACAATGAGAAACTCTTTTCAGCACTCCCTGATTGCACTTCCTTTGCTAGCACCTGTTTAAAGCTAACAAGTGCAGCAGCTTGCTAACATGAGTTAGAATGGGAGGCACAACTGTATCAGAGGATAGCCACCAGAATGCAATTCCAGCAGAAGTTTCCTATTAATTTATATTTGCACGTCTATCATCAGCAGTCTTTACCTCCTTCTGCACTTCCAGCCCATTTTGCTGTCAGCTATCTCCCTCATACCCCTCTTCCTCAACTATTATTTCATGTTCTTCTCAGACACTATGACTTTTAACCAGAGGATATGTCACATAGCCACTAATGTGTCTAGGGACTGATCCAAAGCCCAACAACCACTGAGTACCTTTCCCTTGGCTTCAGAGGGCTTTAGTTCAAGACAATGCTCCTCTTTAAAGATCATTAAGTGGCTCCTGGAAATCATAGTACATTGGTTCTACCATAAAATTGTTGGCAAACTGAAAAAGAAAGGGATTCACTATAACACCCTGAACCACTATCTAATGACTGAAACCATTGGCTAAATGCCCAGAATTGTAGGACCCACCGCCCATCAAGAAAATAACAGAAAGCATTTGTCTTAGATTTTATGAACTCTCTATTCAGAGCATCAAGATTCAAAATGGGGTATTTACAATCCAACTAGGCAATGAGTTAGCAAAATACAATGGCTATAACAAAGTGATTATTTCCATGTCTCATTCTTCAATTGCACTAGAGATTCACGTTATGCCATTCTGGGACAGTATTTTAGTTTAAGGCTCTACCATTCTGCCTGGCTACAGCTCTGACACCATTTACCAAAATTATAATGGTGCTGACAGCCACATTACAGAAGTAGGACAACTGGCTGACTAATACCAACTTGAAATCATTATAAAAGGATAATACATGCCTTCTCTCCCTATGTAAGAATTTGCTCACTTATTTATTTTGCTTAGAGGAATGGGTGAGCAGAGTGCTGGTTCATTTATTTTGGGAAAGAAATCACTGGAAAAACTCAGCTATGTTATTTCCCAAAAATATTTTAGAGAAACAGCAGTTGAGACTGTGGAGGTGGGATGAGGAAGTAAATGAGAGAAATTCATCAGGAGTAGTGAGTTATGGAGAGTTTACAAGCTTAGAAACTTTACTATTGTGGCATTTATTAGTAGTGCTCCTTTTGGACATGGAACTAAAAGGTTGGGGCCCAGGCATTGAATGGAAAAAGTTACTGACATAGTGGTATTCAAATATTACATTCACATTTGGTCACACAAATTAAAACATAATATTCTAATATGTGTATATCTAAATTTATTTGCACTATTAAGAAACTCCAAGCTCCAGTCTTTAAAATAACATTATCCTGGCACATAAATATTAGACATGGCATTATCAGATATACATGTTGATATTAGACTAATGACAAAAATCCCAGGTTGAGAAACTCTTTACACAGGAGGATCCATGGACCACCAAGAGTTGAAACTGTAGCTTTGTATCTTCATGTGGGAGACCTATAATTTAAGAGACATATTCAAATCTTATAGTTGAATGATGCACATAAAAACTTATTTGATGTCTGTATAAAATGGGGGTCATTCCCATTTTTGTGAAGCCTTAAGAATTATGGTTGAAAATCATAGTTTAAGGACAAAATTAAATATAGTTTGTATCTACCCATGCAGGTAGAAATGTATGCAGTGTCACAGTTGTTAGCAGAATGGAGGCCATTTGAAAAGCCATCCTGAAACAAGTATGAATACGAAGGCTGGTGCCCGCACTCTCTTAAGTGATCTTTCCTTACACGTATTAGTGGTTTAACAAGAGGGGGAAACACTAGCCCAGTTCTTCTTCCTGGGCCGAAAAGTCAGGCACGGGCAGGGAAGGAACTTAACACAAAACACTTGTAGCGGCCTGTCCTAGCGAGAGGACGTCCCCGTCCCGCTGACACGATGCACTCCGCGCGCAGCATGCCACGGCGGGCGGGCGCTGCCCTGCGGCTCCTCGCCGCCTGAGAACTGTGTGAGACGAGGCGGGGGCGGGTGCTTCAGGGCGTGCGCCGAGAGGATAAGCGCCTCTCAGGGCACAGCAGGTGCGAGAGCCATGGCAGCGGGGCCGGCTGGCCTACAGGAGGCCGCGGCCCGGTGCGTGCGCTGCAGCCGCCCGCAGCGGCAAGAGGGCGCCAGTGTCCGCCCGAGCGCTCCGCTCTCCTCTTGGCTTTCGCCAGCAGCGGGGCCTGCCCAGCATCCAGGTCTCTGCGGGAACCTCCAGAGTAAACGCGCCCGGGATTGGCTTCTGTCGGCGAAGGGGGCCATATTGGATCAGCTCGTCGCTCCTCTCACGCACCATTTTATCAGCGGCTCGGCTGCTTTCCTCGGCCTGCCGCCGCCAGCCCCACCCACCCCAGGCCGGGCCAGCTGCCCCCGCCCCCGCGGCGGGCTGTAGCGCGAGGAGAAAGTGCCTCAGTGAGGCGGACCCGCGCGCTCCTCCCGGCCCCATGCCGCCGCCGGCCCGCTCTCCTCCCCTCCGCACACCCATCGCTCACTCCTCCCCCGGCTCGCGGACCCGCTCCCCTCCCACTTACCCCTCCTTTCCCGCGGTGCGCCGTGTCAGCCAGCGGCGGCGGCCCCGGCCAGGCGGCCAATCAGCGAGCGGGTGACAAATATGCAAATGTGCCCCCCCAACCCGTCCCCTCGGGTTCGCTGGGGCTGGTCTGGGGTCGCGGCGCGGAGCTAGTGAAACTTCGCCAATAGCCCTCCTGCTTCCCTGCCCGGGCGGGGGGAGCAAACCACGCCGCGCCGCCTCCTCCTGCTCCTCCTCCCCCTCCCGGGCCTGTGCCAGCCACCCGGTAAGTGGTGCCCCCCGCCAGCGGCTGCCTGCGCACCCCGGGGCCAGAGAGGCAGGGGATTCCCCCAGGGGGAGGGGAGCGGCCGCCGCCCCCCGCGGTCTGGCCGAGGGAGCTGTCAGGCGCCGGGCATCTCCTCGCCTCACGCGTGCCGGCCAGGCGGCCGCTGCCGTGTAATGGCGAACCCGGCGGTGAGTGCGTGCGAGGGGTCGGGCTGCTCCCCGCCGCCCCCGGAGCAGGCCGCGCTTCAGGTGCCGGAGACACGGGCTGGCCCTGGCTCCCCACCGCGCCCACGCGAGGGGACGGCGCGGCCGGGCCTGCCCTCGCCCGCCGAGGCCGAGCCTGCTTCCGCCCCTCAGGCAGGCGCGGGGCGACTGGCACAGTCGGGCTCGCTGCTGCCCCTCGCACCTACTAGGCGGGCGTGGGGGGCCAGGTGTCCCCCCGCCGGCAGCGCCTGGGCTCGGGGGAGGGGGATGGGTTGGAGCCAGCTCCAGCCGCCGGTAGGTCGGCGCGGCTGGTTCCCCAGCCGGCAGGAAGGCGGCGGCGGAGGGCGAAGGATTGGAGCTTGGCTGCCCATCCGGCAAGTGGGCGAGGCTGCGGGAAGACTGGAGAGGCTGCAGCTGGCTGCCCGCTGAGAGGGCGGGTGCGGGGCGGCGCAGGCAGAGAGAGGGAGGCTGAGGTTGGAGCTGGCTGCCCCCCGGGCGGCGGGAGGAAAGGGGGCGGCCGGAACAGAGCTGTCTGCACGTTGGGCAAGGGGGCGTGTTGAAGCTGGCTACCTGTGAGGCAGAGGAGGGGTGTGCCTTGGGGCGCCGGCCGTGGACCTGGCTTCTCCACCAGACGGGAAGACCAGGGCGGCGGTGTGGGTGTGGGTGGGGGGAGCGGGAGAGATGGCAGTCTGATTTTCCTTTAGGAGACTTGTAAGGGGCTTGGAGCGCAGGTTCTAGGGGTTGTTGCTTGGCACATGTGGGACTGGGGCTTGAGTCTGGCCTCCTAATAGACAAGGTGGTAAGGAGAAGTCTAAGCTAGGTCCCTGGGTGGCAGGATGGGCATTTTGAGCATGTGTCCCTATTTGGTGTTTTAGCTGGGTTGGAACAATATATGTCTGCTGAAGGTGGAGGCTTATGACTGTTTTCTGCTGAGGGAAAGGACCTACTGCACACAGGATGGTGAGGAAGAAAAGGAGGGGAGGTGAGGAAGAGAATATTCAAGAAGTCTCCCTTTGCAAAGGTGACATCGAGGCCCTCACCTCTTTTTCACCCTCCTCATTATAGACTATCCCACATCCACAGTAAAAACTTAAATGAAAGCTGTATCCCCTCACCATGACAGGCTACAGAGGAGAGACTAAAGAGCCTTGGGCTAGCAGGCATAGTCCCTGGGTAGAAAATGGAGACCAGGGACAGAGAAAAGGGAAGGACAAATAAATATAATGCTGCAAAACCATGTTGGTGGTAGAAAGGGTTCTGACCTCCTCTGCCCCATTTGTCTGAGGTCTTGTGAATTGCTTTTAAAACTAGCTGTCAAGGGTGATCCTCCACAACAAGAAAAGTATGCTTATTTGTCACAGGAGGTTTCTGTATCCCATTTAACTTTTGTGAATTCCTGAAACACCAGTTTGTTAGTGCAAGCTGTATCTCACCTTTTTCATGTCATTTAATAGTAGTTGCAGCTGGAAACTTATGAGTAAAAAGACTGTTGGACTTTGCAGAGAAATAGTTCCTCTACTTCCTTTAATATCTTTGAGCAGTTACAGAGTTTCTATCTGGCATGGGTTGTGAATGTTGGTTTATATCTGTCAGTGAAATATTGTGTATTGTGCTGAGTTCCTTCAAGTGGCATGCAAAATCTTAAAACTTAAGTGTTTTACCTCAAATTTTGGTAATTACCTAGGTGGAAGAGCAAAACAATATCCTGCTTATTTCCTGACAGTCATATGATAATGTGATCTGTTTCTCCTTTCAGGCATCTACTAAATCTTGAACTGCTCAGACACACATGCTTGATGGGGCTCCAAAATACCATTGACTTCAATTCCTATTTTAACATGTGAAGAACATAGAAAAATAAATTACAGTTACATCATAAGCAATTTAAAGAGCTGTGCTTTTGACAACTCATGGATATTATAATAATTAACTACACAAATGAAAAATACTTCTTCATAGTGAAATTGTTACTTATAGGATATCTTCAACAAAAGGTTGTCAGCAATACCTAATTTTCTGTCAGTCTAGGAACATCACAGTACTTATGAATTGCATAAAGATGGAAAAAAATGGGAAATATTATGCTAAAACTTGCCTTCATTAATTGGAATATATAAAGATATATTCAAAGGTGCTAAAATCATTGTTAGTCTGTTTTGCTTAAGCTGTTAGAATTCAGTCACAAATATAATGTATCAGCACATGATTCTGTATACAAGCTCCTAATAGAGGTTTACATTGAAAAGTAACCCAACTTGTCTTTGGAAGACTTGTTGGCGCTTCTGTCCATCATTACTATGACTAAAGAAATCTGATTTTTAAAAGATGCTGAGTAGCTGCAGCTCCCATAGACTTCAACTGAGCAGTTGATGCTGAGGGCTTCTGAAAATCAAGCTATGAGCTCCTAGTCATTGCTGGCTTGGTATATGATATAAGCTCAGAGTGAGGAAAATGTTTTTAGTGATGGTATTGGTACAGGGCTTTGCAGAATGCCATGCAGCAACTATTAAAACCTTAAAGCAGATGTTGCTCATCTGTTTCTTTTCTGTAAGAAAGACGAGTCAGTGACTGAAAGAGATGAAAAATTAGACTGACAGTTTGATTATACTGCTTTACTTCTGTGAACTTAGGTAATAGGTGTGTTTTAATTTGTGTGCTTCCAGTCCTCCACCCCAGCGTGGGAAACATAGTATTTCTTTATTTTGTGTAATTCATTTAAGCTTTGTCTACTAACTAAAAGTAATGTAAACTGCAGCTCCTATTTAAAATATTATAAAATGATTAGGTCAGCCACACAATTCTGTAGAGATTATCAGGTATAATTCCTTAAAGTGTTGCCTTGATCCCCATTTGTCAGTCCTGCTATATGAGTCCTTGTCTACATGAACCTAATGTCTAGACACTGGAGCATTGCATTAGTTTGGTAGGAATAATTAATGGAAGTTGGAGCAGAAGGAGAGTGCAAAGTTCTAGTTCAGTCCTGTACAGAACTACATTACAGTAATATTGTGACTCTGATGCTGCTCACAAACAGATTCATGAGGTAAATTTTATTTGCTCTTTTTATATATAATTTCACTCAGTTTTTAGACAAATAAGGAAATTAAATCACAGATGAACAATTAAACCTTTATGACTTTTTTTCGTTCCATGTAAACTAGTTGAAGTTGATAATTTTTCTCTTCTGACTTCTCTAATCATTCTTGTTACTGTGATTGTTCCTTGCAGACTAAGGGACAGACTGCTCAATATACTCATCATGGACATCTCATTCTTTCAGGCTCTGATGGCATTCTGTTTTCTCCTTTTTCGGCCTCTTTCTCAGACTAGAGGTAGGGCTTTTTAGGAAGAATCTGAAGTTCTCTAAATGGATAATAGATAAACCGAAGCCCAGTTAGGGGATTTTGTGAATCCAGAGGTCTAAGAACTGATAGCTAGGATTCCACTGTCATTTAGATTCCCAGAGGGACGTCTCATCTGTTCAGTGAGAGGAAGAAGTGAAGATTTTTCTTCATCTTCATCATGTTGAGTTTGCATGCTATTCAAATATGATTAGAAAGTGCTGGTAATTTTTTAAATTTCTCTGGCCATATTGGCAAGAGAGCTTGTTTAGCTGTTGGTCTTCTGAATGTAGTAAATCTCCTTTTGAATATAAATACTGGGCATTTTACATAACATTCCCATAAAGAATACATTAAAAACTAGATGCTATTGCTGTCTAAAAAATGGTGAAACTTACAGGATACTGAAATGTAAAAATGGAAACAGTCCTAAAATCAAAATTTATTTTTGTGGCAAGTAAAACATACCTTAGGCATTTAAATATTTTCATCTGTAATGCACACAGAAAGAAGAAAATGTTTAGAAGTCTTGAGTATTGTTTATTATGGGAATATTTTCAGAATGGTTCATGTGCAGCTAGATACATAACTACATTTTAGTGACCACTCATTTAAGGTGTTTGTGTTGCAGCATTTGAGACTGAAGTTCTCTCATGTTAGCCTGCCACCATGCTTCCATAGGCGTGTGCAGCACATTTCATTAGGGTGTGCACCCAAAGAATTTTTTTAAAATGCACTTTGACTCTCCCATTAGCCACACCCCTGGAGGTAACCCTCTCCGGGCAAGACCCAAGGACTTTTCCCACCATCCTCCTACCAATAGGGATTAGTTTGCCTCCCCCAGCCCCCCCCCCCATGCAACTATCCTGCAATTGCATTAATCCAATGTGTGTGACATTAATGCGGGGGTGGAGAGGCTGGGGGGTGGGGGGGAATGTTTCCTCCCATGAGCAGAATGAATTTTGTGTTGTGCACCATTACCAAATTCATGTGGCTTGTTTGGATGTGCCATTGTGACACCCAAGATATTAATAAATATCTACCTTTCCCCTCTGCTGCCATGTCTCCTCCCCTTGCTCCATCAATTCCCCTGGTGCCTGCTGCCCCCCAACACCTCACCCTCCTCTGCTGTCCTGACTCCTGCCCTTCTCACTGCCCTCAGCCTTCCTGAGACCTGCCCCCCCTCCACCAGTCCTTCTCTCCCCTCTGTGCCCACTCCTCCAGTAGCCCCACTCTGATCATGTGAGCTACCCTTCCTCATCCCTTCGTCTAACACCTCCCTCGCTTCTCTCCTCTGGTGCTGGTCCCTCCCCTGCAGGTGTCTGCCCTTCTGCTTCACTCCTGGAATCTCCTACACCTTCCCTTACCCCTGCACCCTCCTGGTGCCTCCCCCTTTCCTCACTGCCCCTGCCCCCTTTGCCCTTTTTTCCCTGATGCCCATCCCCTCACCACCCTATGCCCCCAATCCCCTCATGCCCCTGTGCCCTCACACATGATTTGCTCCAACCCCACCTTCCTCATGCCTACCCCTTCTGTCAGGCCTTCTCCCAGCACCTCCCCCTCCAATCCCCAGTGCTCTTACCCTCTCTTCTTCCAGCATCACCCTGTCCCCCCTCCTGCCCTTTTCCTCATTGTCTCCACTTCCCCCCTAGCATTTGTGTCTCCTCTACCCTGTCCCTTTGGTGCCTTCTCCTTTCTTCCCCCTCTCCCCTCCCTTTCCGTACAAGCCCCTTCCACCACTTCGCGTTTCTTCCTCCTCCACCCTTCCCTACCACAAAAGCCCCTTCCTCTCCCACCCCTTCCTCTTATTCCCCCCCCTTACCTTCAGCTTCTGCCTTACAGCTTGCAGGGCTGGAGTCAGAGTTGGCCCAACCTGCAGGGCCGGGGAGGGGCACCCCCGGGGCGCCGTATGGTGCTGCAGGGTGGGGCGCCGTGCGGTGCTACCGGAATGGGCGGGGGCATCTCTGGGGTGCTGCGCCATGCTGTCGGGCTGGGCAGGGGCACCTCAAGGGCACCACGCTGTGCAGTGGGGCTGGGAGGGGGCGCACCCAGGCGCCTCAAAGGGGCCGTGCCGTGCTGCTGGGCTGGACGGGGATGCCTCAAGGGCGCTGTGCCATACTGCCAGACCGGGCAGGGGCGGTCCTGGGCGCCTCAGGGGTGCTGCGCTGAGCTGCTGGGCCATGAGGTGCGGCCGGGCCGGGTGCGGCCCAGGGCGCAAAAATGGCTCAGGCTAGCCGGCCCACCCCGTGCGCACGCTTATGCATGCTTCATTTATAAAATTGGAGGGAACATACTTGGGGTTCTGTCTTCAGTTTCTCTCAGTTCTTGGCTTGTTTGACAACAAAGGTGTCCATGTAATGTGAGCAACAGTTGTACTGAAATTTCAGACTTACTTCAGAGTGGATGGATTAAATGGATATCAGATATTAATGTCTTTGGATACCGCGTACATCTTTGAGTGAATTTGTGGATCAAAACTTTGATAGATTCATTTTTGTTTGTTTTGTATTAAAGACTAGAAGGGATGCTTTTGATCATCCAGTCTGACCTCAAAAACCACTCAAGATTTTTGTTAATTTATTAAATCAGCCATTTCAAAGCTTGTACTTACATAAAAAGTGGAATCTAACATAAGATGAGGCTGTTCTCATGACCAATACCAATTTTGACTGTGCTTCATTTAATTAATAGAAAATTTATTTAAAATGAATACCAAATTGATTTCCTCTTTCAGCAGAGTGTTATCTACTTTCTTTTATGTAACATGGCATGAGGAATAAAAAAGTTTTCTGTGCTTTATGATGTCCCAGTATTCATTCTAGACAATTGTGTAGGCTTTCACTAATAAATGCAATTTAATAGCCTCATTTAATTTTAAAGTATAACACAGAACTGAATGTCATGAGAGAAAAACTTGTAATAGCTTCTGAGGACTCTTCCTTACATTCTTCTCCTTTAAAATAATACAAATAACATGAACTTGCTGTCATTTTTGTACAGGGTGGTTTGATTTACATTGCCAATTTTAATCCATTTAAATGAGCACGCAAGAAATCTTGATGTAAATAATCAATTTTAATCATGTTTTGCATGCTCTTTTTCATTATTTTCATAAAGAAGGGTTGATTCTCACTGTCTGGCAACCATTAAAACATGTTGATTGTAACTAAATATAGTCTTTACACTAAATGCAATGCTTCTTTTTGCTAACCAGGAGGATATTGTATCTGTATGGATTTATTTAAGCATTTACATAGCTTAACTTAAAATTATTTATATGCTTAATTTTTACATTTTACTAGTTAGAAAATGGTGAATTATCCATTTCTAATTTAGTAGCTATTTTACTTGTGATTTGTTTCATTCACTAATTGGATGGGAATTTGAATTCAAGTTTAAATGAATTGAAATAGCATTTTAAATTAATTACTACTTTAAATGTGCTGAATACATAAGGGGGAGAACAGTTTATCCAAACATGTTTTGTCTTGACAATGAACTGATTTATTACACAAATTTTCTATAGTTAGAAAACGTAACTGACTGCGGTTGGTCACCATGCCCTTCAAGATTTTAAATATAGTAGATTTAATTTTTTTGTGCTTTCCTATTTCCTAGTTTGTTTCTTAGCCATTTGAAAGAACCCTTCATTGAGCTAAGCTAATTAAATTGAAATGAAATGTTGTTTCTGCACCTTTAGAAGAGGCTACTGCTGTCCAAAAGCTGTTTAAGCACTTCAACAAATTTTTATTCTGGGTGCTTAATGAGTGACTTCCACCAGTTCAGTGGTTTGCCTTTAGCAGCAAACATATCTGATAATGTATTTTTATTTAGTTTGTTATTTTAGCTGATTACAGTGTGTTAGTCTTATAGGTTATCAGTCTAATGTTACAATTTAAAATAAATTTTATTTAATTTAAATTACAGCTGGTGTCTTGATGTAAAAAAAAATAACTTTCTTTTATCCATTATTATTGAAAATGAACTTAGGTCTACTTCTCTTCTCATACTATAGTACCTTGGAGAGTAAAGCCATTGCAGTTAGTGGGATTAAACTGGTGGTCAAACCCATGTACATGTGAAAAGAATTAGGCCTTGGGTTTGTGTTTCTTGATTGCTTCAATGTATAGTCTTTCAAAATATGTTAACATTTTTCAGATGTCATAATAAAATTAAGTCTCTAATCTAAAGCTTTTGTCTTCTGAGCAATTCACAATTATAATCCCCAGAACCCACTTGTGAAACAGGTATGTGTTACCAATTTTCTGATAGGTGTCAGTGAAATAGGTTGTGACAAAGGGTGTTGGTACTAAAACAGGAATAAGAGCTGAGGTGTTCCTGCCTTTCCACTCCTGTATGCAGATGACAAGAATTCCAGAAGGTGTTCTGAATCCATTGTCTCTGCTGAAACCATAATTGTGAAAGATAATGAAATTCTCAGTAAGATACTTACAGCTCAAGATACTGTCACTTAGAATTTATTTTGTTTTTAAGTTGGGCAAGACAGTCTATTAAAGAAGTCTAAAACTTTTCTGCAGTACATGGTTTGGGGCCTATATATGTCAATTTTCTATTAGAAGCGCTGTTAGGCTACATCTACACTACAGCAGAAAATTGACTTAAGATACTCGACTCCAGCTGCGTGAATAACGTACATTAAGTTAAATTACTGCTGCATCTGTTCCTCAGGAGGTTGATGATAGAAAGTGTCCCGTTGCCTTCCCTTATTCTTCTTGTCTGGAGTAGAGTAACAGGTTCGACTGCAGAACAATCTGTGATTGATTTGGCAAGTCTTCACTAGACTTGCTATATTGACTGCCGGTGGATCAATCTCAGAGCATCGATTCCTGACGTACCATAGATGTAGCATGAGAATGGTAGAGAGGTTTTATGTGCTTTTCATCTCAAGGATGTAGGACTTGCCTTGTGAATAAATGTGATGATGAGAGGAAAGGCTGAAATTGTACTTTCTCTGCATAATATTATAGACTAAATATATGGGTATCTGTGGTACCTTAATATGAGCTTTATTAAAGTTTGAAATTCTGTTTTTCTGAATATGCATAGAAAATTACTGAGACTGACGTAAACAATCTTCAGTACTATCAATTTGTGTTCAAATCAGTCTGTCAACAGCAAAATAAATATGGCCTCTGCTTTTACCTTTGTTTACACCCTTGTTCACAATACAATTATCAAGCTCAGAATACCACTACACAACTTGGTAGCTGACAATGGCTCTTCAGGACAGTCATGAAATTGGAATAGCGGAGTTACTGAAGGTCAAAATTAATGTGTATTAGTAGAGTTGTGTAATGAAGGGTTAGATTGTGAAATGGGTTAGTAGCTCATTATTTTATCTTTGGAGATTTGTAATGCCTGGTTTTGCTCATTTCTTCATCCTTTATGTTTTTTCTCTTTTTAACAAAAGATTCGTCAAAGCTTCAAATACTCCGTGGTTCTGAGGCTAGCAAGTGGTCTCTCTTGGCTTAAGAATGAGAATCTTCTGTTTCCTGTCTCATTTGAATTATTGACAGAATCAATTTGAAGAGAAGTTGTGATTGATATCTGTTTCAAATAAGAAAACATTTAAGCAGCAGATATTTGCTGCAGTTGGTAAGTGAAGTTAAATCAGTTTTCTGTTGTTGGGATATTTTTAAACTAGTGGAGAAGAAAATGTTGGATTGTAAGATTATGGTTTATTTTTTCCAGATTAAATTAAGTGGAAAATAAATACCATTAATCTGTGTATTGCAAAACCTTATGCTATCATAACTTTGCCTAATGTGTAGTGCAGGTTGAAACTCTATTAACTGAGATTCTCTGGTCCAGCAACATCCATGATGGATTTGCAGGACCAGAGAGTCCTGGTGGAGGGCCAGTGGCATGGATGCCTGTGGGACCAGCATGGCAGTGGGCTGCCTGCAGTGAGCTGAAGGTGGGGCCATCCAGCACATGGCAGCAGGTCTGCGCTGCAGGTATTGGAGCCAGGGTAGCGATGGCTGCTCAGCAGGGTCCGCAGGGCAGCAGGAGGTGAGGAGCCGGTGGGGGTGAGGGATGGGGTGGGGAGGCAGCAGCAAGGGGTTCAGAAATGACCTCCCTGGTCTGGTAAAATCCCTCATCCAGGACAGGTCAGGGTCCCGAGGGTGCCAGACCAGGGAGGTCCAACCTTTACTTATTAACCAATGATCTCTTAGTTATTTGGGAAAGTTGTTTGTACATTGAGTAATACTTGAATATTAATTCTGGAAGTATGGGTTCTGAACTTGATTGGCATGTGGGGAGAGTTTTTAATCTCTGTGAAGGGGGGGGGGTCTCAACTTTTTCTGTTATGATATGAAATTGAAGTATAAGAAGAAATTCTAAAGGAAATTTTTGTGGATATTTTTGTACAAAATTCTTACATATCACCAAACACAACAGAAGAAAGATTAGAGGATGTTTCAGCAGGGTGTCTAATTGTCTTAGACAAAACTATGTTTTTGCATCAATTAGAAATCCATTTTTAGGGAACAAGAATTCATAACATAGAACAGCTTGTAAGTAGGTTAGGTATTAGGGATGTGAACAACTAGTTGACTATCCGGTAAGCAAATACTTATCAGATAGTTGTCCCTGGGGCTATTGCTACACTTGAAAGACGAAGGTGCCCTTATCCAGTAATCGAATAATCAATGCAAACTGCACCAACTGTTCAATTAGCCAATTAATCTAAATTTAACATCACTATTAGGCATATCTCAGTCTACCAACTGTAGAATGAGTTTACAAATTATTAAATAATAAAAGCACGGCAGATATTGCAGCGTATATATCAAGAGTGCATATTAAATACAGTTTTAACATAAAATTATTACCACCAGTTTATGATAAACGGTTCTTCGTTAGGCCAGTAACTGTGTTGAGCATTGTTTGGAAGATGCATGGAGAATGAGTTGTATCCTGCTTAAAATATTGTGAAGTTTCAAAAAATAAGATGATGCAGTTAGGTGTAAAACTTCACTGGTAAATTTGAAAGCTTCAGAGGGGTAGCCGAGTTAGTCTGTAACTCTTTAAGTCTGAAAAACTTAAAAAACAACAAATAATCTAGCAGCACCTTAAAGAATAACAAAACATGGTTAGGTGGTATCATGAGCTTTTTAGTGGGTACAATCCACTTCTTCAGATGACTGGAGTATTGTAAGTCCAGATCCAAGAATAAATAAGGAAGGTGAGGGGGTTGGGCAAGGAGGGAAGAGAGGGGGAAAAAAGTAGTGAATTAGATGTTCAAGTTACAAGAGGCTGATAACTTGAACCTGAACATCTAATTCACTACTTTTTTTTTCTTTCCCCCCTCTTTGTCCCGCCCCTCACCTTCTCTAATTTATTCTTGGATCTGAACTTACAATACTCCAGTAATCTGAAGAAGTGGGTTGTACCCACGGAAGCTCATGATATGATCTACATGTTTTGTTAGTCTTTTAAGTGCTACTAGTAAATTTGTGTGTGCATGTTAATAATGGCTCTCCAGAGAAACTAAATATAAGGCTGCTACCTTAGGGAAAGTATCATGTTTTATATGGAGAAATTGATCTGTAAGAGTACGTCTACACAGCAGTGTTATTTTGGGATATGTGACATTATTTCGAAATAACATAATGCCGTCTACACAGCCGTTATTTAATAATGGAGGACTTCTTTCTCTGACTCATGTAATCCTTGTTTCACGAGGAGTAAGGGAAGTTGAAGGAAGAGGGTTCTTCCTTCGACTTCTGGCTATGTAGACCACACCAAAAGCCGAATTAAGCCATTTTGACTTCAGCTATGCAGTTGATGTAGCTGAAGTTATGTATCCTAATTTGATTTTGCCCTGCAGTGCAGACATGCCCTAAAAGCATATAGAATATAAGCTTATTTCCCCCTTTTTTCCCTTCCTGTTTAGTATTGGGGAAAGGGGGATAGTATGCTTCATTGTGTGTTCTCTATTGCAGGGGACCCAGAAACTTATTTCTCCTCACACCCCTGTGCTCACCATAGTCTTTTTGCATACTTGGTGCCTCTTGTAGGCTCTGTGGGCTCCATTTCCCAATATATTCAGTGGGGGATTGGAGCAGGTCTGTTGAGTAAGTGCACTAACCCCCATTCAGCAATATTATTTGATATTGGCAAGTACATCTTTTAAGCTCTGGTGTGTTACCACAGCAACACTTTTGCTATCACCTAAATAGTTTACCATATAAGCATTAGCAAGTTTAAATCTCAACCTTTTAAGAACAAGTTTTATTCATTCTTGAAAATTATATTCAAAACTTTAAAAATAATCCTTAAAAATTTTAAAAATCCGGCACACAAATCTGTTTACATATCTATTACAGCTATCTTTCTCCCTTTCATTATGTCCTTTTCCAGTCATTAAAAAACCCTTCACTTACCTAAGATAAGTGAACAAATAGAAATTTGCAAACTTGCTTTAAAAATCTTCCTTATTTATGAATACATGTAGAGCAGGGGTGGCCAACCCAAGGCTTGCGAGCCACTTGTGGCAGTTCACCCCTGAAAGTGTGGCTTGTGAAGCTGCCCCATGAATCCCTACAAATGGCCCCTGGCTCCCTGTGCTTACTGGGTGCAGGGGAGCTGTCCAGCATGGCAAAATGGTGCCGGCAAGAGCCTGATGTGGCCAAAAAGCCTAACACGTGGTTTTTAAAGGGGCACCATCCATTTTTTTTCTCAACAATTCTCAACAATTCTCTTTGCATTTTTTTCCGCTGCAGTTTCAGCTCTTTTTGTTTAATGGATTGGCCACCCCTGATATAGAGTCTAATGATTCCCAAGTGATCAGTGTGATAGAATTTACTCAATATTTGAATTAGCAGATGTTAAGATATGACCTTGAAGTGTGGGTGTGATTTGGCTTTTGTCACTGTGCTTTACTTTCAGGATCTTAATGATGAGTGACCTGTTTTGGGATAAGCCTCACCCTGAGTTACTTAATGCTTCACAAAGGATATGCACCCTTAATTCATAGGTAAGGATTCTTGTGATTTTTGACTAGTCATTTTAGCCACTACTTTACAGAATGGGGGAAAAAAAACAGGAAGATTTCACTTTCAGCAACTTATTGTTAGGATTCTTTGCTAATCCGAAAGTTTTACACCATGGCATCATGTAAGAGTTTATATTATGTTGTTGTAATTTTTAACCTGTTTTCCTAGAATGTGCCTATATTAGTCAACAGAATAATCTCTTAAGTATCGGTGTTTTTACTTGACCATCCCATCTCTATGGGGGTCTTTTAGAGCTAGAGGAACCAAGTGATTGTATTTATGTTTAAATTCAAAAGATCTATGAGTATTTTTTTAGTGTAAAATAGACCCATTTTTACTCTGGGAAAGCAGTCTGCATTTTCAGTGGTAGAATGTGCTTTTGAATGTTTAAAGGGAACATTTCAGTTTTTTGCCTAGGGTAGACCACAGTGGAAGCAACAATTTCTGTTGTCGTGGCAAGCTGCTGTGTGCTCCATAGTATCTGTGAAACTAAGGGGAGAAATTTTATGCCAGGGTGTGGGTCGAAGGCATAGCACCTAGCCACTAATTATGAGAAACCAGATACAAGGGCAATAAGGAAGGCATGTTGAGTGGCACTCAAATCAGAGAGTCTTTGAAAAACAGCTTTGTGAATGGCCAGACAGTGACATGACTGACTGTCATGCGTGTTGCTCTTAAGGTATCTCCTTCATTAAGTGTGTTTGCCTGGAAACCCGAATTCCTTCTGCCCCCCCCCTTCTCCCTCCCCTCCGCCCCCCAGCAACACAAGCAATAAAGATGCATGAGTTCTCAACAGTATTTTTATTTAGGGAACATAAAGAAGTAGGGACAGAAAAGGATTTCATCATGGAATTAGGTGGAGGGAGGAAGGAAAGCAGCATATTGTTGAAGAGGAGGATTGTAATCACACACATGAGAGAATCATAGCCTTTTGTTCTGGGACACATCCTTGGGGGTTGAGTGTGAGGCTGCCCTTGATTTTCCCCCTACTTTTCCACTCTCCTTTCTCCACCCCTGCCCACTCCCACAGCATTCTAGGGCCCTTGGAAGAGGAGGCTATAAAACTTGGTGAGGAGGGAATGTAGGTAGTCATAGGCCAGAAGGCATGCCTGTGTATCTGTGACTCTGGCTTCCTGTCAATCTACCATGCGTGTCGTCAGCACCATCAAAACCCTCAAGATGTTCTTCTGAGTCTGTCAGCCGACGGTCAGGGCAGTAAGTCCCTTATGACCAGCTGAAGTTCTTTTAAATTGTGCTTGGTTCTGTTACAGCAACTGAAGGAGTCAGGTTAAAGCTTAAACAGTTACTATTTTATTGTTACAGGGTAAACTTAGTTGTTAAATGCTACTACTGTGTTACAGATAACACAGACACTACAAAGGACAGGACAGAAATTACACTAATAAGTCACTTACAGGTACCATGAAACCTTTTTGGTTCTCTGAGCTCTTATTAAATGCATGCAAAATAGACACATAGCAGGTATATATTCTCACCCCTGCGTTCCAGACTTGGCGTGGCCAGCGTCTTTCTCTCAATCCCTCGGGAAGAAGTAGGGCGAAGTTGGGCGTCCCACAGACCTCGGGAGACAATCAATACCTGCCAGCAGGTATAGATGATTGGAGCTCAAATGGGGTGGGCTGCTGAACCTCTTTTATACCCCTTGGGTCATGTAGGCTTCTTCCTGGTTTCAAGTGGCCAATTAGGAAAAATGGCTTTGAATGCCAAGTTTCCCACGAAGGGTGCAAAGCATAATTTACACCTGGGAAAATGCAGACAATGGGCACCTCTGGTATGTGATGGGTGAAGATTCCTCTCCTGGGACAGTGCAGGCGTGTCAATTACTGGTACTAGCCATCAGGGCGACGGGAGGCCCCGGGTCATCAGCTAGCCCATTTACTGTCTGGTTTCTGTTTATGGTAGAGTCAGGGACAGGCAGCACACCTGTGTTCCCAGGGCATCAAAGGCTGACTGCCTTTCTCTTGCTCTCTGGGGTGGGGAGGAAACAAGATGGGGTTTGTGGAAAAACAAGATGGGGTTTGTGTCTGGCTACAGTCTTCACTATGAGTTCCTGGCTCATTTTTCTGTAATTGTGCTCTGCTTGCATCTCCTGCACCAGTGTTTTCCTCCGTTAACTTAACTGCACTATGTCCAAGTGGGCACGTTGCATGTTCTCATTGAAAATGTCATCCCTATTATGTTTTCATCTTCAAATCTGTGATAGCCAAACAGCTGGAGGAGCCAGACCCATGGGAGCGTGCAGCAGGCTGGCTGTTTCTCCTGCTATAACCACAAGTGAAGGCCAGACTTTACAGGAGATGCATTGTGAAACATAGAACCAAACTCTTAGCATAAAGGAAGGCCTGTCCAAACAATAGTGATGTGTTATGTACAAGGCCACAGTTATGCTTTTAAGCACCCACTATGTAGCAGGTATACCACAGAGATCTTAAGGATGCAATTGGACTTAGGTTGCTGGCAGGCATGGTAAGGGGCTAGTCGAGGCTTGCTCTTTTGTTTCTGTTTTGAAAGCATGTGTGACACAGTGCTTGCAAATAACAGCTCTCTCAGCTAAGCAAGTGTCTGTGTTTGCAAAGGGGGGACATGGTGGCATGGAAACAGGACAGGGTTTCACACAGTGACATTATATTTGGCCCCCCCTATTTGCCGTGAGTGCAACTTTCCCTTCCCACAGAAGCCTGTAAGTGGGAAGGGAGGTCTAGGTGTGGCAGAAGAGTAAGGGCTCAAGCCATGCTTTGCTGGGGATAGGCAAATAGAGGTATACTGTTGTGGCATCAGTTAAATTGCTTCATCCAGGTGGCCATGCATGGTATCAGTCTTTGCTGATATAGTGTGATCAGAAACCTGGACCTTATACAGCAATGATTAGTGCTTTGCAATTATGCTAGACAACTTACTGCTGTCTTGGCATGGAAAGGTGCCCTTCTGTGAGAGTACCTCTGTGAGAGCTTTATGGAGATGTGCAGGGAGGATTATTGCTCTGTCTCTAAACACTTCAAAAAACTATTTCAGGGAGTCCTGCAATGTGTAGGTATAATGGCTGCCACGGATCATACGTAATACTAAAATAAGTAAATAACCGATATCTGACATCCCTAATAGAATGATTAAAAATGTGAACTCACTAGAAGTGTTCTCCTCCACCATCAGGGTCAGACAGCAAGATGTCTGGGGAGGATGAAATTGTCTCCAAAGTTATAAAAAGTTTCTGGCTGTCTGTGGGATCAGATGCTCTGAGATAGGAACACTCTCCTTTTCATCCACACTGTCCCCCAAGGCTGCCAGAGGAGTGTCCCTCCTGGCTGGGAAAGACTCGCTGCTCTGTCCTCAGCAGGGAGCGGCTATTGCTGAGGGAGAAGTGCTCATGTCCTCCTTCCTTTCCCTCGTGAGACCTGAACCCTTGGTGGGGCAGGGCTCACTGAGCAGCTGCAGGAGCTGTGCTGCCGTGCTACTTAGAGGGAACTATGGCCTTTATTTTCACTCAGCACCACTGGTATAAATATCCTGGTATATCCTTTTTCCATCATGCTCTGTGTGATCTTGGCATCATAGTAATTAAACGTTCAGGTAGATAAAAAATTGGCGTGGGTGGAGACCATCAGAACTCTGTCAAGTATCTGTGCGATTCAGGAGGCAGTTTGTGCCTACTCATCCATAAAAGTTGGTGGTTTGAGAGATGTGGAAGTACATACATATTGTATGTGTATAAGTAATACTTACAAAATTTTATATTTTCACTCTAATCTGTATGACTGTCTATAAATAATTGACTTCCCTTCTCCGTCCCGTCCTCTGTCTTTTGAAGGGGAATTTAGCATCTTGCGCTAGATAGTGTTTGGAAACCCCACAGACTACACTTGATCTTAGCCTTCAATAGTCTGAGAAGCGATTGAAGGCTAAGATCAAGTGTAGTGTCTATGGTGTTCATAATTTAAAACATTTTCAATGATGCAGCATTTAAAAGACAAATAGGTATTAGCAATGCTTTTTAAAAATATGCTGTTTATTACACATTTTGCTTATCACAAACGAATAAGAGAAATGTCAACCTTAATTATGTTTCACTTTAGAATACTGAAGTGTGTGCTATATTTTTCTGTTAGCATAACTGATGTGAAATATGGTAAAGGAAAGTATATTTCCTTTTCTTCCAAAGCAAGATTCTTTAGAATGGTAAAGAGGAGACTATATTCTAGTCTTTTGGGGCTTTTAGTTAGTCCCACCTTTTTATTTTCCTTTTCCACTGAAATTATTTTCTGAAGATAATCTGATCCTGCTTCCTTGCACATTTTTTTTATTTGGGAAAATGCAATATTAGGGTTTGTTGGTGTTGGCATTGCCTAAAGAAGTAGACCACTAGAAATACTCAGCTACCTCAGATGTGTAAGGTCCATGTATCTGTAGAAATCCTTATTTACAAATTAATTGTGGGTTGAAGAATTCATAACTTTGAACACTTTACTTATAATGTGTATGATGCATAATTTGCAGAATGGTGTTCCTCTTATCCTTCAAGCCACTGCATATAATTTCTGATGTGTATTGAAGGCATCACAATGTGAAGGGATATCGACTTGTCATCATCAGCATGACTTAGAATGTGTGATTTCTCTCCTATCTCTGCAATAGCTGGGGAATAGTTTGTACAAGTGGTCATTTGTAAATTGAGGTTCTGTTGGAATTATCTTTTAAATTACTAAAGGTGTCTTAATATTGACAAAATGCTGAGAAATTGTGGTGTAGTGTGAAAGTTTAAAGGGAGCCCAACCCATATACTGCAAAAGTCAATAGTAGTCCTTCCACTTTTAATGGGAACTGAATTAGGTTTCATGATTATACAATGTAAAACTATTTAAAAAGAAAATTCCAAAATATGTTTTGATCTGTCTCCAGTTGTTGGCTACTTGTCATTAAAAGGGAACTGTTTGATATTGGCGGCAAAATCAGAATTGTCTTTTAATCCTATCAAATGGATAAGTCTGACCTATTAACCAGCATAAGAGCAGAGCAGTGACCAATTTATGATTGCAAATATTGAAAAATGTTTATAGCAACTTGGCTGGAAGTTTAAATAAGCTGACTTTAAATAATAAGATACACATACAGTTTGGAATGCATCAGGAAGAAGCCTTTTATGACTCATTAGCCACCACTTTACATCCTGTTGCTTATATATTTTAACATATGGCACACAAAGCATATTTGGTATTGAACCCTGTTCAGACTTCCTTACCTACCCACAACATAGGGGTCTATCCAGAAAGAGAAAATTATTTTCAATGTTTGAGGTTGTCCCTAGGATGACCACAACACTTTCTGTGGAGCAGTCATGTCGAGGGAGTCAGTCTCTAGAGGAGAGCACTTTGGGGCGAGAATGGACAGGTGTTAGCAAAGGTGGGTTTCAAGAGTTAGAATTTTTCCTTCCATTGGAATGTTTAATGGGTTTTTTTTGTGTACAAGGAGGGAAAAGACTGTTAGAAGACTAATGCATATTTTCAAGAGATTTCTTCATTCTTGAAGATTTTGAGAGAGAGAGAGAGAGAGAGAGAGAGAGAGAGAGAGAGAGAGAGAGAGAGAGAGAGAGAGAGAGAGAGAGAGAGAGAGAGAGAGAGAGAGAGAGAGAGAGAGAGAGAGAGAGAGAGAGAGAGAGAGAGAGAGAGAGAGAGAGAGAGAGAGAGAGAGAGAGAGAGAGAGAGAGAGAGAGAGAGAGAGAGAGAGAGAGAGAGAGAGAGAGAGAGAGAGAGAGAGAGAGAGAGAGAGAGAGAGAGAGAGAGAGATATCTCTCTCTCTCTCTCTCTCTCTCTCTCTCTCAAAAATAGAACTTCTCAAATCCTGGGCTCTCTTAGCAAAGAGCCCTGACGGCCAGGGGAGGAAGCCAGCAGGAGTCCGGTGGTGGCCTGGGAGTCCCAATGGGAATGAGGCCGGTGGTAGCTGGGCCACCCTGGTTGCAGGGAGCCCCATTGCCTGGAGGGAAGCACAGCAATGGGGCTAGTGGCCAGCAGTGGAGCACTGATCTCCCAGCAAAATCCCTTGTTCTGGATGGCTCAACTCCCAGGAGTGCCAGACCAGGAAAGTCCAACCTGAAATAGAGCATATTTACATTTGAGCTTGCATGTTGGATGTTGTGTTGATCAGAAATATGGGTATGTTGTATTTCAGGCACCTTGTGAATAGATCATTTACCAATGCATTTCTAGCCAATTCTGTCCAAAAGCTTGACGATTTGTTCTTTTGTCTTTACCATATATATATTCTCTCCCCAAGATTTTCTTTGAGTTTGATCTTGTCATTGATTGCCTGCTGTATTTATTGGCTGCAGTAGGAGTTTGAGCTCATGAGAAGAAAAGTTTTGAAGTAAAAGTTCAATAGTTATGCCTTTTGTGGATTCTACTATGTCTTGGTGAAGTGGATTTAAATAAAATTAATCTAAATATAATGTTTCTGTAACTTTTTTCAGTTTAGCTGACGAATAATTGCCATTTACCCATCTCTTACTTATATATAAAGGGATAGTTTTCACAATTGCTCCACACACAATTTGCATGTATAAGTTCATATTATGCATGCATATTCTTCTAAAAATTTGACTTACAGTTGATTGTATTATAAAGATGTAAAAATATTGATAAAATACATTAGATATTTCCTGGCTGCCATTGTGAAAGCACGGCATTTATAAGCAGTATGTGATTTAGTCATTTTATTAATTTGTAATGGTAATTGACAGGTTAACTAGACTGAAAATCATGACAGAAATATTGAATAATTAAGTTTTTCATTAAAATAACCAAGCACTCATTCAGTTTAAAGGGAGCAAGTAGATTGAACTTAGTTTTACTTAATTTTGATGACATGTTTCCTTTCTCTTCTCGGATTTTGTTTGGTCTAGAATATACAGAATCATTACATGTAATACTAATTACTTATTCTGTAACTGTATAAAATATAACATTGGAAAAGAAATAAGTGAACAGTTATTTGTTTGTGGGACACAATTATTAGAATTTGACAGGGTTTAAAAGTCAAAATGAGTAACTATTCACTTCTATCTAAACATAGAGTAAAATTGACAAATTAATGTCGGGGAGGAGGAACTAAAAACTTAGTAAAGCAAAACTCTAGAAAAGTAAGTTTAAAGTCATTGCTCTTATTCTTTCTTCCCTAGGATGTTTTTATAGTTAAGGCATACGTTTCTCCAGAAGCACTAATGGATGTTGACATGCATTGGATAAGGTGGTGACCACTGGAAATAATCTGTTGCTGCTTGCTGCAGAGAGACTAAATTGACTCCATTTGGAGTTCACAAACAAAGCAGTGTGGACGTATCAAGATGACTGATCCTATGATGGATTTTTTTGATGATGCCAACCTTTTTAGCGAGACGTTGGAAGGTTTGTCGGATGATGCCTTTGTACAACCAGGACCGGTTTCGCTTGTTGATGAATTAAACTTAGGTGCAGAATTTGAGCCTTTGCACATAGACTCATTGAATCATGTGCAAGATACTCAAACACAGCAAAAGATGAGTGAATTTGAGCAGTTAAATCAGTATGATTCACTGAAACTTCAAGTAAATCAGTCTTTCAACAGTCCAGCTGACAGTGTTTTGTCACCACACACTCAATATAATTGCTCACCAATCCATCCACAAAACCAGTCCAATGGAATGTTTCCTGACGTGGCTGATGGTAGTCCTATGTGGGGTCATCAAACTACCACAACTATTTCGAATCAAAATGGGTCTCCTTTTCACCAAGGACATTCTCAGTCTATGCAGCAAAATAAAAGTTTTGTAGCACACCATGACTTTGCCTTATTTCAGGCCAATGAACAGCAGCATCAACGTGCCTCTCTACAGTCGCAACAAAGCAGAAACAATATCAACACAGGGCAAGACTCTCTGAGTCAGCCAAAAAACTTTCTGGAGGTTACTGTATCTGCTCCACACAGAGTTAGTGTTACCCATCCACCTCAAATTACTAATCCATCAGCTTCACAGCAGCCTCTCTCTGTTCAACAGTTTTCTCACAATGCCAGTGCTTCAATACATTTTTGTGGGAATCAAGAAGGAAACTTTGATGGACAGTCTCCAATTATGACTCCTTGCTCTGTTAATAGTACACAGCAGTTTTCTTCTCCATATTCTTACTCTAATAACCACATTTCTCCTACCAGCCTTCTACAGTCTTCTACTGCTCTTTCTACTAGTCAGCAAACACATCCTTTGTCTGATTATACTGGAAGTGATGCCTTTACATCTCAAACAGGGAACAAGCAAGAAACCACCGAGCACCTCTTGAATTCTAACACAACATTGAATTCAAATAATTTCCAAATGTTGCATTCAGCACATCCTCAGGGCAGTTTCAGTAGTTCAAAACTCTCTCCCATGAACATTAATTTTCCAGCCTCTGCTAGTTCTGCTTCTCAGATAAGCCATTTCAGTGATCCTATAGAAAGCAATGGTTTTTCATCTTTAGATGAGAATTTACTTCATCAAGTTGAATCTCAAGCTGAACCATTTACAGGACTTGATCCAGAGGACCTTCTTCAGGAAGACCTACTACCCCAATTTGATGATTCAGCATTTGTTCAGGACACTTCAAGCCACATGTTAGAGCATGACCTAGAACACCATATTACACAGTCCTCTGAGATTGCTCCGACTCAGTCTCAAAGTCAGATGCACCTTTGGCATTCTTCAGTTTCTAATCGGCACCTACAAGACAGAAATCGTATGGCCTTGGAAGGGCAGGTATGTAGCCCTTTTTTTGGCAGGGTGTAAATTAATTGTTCCAGTGAGCTTAATCATGCAGTACTCATTATTTGTCCATAGGTAACTCTAAAATCTCTGATCTGTTGGTTACTAAAGAATAAGTAACTTCTATCTGTGGAAGAAAAAAACGCAATTCATTTCCCTAAAAAGTCAAACCCTAACTATAAATATTGGTGGTTACACTGAACACTTAACAATTCGTACTCTATCTAAATGGAAACATATCTATAATTTAGATTTCTAAGGTACCAAAATGGTTAATATAGAGAGAGTTTTAGAAATACTCCTGCAGTATTTTCCTGGAACAAAGGGTTACAGTCTACATCTCATTTTTCCTGCAATAAGGATTTGTCACTTATGTATAGTAGGTATAAATATATTTTAAGTAATTATGTAGTTTAGTCTTTTATAAAAGATTAATTAAAGTATAGATCTGAGTCAGAGGGTCTGTTTTTCTTATAGTGCAGATTGTTTGTTACTTGACTGCCTGCAGTGTAGCCAGAGTTGTACTTATTTCCCACAGGGTATCTTTTTTACTGTTAGAATCAGTAAAAAAGATAAGAATCGGTCCTGAAAGCTATAGTGCTTGTTGAATTTTAGGGGAATAGAAAAAAATTGCTTCATTAAAACTTGAATAACTAAGTGTGAGAACTCCTTGTTTTACCTAACCTTTGTAAACCAGAAAAGCTAAATCCTGCCTATTACCTCTTGTTGCCAACGGTCTCTGTGGAGAACTCAAGAGAAGTGGTTTAGACTTTCTAGCTCAATTGAATGGGTAGCTGTGTCAAGTCTATTTAAAGTGATCTTCATTTTCCAGCAGTTTGTCAGGTGTGCTAATGTTGAATAGGTGTTTGATGAAAATGAGCAAAAATCACGTCCATCTTTGATTTTAATCAGCTTCTTTGATATTGTGATTTCATACATCTACTAGTTCTCAAGTTATCCTCTCCAGGAAAACAAACACAGGAAACCAGAAAACAACAATTGGTCCTGCAGCACCTTACAGACTAACAAAAAATGTAGATAGTATCGTGAGCTTTTCGTGGGTGCAAGCCACAACAAAAGCTCATGATTCTACCTAAATTTTTTGTTATTCTCTAAGGTGCTGCAGGACCATTTGTTTAAGTTGTTTCAGTTACAGACGAACAAGGGCTACCCTTCTGAGATAGGAAACCAGGATAAAACCTGAAGTTCATGTAAATTAGCGCAATGCTGTCCTGTTAGCTCAACCCTATGGCTTGCATTACCAAAGGGATGCACTCACCACACCCTGCTAAACTCAGTGATGTGAACTTAAAAGCTTTGTGAGCCATTTAAAATCAGAAGGGAGCATTGTGATGATCGAATATGAACTCTTCCATAATACTGGTTGTGGTGTAGGCCTGTAACTTTTGTATCAATTCTATAAGTTCTGTCTGAGCTCCATCCCATACTTTTTTAAGAATCACCGTATCACCATGTAAATTGTTCCAAAAGTTAATTTTCATCACTTTTTAAGTCCCTTTACTTTAGTTTGAATTTGTCTAGGACAAGATTCAGCTTGAAACTGTTTAATCTTCTTAGTCATTTCTTTGCACTGTCAGAAATCTTTTCCTCCTGTCAGTACTCATAAACCATGATCAAGTCTGGGGATGTAAAGGCTTAACCAGTTATCAGTAAGCATTTGCCTTACCAGAATGCTTACCAGAGTAACCAGTTAACTAGATCCCATCCCTGCTGGAGCAGCCAAGCCCACCACCTGCAGTGCGGCACAGTGGGACAGTTAATACTTTGAATGGGATTTTACAAGTCACCTCTGAACCGTCTCTTGAATATACTGTAGATTGAACTTCAGTCTCTCAAAGTAAGGCATGTTTTCTAGACCTTAAATTATTTTGTAGCTCTCTTCTGAATTCTTGTTTTTTAAACATTTTTTGGGAAAATTTAATGTACTTTTTAATTACAGTAGTGGTTTCACTAATGCTATATTTACAAGTAACCACTTCCTTAATCCTACTTGATATCCCCCTGCTTATTCCTTTAAGACTCACATTTGCCCTTTTAGCTAAAGCATTGCACTAGGCACTTACATTCAGCTGGTCACCTGCTATGATCCCCTACCAGGATCCCTTGTTGTAACATGTTGCAACTCACCGCTGTGGTGCCTCCTGCGGATCATTAGGGGAATCTGCTCTGTGCTGATGTCTTGTCGGCTGTTACCTATCTGATCTGCACTGCCTTGTTTCAGGATCCACACCTCTCTCAGGCTGTGACATCCTTCTCTACGGGTACTACCCTGCCCCAATAGCTCCATGCTCTGGGCTCCTCTCAGGATAGCACCCTGCAGCAGTGCTCCCGCACCCACACTCTGAGGCCTTGCCTCTGGGTACTGCTGGAGGGAGGTATCCCACTCACTGGGTTTCTTCCCTCCCAGGGGTCTCTAACCCTATATTCCCACCTTTCCTCAATGACCTGCTGTCAGTTGTCATCTAGCCTCTGCCTCAGGGGCAAGTTTGTCTGAAATGGCGGCCACTCATTGACAGAACGTGTGGACCTGCTGCCTTTGCCTGCCCTGGCTCCCTAGTATCTGCCTGAGCCCCTGTAGCTGGGCCTCAGCCAGGAGTTTATTCAGGCCTGAGCTCCCCTGAGTCATCCTACCTTCCTCTTGCACTGTTCTGTCCAAGTTACCCCAGCTAGCATGCAGTCAGGTCCCTCGACCTCCAGAGCAGGAGCAAGAGCATTCTCCTCTTCTCTAGGATCCTTTCTTATTCTATCTGGGCCCTGATTAGCTGTCGCTAGACCACCTCTGATTGGCTCCTGTGACAGCCCTCTAGCAGCGCTGGTTTTAACTGCTTTTATGATTAGACTGCCTCTCTACACTTCTTTTAAAAATTCCTGTTTTTCCAGGATCTAGTCGTTCAAGTGTGACCTATATTCTTTGTTTTTTAAACACATGCCTTTGCATGTATAAAATATGTGTTGTTCCAATGAGGCCACCTTACTAAATAACCCAGGGCAGTCTGTATCATCTTCTATATCTTCTGCAGATTTTACCATACATTTTATATTTAAGATACTGACTAGTATAAAGCTGAGAACAGATTCCTCCAAGACTCATAGAAACAGTCTCTTTGGATGATGATTCCCCATTTATAGTTACTTTCAGTTAACGTTCTTAATCTGTTGAATATGTGCTACATTGATTATGTGCATAATAGAATATTATCAGAATGTCATATGTTACTAAGTTAGCATTAGTACAGTTACCTTGATCAAGCAATCTTGTGGTCTTCAAAAAGAAATTTTTTTTTTTGATATTTTCTTTCTGTAAAACTATGTTAAATAGCATTCAGGATACTACCATCCTTTAATTATTTGCTGACTGCATTAGAATGTCCATACTAGGGCAGATCAATGGTCCATCTGTCCTAGCGTCCTGTCATCTGATTGTGACTAAGGCAGACGATTCAACCTGTGTTATCCACTCTCAGCTTCTGACAATCAAAAGCTAGGAACACTTAGAGAATGGGGTTGCATTCCTGACCATCTTGTCAAATAGTCATTGATGATCTGTCATGAATTTACCTAATTCTTCTTTGAACCTCATATAGTTTTGGCCTTTACAACATCCTCTGGCAATGAGTTCCACAAGTTGGTTGATTGTTGGGTAAAGAAGTACTTCCTTATAGTTTGTTTTAAACCTGCTGCCTGTTGATTGCATCTGGTGACCTATGGTTCTTGAGTCATGTGAAGGAGTAAATAACATTTCTTTATTTGCTTTATCTATATTAATGATTTTGTAGATTGTATAGTTACAGTTGTGTAGACTGTATTAATTAAGTAGGTCCACAACATTTAACTTGAAATCACAACAGTTGACATGACAGATACATAGAGCTTGCAATAAACAAGCATTATGTGGATCGAATAGAGGAGAGTTGGAAAGTGAAGTCCATCCTCTGCCCTCATCCAGACAGAAGGCACTGACCTTTGCCATATTGAGAGCTGTGACCTTCCTCCATGCACAGCCTATTTACTGTGTATCAAGAAACATTTGACCACAATGAATGAACTAGTGAACAAAATACAGTGTTTAGCAGTCTTCATGTTCTTTAATGTAGAGAAATGTTCTCTATAAAACTTCCAATGGTTTATAAAAATTAGATTTTTAGTCTAGCTTCAAGTGTCATGATTAAGTAGTCAGGTATGAGTTCAACTATATATAATTTTCAAAATTCTCTGTATCAATCTGACAATCTAATTTACCCATTCACTGAAGGAAATCAGAAGATTGTAATAGATGACCAGTTTTCTATTGTGGCAATAGCTATAGTAATACAAACAATAAATATTCATGTTTTGTTATGATTAACATTTAATTTGATTTAATGACTGTATCGATTCCATATTGAGAATCATGTAGACTTGTGTTCCTTTTAATAATGCATTTAATAGCTACTTAAGGGTAATATTCCTTTAAGTTATAGAGAGGCCACCTCTAGTTTCAACTTCATGTATGTACATCTAGTTAGGATGTCAATAATGACTATGGCTTTTGTAAATGTGTACATTAATCAACTAGGAACTGGTATTGAAGAAACCAAATTTTTTTTCAGATAGGCTACCAAACAGACTTAAAAAGAAGTGCTCTTAATTGCTGGTTCTCAACCAGTGGTCTAGGGCTGCCTGAGGTGTCACAAGCAGGTTTCAAGGAGTTTGCCAAACAGTACTAGAATTAGGCTCGCTGGGACCAAGAGAAGAGAGCTGAACCTCAACTCTGTGACTGAAGCCTGGGGCCCTCAGACCCTCCACCTGGAGCTGAAGCCTAAGCAGTGTACCTTTGCAGGGGCTCCTTTGGCATGGGCCTTAGGCACCTGCTCTGCTTGCTGTCCTCAAATGCTAGTTATGGCTTTAACATTTAGGAAGAAAGTTTTTGGGATATAGATTAGCAATGGAGAGTTTATAGCATGGATGGGAAGGGCTCAGATGGGGGGAGGGGAAAGAGAGCCTTTGCTTTAAATCACAATTTAAATCACTGCTCCAGCCCTGCAGCCCCTGCCTTGCCAGGAGGGGGGCATTCCACCCCAGCCCAGTTCCCACCCCCCTCTTACATTATTTAACTGGTTAACCAATTAAATGGGTCTTTACATCCATAAAAACAACAGTTACTTGTTTTAGAACTTTTATACTAATGGTTTGAATACTTGTAAAGAAAACTGTTTCTTATGGACTTATAAAGTGCTCCTTTGGCAATGCTGCACAGCCAGCAGGCTCTCTTGGTTTTGTCACAAGTTTGGTGTTTTTCTTAGTTTGGCTATTGCAATCCTGTGATTTTATGTGAGAGTCTCTGATTTTGTTTTTAAAGAAAATATCTAGTTCTTCCAGTTGAGAAGAAAATCTTGAAAACATTGTGCATGTACCCTTCACGCTTAAAAACCGCTGCAAGCTGGCGCAGGCCAGACTGAGCCCTGTAACTGCCTTGCCTTATTGACTACTTGATTAGTAAATTAATCGCATTTTCACATCCGCGTAGTGGACCACAAGCTAAATACGAGTTAACAGTGTGACACTGTTGCAAAAAAAGCAAACATGAATCAAGCTCATTAACATGACTGTTGTGAGAAAGACGCCAGAATTCATGCTTCTACTCTACTCTGCGCGGATTAGGCCTATGTTGGAGTACTGTGTCCAGTTCTGAGCACCGCATTTCAAGAAAAATTTAGAAAAATTGGAGAAAGTCCAGAGATGAGCAACAAAATTATTAAAGGTCTAGAAAATATGACCTATGAGAAAAGACTGCAAGAATTGGGCCTGTTTAATTTAGAAAATAGAAGACTGAGAGGGGACATGATAGCTGTTTTTTGAAGTATTTAAAAGAGTGTCACAAGGAGGAGGGAGACAAATTGTTCTCCGTGGCCTCTGATAAGTCTAGCAGCAGTGGGCTTAAATTGCAGCAAGGGAGGTTTAGATTGAACATTAGTAAAAACTTCCTGTCAGGGTGGTTAAACACTGGAATAAGTTGCCTAGGAAGGTTGTGGAATCTCCAGCAGCGGAGATATTTAACAGCAGGTTAGATAGCATTTAGACCATCTCTGATAGATGGCTGTTTGGTCTTGCTGTGAGGGTAGGGGACTGTTCTTGATGATCTCTCAAGGTCCCTTCCAGTTCTAGTATTCTATGATTCTATGAAATAAAACCCCCAACATTTATTATAGTTTTTTTTTTTAAATCTGCCCTATGATTTTTTGGGGGGGACCTGAGTCATGACTTTAATCATTGGGGTTTGCAAAATTGTATGCATCATATATCAACTGATATTTTTACATTGTCACATTTTGGACTGCAGAAGGGCCAAAGGTTGTTTTAAATGAGAATAGATTAAATATCGTTTACATACACAGAGGTGGTTACTGCAAATTGAGTTTGGCAGCGTGAGAGGTGTTAAAATTCCTTCCCTCTCCCCACTTATCAAAGACAACCACTCTTGGGCTTCTGGCTTTCTGTCTGTCACCTGACCAGGATATTTCTAAGTTGCACTGTTCACCGATGATGTGAA
Organism: Pelodiscus sinensis; assembly: GCF_052426305.1. Lineage (NCBI taxonomy): Eukaryota > Metazoa > Chordata > Testudines > Trionychidae > Pelodiscus > Pelodiscus sinensis. Next base: position 18,221,201 of record NC_143063.1, on the reverse strand, counting down.
CTCTCCAGAAAAGTCAGTCTGTCTAAGAAGGTCTGCTTTACTTCTCCCCTCAGCGATGGTACATAGCATTGCTGCCAATAGCTATGTTACTATTCAGCACTTCCGATGTAAGCTTATTCGTAGGTTAAAACACTGAAGAAAAATATTAAAATCAATAAAATAACCTGTATAACTGCTAATATATTTACCAGAGATTATCTCTGCTGTCTTCAACATGGGTTCTGGCGTGTGTCAGTTTTCCCAAACTTTCCCTAAGGATTGGGGCCCTCAATGAACTGGAAGTCCTGTCCATTTGCTGGATCAGAACAAAAAGCCCAGATTGGGTTCTTCAACTGTCCTCCTGTAAACAGGTAATCAGAAGATTAAAGGTTCCTTTCTTGGGGTACAACTTCACAAGCTGAGCCCCTTGTGGTTTGCAGTCCCCTTCCTCCAAGTACTCCCTAGGAATTCTTCTTCATGCATATTTCCCCAAAAGATAAATTATTGGCTATATTGTTCAGTCTTTAGATGTTCACATTATCTCCCAGTGATTGCATTAATCTTTGTTCCTCCTAAAGAAGTTCCATATCATCCCACCGTAGTCAGCACATTATTTGTATGTTCAATACAATGGGCGCCAAAAGTAGTAAACTTTAATTCAGTAAGATTTAACTTAATTCAAAAAGGTTTGTTCAGAATAGTGCAGAATATGATCATATCTGTGATAAGGAAACTGGCATTGCTATTGTCCATGGAATAATTTTCTACTGGGTTTCCCTGCTATGAGTCACCCTAGTATACATCCGTTCCACATAAAAATTGTTGACGCTTGTAGGAACTGATGCGTTATAAGTTCTCCCATTCCCCGTTCTTAAGTAGTGCAACCCCCCCTCCCCCATTTGCACAAATGGAAGTCAGCTGCAGGAAAAACATTTCCCACTTTAAGTTGTTTCACTATTAAGTCCAGGTTTTTTGGAAGATATTTTGGACTTATAGCAAGGATGGCCTGTATTGATAAATAGAGGAATTCAGTTGCCAGGACTTGGTCTTCATTGCTGCAAAAGCATGAAACTTCTTATTTTTAGGGGAGGAAAGCACTTTCCAGGGCTGTGTTAAAATCAGGCTTACCAGAGGGTAAAACAAGACAAGCGCGCCAAAAAAAAAAAAAAAGTCATGCTAATTTATATCCCCTATATACCTAAACTAGAAGACTTAGCTAGTATAGGCCTGAGTCCTTCAGGGAATGGGGCTGGCGGTGTTGGGGGTTGCAGAATCAAGGCAAGGCCTTGGGGATGGATGAGGAGGACAGAGCAAGAGACTGGTAGAATGATGGGTAAAATAGTGAGGGTTGGGGAGGAGCTCAGGGCAGAGAGTCTCATGTGACGGGACCGTCTGTCTCCTCCCCCATCTGGCACAGGCCTTCTCTGTCACCCTCCTCCCAGTTGGCTGCCAGGGGCCTTCTCTCTCCCCCAGCCACCAGGGCTTTCTTTGTCTCCTCCCAGCATCCAGGCAGCCACGGACCTTCTGTCTCCCTGGTCCCTTTTGTCTGTCAGTGGCCATTCTCCCCTTCCCTCTCCCGTGCTATAGCCAAGAGCTTGGGGGAAGGAGGTTCAGAGTGGGAGCTGGTCTACTTACCCATTCTGGTGGAAGGCAAGAGCATGGAGCCCCAGTCCTGCTAGGGCCTCTTTTGATGGTGTGGCTGCCCCTAGTGGTCTCTCTACAGTGTAGCTCTCCCCTGGGACTTGCTGCCCTTATTGGCCATTCCCAGTATCGTTTCCCTTCTCTTTGTGGCATGGAAAACAGTCCCATTCCAGGCACTTCCTTCCCTGATCTTGCTTTGTTAGGATAAGAGGAAGCTACATACTAAATTTGGTAGTCCTAACTCTTACCGTTTAGGAGGAGTTCTTGAAAAAACAGACTCGCAGAAAGACAGACACACACATCTCTAAAATATAGATAAACACTATAAATGTTAGATGATAAGGTTAAATGTAGAATAACTCAAACTATTATTTTGCTATTTTGGCTACATCTTACTGATACACTATTGATTTTAAACATAGTCCTTGAGGCAAACAGCCAAACAATGTCCATGAAAAATGTGAGAGATTGTTTTCTATGTCAGGAAAAAAAATGTTACAAAATTGTCTTTTACCTTACTTAGCATTTCTAACTGCATCATATTAAAAGAAAATATTTTTGGAGCAGCACAGTTCATTTTTGTGTGCTACTTTATGATTTTATTTGCGTAACCTAATTTAGTTCTGTATTTCTGTTTTTGTAACATTCTAAAAAAACCTGTGCTCTTTGTAAATACTATCGTAGATCTGATATATACTGTATGTGCACATTTCTAGGTTTTATAGTGGTTTGGTTAATTAAGATGATAGAGGTGTTTTTCTTAAGATTTTGAGGTGCATTTTAATAGCAAAGTAATTTTAAGGGCTGGTTTTGTCGCATCAGTTAGTTCTGTCTTAGCAAAAAGCCTTTATAGCTTGGCGGTTCATGGAATGGCAGCCAGTGGTGAAATATGATCCTAGTTATTACTCTGTGTACTGTACTGTAAAGGAAGCAGAGCTCTGAGCACCCTGCCAGGAAACTGAGTAACAGAAACCAGAGTTGTTAACAGTGGCTTTCAGGCTATTGGTCTCCAGTGTGCATACTTAAGGTGAAGGGTGAACAGGAAGTGAATTCCAGGAAAGGTGGGGGGTGAAGTTGCGAGAGAATTCATGGATTAGTCCAGTATGTGAGGAGCATGTGGGATCCAAGCCAGACTGTACAGTAGGTCTCATGAAATTCTTCCTGCTTCTAAGACCTATTCTTGTTGTATGCTTTAGAATCTTTTAAGAAAACTCCTATCTTTGAGTAAGACGTCAGTTACAATATAGTGTTTTGAAACTGACATAATTAGAGTGAAGGTTTTGAGACCTACTGAGCATTTATTTATTGAATTATGACAACAAAGCACTTTACCTCATGTATTTCATCAGCTTTGTCTGGAACTTTGGAATTAAGCTAGCAAAACCAAATGTTATGAAAATAAATTTTACACAATATACAGCATATGTTCAGTCTGAATATAGATATGTAATATGGATTCTGATTTCTTGTTATCATGGCAGACTTGTTTTTCCTTCAAAAGTAAACTGGTTATCTAATATTCATTGCAAAAGAGCCACAAGAGATGTATTGTGACAGAAAGAAAACTAACCATTTAGAGTTCTTTTTAAATATTTATCTTTCCTTAGTAAATAGTGAGTGAAAATTATAGAAGTACTTGTTTTTCTGTTGTCAGATGTTACTATACAGTATATTTAAACTAATCAGATTATAGTTTAAATTCTCAGTGTTTAATTCTTCTATAGTTTTGCGGAATGTACTGTGCAAGAGAAGCTTGTTTTATGCATTTCATTTGCACAGTAATGTTGTTAATGAACTAGGGGTGTAAGCGAGTGTTAGTTGACTACTCACATTTTTCCCCCTCTTCTGCTTCCTCTATCAGAGGCAGCAGCATGGGGTGGAGAGGGCATGAAGTAGCCTCTTCCTATGATAGGCCCAGGCTCACCACAGGCAGGGGTGGCTCCTCATCCCGCAGAGCAGCCCCTGTTCATGGGGGTTCCCAGCTCCCTCTGCAGATTGGGGCTGCTGGACCTGGCGTGAGCCGGGACTGATGGCCTTCCTTTATCGACTAATCATATAGTCATTAAAAAAATATACCGACTATACCATTAGTGAAATACCCGTTTCTTAACATCCCTATCAGAAATGCTTGATATCCTGCTTTCAGAAGACTTTTTCTCAATGGAATTGGAATAGATTTGTATGGGGGGTTTGTGTGCCTTCCTTATGTACTATTTAATGTTATAATGGAATGCCTGTGTGGGGTTTTTTTTTTCCAGATGCTTTTTTCCTTACTAGAGAGTATGTTAACTTTTTTGAATTTTTAAAAAAGCTACCAGTTGACTTGATCATTTTCACCAGCTTTAGTAGCTTTAAGAGGGGTGGAAAAAATACCATTTCAGACTGAGATTTTTATAAAGTATTTTGTAAGCTATAGCTATTATATAAAGCCTGTAGTTTAGGGAAAAAATTATTAAGTAGTTAAAGGTTTCGATTCAGTTTTTAAAATTGATTTTTAAATTAGGGAAAGAAAAAGGAACTTAATTTGTTTTCTCATGGGGGAGCACAGCTCTGGTCCTCGTTGGGGAGTGCAGTCCCAGCATGGCTGGGGACAGCAGAGCCGGCGAAAATCAAGGTCAACAGCTGGGAGAGGTATTGTGATCTTCCCTAGTCCAGCAATTTGGTCCCAAAGGTGTCAGACCAGGGAGGTCCCACTTACATTGTAATTATGTTCCACATAAAAATTAGTATAGAAAGGTACTGTAAAATATATATTTTTTCAAAGAGCATTTTATGGGTATTGCACACTTATTTCCATGGAAATGTTTAGAAGAAAATTATGCTGTTAGTATTAATGGGCTGATGATTGCATGTATTCATGGAGGGAAATACAGACAGAAGAGCAAAGCAAGATTTTGCTCTCTAGGCATCAATATTGATAAATGTGGATGAAATAGGATAAAGTGGTAGTCGGTAACAGCCCTTTTTATCTAGAATGCTGGAGGAACAAAGGGTGCCAGTAAATTGAAAGTGTCATTTAGGAAGGGGTTAGAAGTGTGGTGGGATGGTGGTGATGTGGGGCAGGGGTATAGGAGGGACTGCAGGACACAGGCTCTCTAATGAAGTTTGAGTCCCAGAGAGCTTGTATCCCACAGAGGGTTGGAGTGTGGGAGGAATTCTGGATGCTGGATGGGGGAATGCTCATCTCTGGCAGCCTCCACAAGCAGCTCCCCCTCCTTGCAGAAGCACAGCCAAGCGGCTCTGTTGAAAGCAGACAGACTGCCTCAGTGTACATCCCCTGCAGCTCTTATTGGCTGTAGTTCCTGGCCAATGGGCTGGGAGCCTTAGAGTCAGTGCTTGGGAGGGGGGACAGAGGCAGTGTGGCTGCAGATCCGCCTGGTTATGCTTCTGCCAACAACAGTAGGGATGGGGACCTGTATGTGGGGCTGCCAAAGTTGAACGCCCCCCCATCTGGCATCCCAACTTCTCCTGTGCTCTGACCTCTGCTCTAAGCTCCTTCCCATCCCAGATTCCCTCTCAAATCATTCCCCAGTCCCATGTTGGTCCCACACCAACTGCACTACAAATTCGACTTTCTGTGCAGATCAGAAACACTGATTTATTGAGCTTGTTGGTTGGTGAAGTGCCAGATAAAAAGACTTTTACTGTAGTTTTAACTGCTGATGGTTTTTTTTGCTAAAAGTCAAACTTTATTGTAATATTTAGTATAAAAATCTCATTTTCAGTTTTCAGACCAACTAGTAAACTAAAATTAGGTTTGTGTTGGTGAGCACATATTTTAACTACTTGCTTGCTCTCTTGTTACCAAGAAACATATGACACTTGTTTCATTTTTAAAATGAATTTGTCATGCCCTTGGAAAAAAGTGAATGAAATTTGCGGCATTGTAGGCAGTGCTTTTGGTGGGGCATACATTAGTGTTTGTATATTAGGGATATAAAAACTCTTTTTAAAAAATTAACAGCACACCCACTAAAAATCTTAGTGGTTACACAATTAAACACGCTGCGGGCTCTGCATATAAAGCTTAGTTTTATACTGCAGAGCCTGCAACGAAGCCTTTCCAGGGTTAGGGCTGCCAGCCTAATTAGGACTCTGCAGCCAGCTCTCTGGGAGGATCAGGGAGCCACAGCATGTAATCTACAGAGCGTGGGCCATGCTAGGCTTCCGCGGACAGGGGCTCTTTTGGCAGCTGGAGCAGCCCCTGCCTTTGGTCAGCCCCGTGGGGCTGGAACAGCCCCATGCCCAGGGTGGGCAGGGAGCTCCTCCAGCCCATACTGGTTAACTTTTTATGTCCTTAATGTGTGTCTAAATTTGTTTTCAATTTGTGTGTTATAATCAGTGTGTGAAATCCATTCCATCTGCCTAAAACCTAAGAAATTGGGCTTTATAGAGCAGAGTTAGAGAGGTGAAATCTGAACTCAGCAATCCAGAGCAGCAAACTTGAGTTTTGTACTGGAATAGTAGCTACAACTAAGGATGTTAAGAGGTGGGTAATTGGCTAAGTGTATACTTGATACAATCTGTATAAAGTACACGATTAGTCAATAAGGGAAGGTTCTCAGTCCTGCCTCATGTAGAGTCCAGGAGCTACCCCCACTGCAGCCCTGCAGTTCAAATGTAGTAGGATTTGGGTGTGCAGGCAGCCCAGTTATTACTGCATTCAAACTGCAGAGCCAGTGGGGGTAGGTCCCGGACCCAGCACAAGCTGGGACTGAGCTGGGCTTGCTTAGTCCTTTCTTGTACTGGGCCCAGCAGCCCCTATCTTCAGGGCCCACAGAATACAGAGGCAGCGCCGGTGGGGGAGGGGGAATGCGATCAGTCGATTCGACTACTCGCTTACATTCTTAGCTACAACCGCTTAGCATTAGTTGCTGGAGTGTTGGGGTCAGTGGATTCAAACGTAGCTCCACCATTTGCTTTTATCCATGGTACATCTATATTTTGGTCTGTCTATTCCATTCATAGACCTCTTGCGTAGTAATAGTCTATCCACAATTCAAGAAGGATGGTGATAAATTACAGAGAGCTCAGATAGTGATGTAGTGGACTACTCACCTGCTTCCCCCCCCCCCCCCCCCCCCCCGCTGCCCTTGCTGCCTCTGTATCAGATGCAAAGTGGGAAAGCAGGAGCCGATGTTGGGGGGAGTCTGCTTGAAAGCCAGTTTCGCCCCCCCCCCCATCATCTCTACAGTGTCGCCTTCCCCCTACCCTGCAATGCTGTCTCTATCAGAGGTAGTGGGGCAGGGAGGGGAGGCTGCCATGAAGCAGCTTCTGTTTGTGGTGGGTCCTGGTTTGCCATGGGCAGAGGCTGCTCCGCATCCAGCAGAGCAGTCCCTAGGGGTGAACAAAGGCTGTTCTGGCAGCAGCTCCTGTCCGCCGGGGCTGGCCATGTACAGGGGCTGCTGCCAGAACAGCCTCTGTTTGCGGTGGCCAGGGCTGGGACCCCCTGCAGACAGGGGCTCCTGGACTTGGCTCAAAGAGGGATTTGAAATTGCAGAGCCACTGTAGGGATAGCTCCTGAAGTCTTCCTCCCTTATCAACTACTTGTGTAGTCGATAAAATTTCTGTTGAATACACGATTAGTTGATTACTCACTTCTTAACATCCCTAGGCTCAAAAGAGTTAAAGGGTTAAAAAATGTGTTAGGGTTAAAGGGTGACTTGATTACAGTCTATAAGCACCTATCTACATGAGGAAATAACACAGTCTAATGGCAGGAAACTGATGCTAGATAAATTGAACATAAGGTGTAAATTATTAACAGTTGTTGGGGGGTAATTAAATCTTTGAAACAATTTGCCATCAGTCATAATTCTCCATCACTGACTAGATTGGATGTTTTCTTGAAAGATATGCTCTATTGGGAAAATTCAATGGCCTTGTTATGTAAAAGGCCAGATTAGATTATGTAGAAAGCAAGATTAGATGATCAGCATAGCCCCTTTTGATCTTGGAATCGATGAATCTGTACAGTAAGTGCTGTTGTAACCCACATGCCTAGCCTAGTGTGGTTAGTGAGTACTGCAACAGTTAAAATCAAGAGACCTCTATTGCAGAGGCTGGGAGCCAGCTGGCTTTTAGCTCAGAGGGTAGAGGCTCCTATATAGAGTCAGCTCCCAAGGTCCTAGGTTCAAATCCACCTTGGTGGTGGTTACACTGTCAAATATCCAAAATTCACAAATAAGTGTAAGTGTAATCAAAAGGTGTTACTTAGAATCACATTTCAAGTGTCTTAAGTTAATATCAGGTTAGCTAAATGATAACAGTGCATTTTCAGTCTTTATCTTAGTCTGTTTGTTCAGCCCATACTCTGTCACTGGAATATCAATAACGTGAAATCATCCAAACCGGTATGTTTTTACAGTGTTCATGTGAAATGTAATTTATGGTGGTACAAGCCTTCTGTTACTTAATTCATGAAGTTCTGATAATTCAGCAAGCATCATAAAATTCAGAAACATTTTGAAATAATAAATTGACTGGATATAAAGAAAATAATGAAAAGTACTGAATAAAACCAGCATTTGTGTGTTACACCATATATTTCATGTGTCTATAATTCATCTGTTAGATCTGTGTAGTTTTCTTTTCTGCCTACTAGTATTCTATATGAAAAATGTGTGGTGGTGTGCAGTGTTCATCTGGGAAGAGTTAAAGACAGTTGCAGGTGTGATATCTTTCTGTAAGGATCATTCTTTATAGCATCTGCTTTAGTGTTAGGTTTATTCAGTTGATACTGTATTAGTTTGCTATTTATCCATCTTCAGATAGAATTATGATGTTTAATTCCTTTATTATTGTTGAATTTTAACTACCTGTAGTGATGGCTAATAATGAGTATCTTAAGTCATTGGAGATTTATTTTGATTGTCAAAAATGATTAGATTATTCTGTTTTGATTTTGCAAATTTGTGGTTTTTTTTCATCTTAAAATATTTTCTGGATTAAGTTTATTATTTTGGATATCTCTTTTCTGGGATAATTGCAGGGTCTGTTAGATGTATTTAGAATTCATGTGATGACTACTATGCCAACTACAATAGTGAAACATTCAATAATTAATTAGCAGATGGCAGGAATGGAAGGAGTCTTCTGTCAAGATATGTTTGCAGAGCTATATCACATATGCTAGTGAGATTAAACCAATTGGCCAAAAAGAATAATTTAGAAGATAGTCTTGAAATTGTTGTAGAAGAAAGCCACAAAGGTACAACTGAATATATAAATATTATTAAATGCAACAGATGTCTGACTAACAACATTCAGAAAACTATCAAGCAATTCAGTTATCTGAAAAGTGCTAACCTAGTGATAAAATCATGTGCTAATTATGCAAGTTCAGTATCTGGAAGAAGAGCTGTCTAGCTAGAGAGAAAACAATGATGAGCTTATCTTGGATTATTATCTAGTGGGGTAACCCATCGAATATGTCATTCCACTCAGATACAAAAAGGACAGAAGTAGGCTTATTGGTTAACATTCCCTGCTCCTTTAAACTTATAGTGAGGACCAGCCCTTGGTTTATAAGTAGCTTCCACTTAGGTCAGAGCGGAGAAGGCTTCAGGCCCTAATTGGCCTGGGGCTGGGGGAGAGCAGCAGGGCCACCGTGGGCCGGATCCACCCGCTTGGTAGGACTTGCTGTAGAGTAGGAACTGGAGAGAAAGTAAGTCTCCACTATCTAGTATGAGAAAGTGAAGGGCATAGGTGTGGACCAACAGATACTGCTAGTGAGAAGAGGCTGGTCCCCTGAAAACAGTGTGTGTGCACACGTCGCAAATGGATACTCAAAGGGACCTCACATCTCAAAGATCTCTAGGTATTGGACCTTTTAAAGGAAGATTAGTTACCTTGGTATCTTAAATATCTCAGTGAAATATTTAAGAATGAACTTAAGGGTGGTGGGAATGCCGCAAGATAGTAATCAGAATTTGATTCTAATATCTGGGATGTACGATTATCTAGCAGTGCTTTCTTGGATTTAGTCCAGGATTATTTGTAACAAATGCCATTTTTCAGTCTAGAGTAAGAAATACTCATTTACTCTAAATTTTATTTAAGTTGCTAATTGTAGAAAATAGAGATCCAATGTCGTGGTGATAGGACAAATTTGTGTCTCATATCCCATATGTTCAAAAAGCGAATAGAAAAATTAAGTGATAGAGTGAGAAGAGGAAAAAAGTGTATGTCAAATTAGCAACAGGTCTGTGCCAGCTGTATTGGGCTTGGAGCTGTTTCATTGCTGTGTAGACTTCCACAGGGTTCCAGACCTTGGGATCTCGCCCGAGTCCAGAAATTTACACAGCAACGAAACTGCTCCACAAACTGAGCCCCTCTAGCTGCGGGTGGGTGTCTGCTGGGAAGACATACGAGTAGCGATGTAAATACTCCTTAGAAGAGTTAACCGGTTAAGCAATGTTATTTTAATCTAAGTGGGATCCGGATAGTCCACAGCAGGTGGAGAATTTCTCTACACCCGGCATTCTGTGGGTAGAATCATAGACTCATAGAACACTAGAACTGGAAGGGACCTCGAGAGGTCATTGAGTACAGTCCCCTGCTCGCACGGCAGTACCCGGTACTGTCTAGACCATCCCTGATAGATGTCCATCTAACCTGCTCTTAAATTAATGCATCCAAGAATCATATTTGCGCTTGCTTTTTTTTTTTTTTTTTTTTTTTTTGCAACAGCGTCAGACTTTTGACTCGTATTTAGCTTGTGGTCCACTATGACCCCTAGATCCCTTTCTGCAGTACTCCTTCCTAGACAGTTGCTTCCCATTCTGTATGTGTGAGACTGATTATTCCTTCTGAGGTGGAGTACTTTGCGTTTGTCCTTATTAAACTTCATACTATTTACTTCAGACCATTTCTCAAGTTTGTACAGATTATTTTAATTATGACCCTATTTTCCAAAGCAGTTGCAACCCCTCTCAGCTTTGTATAATCTGCAAACTTAATAAGAGTATTCTCTATCCAATATCTAAATCATTGATGAAGATATTTGAACAGAACCAGTCCCAAAACAGACCCCTGCGGCACCCCACTTGTTATGTCTTTCCAGCAGGATTGTGAACCGTTAATAACTACTCTCTGAGAATGGTTATCCAGTCAGTTATGCACCCACCTTATAGTAGCCCTGTCTAAGTTGTATTTGCCTAATTTATTGATAAGAAGATCATGCGAGACTATATCAAATATCTTCCTAAAGTCTAGGTACACCACATCCACTGCTTCTCCCTTATCCACAAGACTCATTAACCTATCAGAGAAAGCTATCAGATTGGTTTGACATGATCTGTTCTTTACAAATCCATGCTGGCTGTTACCTATCACCCTATTATCTTCCAGGGGTTTGCAGATGAATTCCTTAATTACTTGCTCCAGTATCTTTCCTGGCACAGAAGATAAACTGACTGGTCCATAGTTTCCTGGGTTGTTGTTATTTCCTTTTTTATAGTTGGGCACTATATTTGCCTTTTTCCAGTCTTCTGGAATCTCTCCGGTCTTTCATGATTTCTCAAAGATGATAGCTAAAGACTCAGATACCTCCTCTACCAGCTCCTTGAGTATTCTAGGATGCATTTCATCAGGCCCTGGTGACTTGCAGGCATCTAACTTTTCCAAGTAATTTTTAACTTGTTCTTTTTTATTTTATTTTCTAAACCTATCCCATTCCCACTAGTATTCACTGTATTAGGCATTTCTTCATCAGACTTCTTGGTGAAGACCAAATCAAATAAGTCATTAAGCACCTCTTCCATTTCCAAATTTCTGGTTACTGTTTCTCCCTCCTCACTGAACAATGGGCTTACGCTGCCCTTGGTCTTTCTCTTGCTTCTAATATATGTATAGAAAGTTTTCTTGTTTCCCTTTGTCAGTAGCTAGTTTGAGCTCATTTTGTGCCTTTGCCTTTCTAATCTTGCTCCTGCATACCTGTATTGTTTGCTTATAATTCATCCTTTGTAATTTGTCCTAGTTTCCATGTTTTATGACTCTTTTTTGATTTTTAGATCATGCAAGATCTCCTGGATAAGCCAAGGCAGTCTTTTGCCATACTTTCTATCTTTCCTACCCAACGGAATAGCTTGCTTTTGGGCCCTTAATAATTCCCTTTTAAAAACTGCTGACTTACTCTTCTGTTGTTTTTCCCCTTTGTCTTCCCATGGGACCTTACTTACCAGCTCTCTGAACTTACTAAAATCTTCCTTCCTGAAATCCATTGTCTCTTTTGCTGTTCTCCCTTCTACCATTCCTTAGAATCATGAATTATATGATTTCATGATCACTTTCACCCAAGCTGCCTTCCACTTCGGAATTCTCAACCAGCTCCTCCCTGTTTGTTAAGATCAAATCTAGAACAGCTTCTCCCTAGTAGCTTTTTCAACCTTCTGAAATAAAAAGTTGTCTCCAGTGCAGTCCAAGAACTTATTGGATAGTCTGTGCCCCTCTGTGTTAGTTTCTCAACATATGTCTGGATAGTTGAAGTCCCCCATCACCACCAATCAACTGCTTTGGTTGATTTTGTTAGTTGTTTTAAAAAAAAAGCCTCATCCACCTCTTCTATCTAGGTAGGTGGTCTGTAGTAGGATGCTAGCATGACATCACTCTTGTTTTTTACCCCTTTTAATCCAACCCAGAGACTCTCAACACATTTGTCTCCTACATCCATCTCCACCTCAGTCCAAATGTATACATTTTTAATATATAAGGCAACACCTTCTCCCCTTTTAGCCCCGCCTATCCTTCCTGAGTGAGCTGTACCCTTCTATGCCAATATTCCAATCATGTGTATTATCCCACCAAGTCTCGGTGATACCAACAGTGTCATAGTTGTGTTTGTTTATTAGCACGTCAAGTTCTTCTTGCTTATTACCTATGCTTCTTGTATTTATATATAGGCATCTAAGATACCGATTTGACCTTGCCTCCCAGTTCTGCCTTGTCCTTCCTTTTTCTCTACTATTATAGTCCACGCTCACGCCCATTTCCAATCCATCTCCCAGGTCTCCATTTTCTTCATTTACCTGTGGGTTTTGGTCACTTGCCCCCATCGAACCTAGTTTAAAGCCCTCCTTGCTAGATTAGCCAGTCTACATCCAAATATGGTCTTCCTCGAAAGGTGAACCCCATCCCTTCTAAGCAGTCTTTCTTGGAATAGCATCCCATGGTCAAGGAAGCCAAAGCCCTCCTGGTGACACCATCTTCTGCCTTGACCCCTGCCTTTGACAGGAAGGACTGAAGAGAATACCACCTGCGCTCCAAACTCTTTCACCTGTAATCCCAGACCCCGGTAGTCACTCTTGATCTGCTCATTGTCGCACCTTGCAGTATCATTAGTGCCCACATGGATGAGGAGCATGGGGTAGTGGTCAGAGGGCCGGATAATCCTCAATAGTGCCTCCTTAACATCTTGGATTTGGGCCCCTGGCAGGTAGCATACCTCCTGAGATGACATGTCAGAGCGACAGATGGGCACCTCTGTCCCTCTCAGAAGAGAGTCTCTGACCACCACTACTCTGTATCCTCCTCGCAGTGGTGGTAGCAGACCTCCCAGCTTTGGGGGTATGAGGCTTTTCCTCCTCAGCTGTAGGGGGTGATTCCTTATCTCCTGTATCAAGAAGAGCATTACTGTTTCCCAGTACCACGGTGGGAGGGTTGGGAGCGCACTGCCTGCTGCCAGAAGTGACCTGCTGCCAGCTTCCCCCCGAGCCATCTTCTCCTCCACAAGTGGTATGTCAACAGTCTTGTGTAGTGGGACAGCTACCTCAGCTGTCTCCACATAAATACTGTCCAGAAATTGCTCATGAATTTGGGTCCCCTCTGCTTAGCCACTTCCTCTTGTAGCTCTCCCACCTGCTGCTTGAGAAATTCTACCAGCAGGCACCTTTCACATTGGATGGTCTCCCCCAGCCTGGACTTCCGTAAGTGGGAATTGCAAGTCACAGTCCCTCCAAAACCACACCAGGATCTGGGTAGATGCATCCATGGTCATGTGCTCTGTCTGGTGGAAGAGACAGAAGCAGTGCTGACACAGGTGTTGCAGGTCTTCCTGACCATAGTAGGCCTCCCTCTGTCAAACTCCCTCTTAAAATCCCCTGCAGCCCCCTGTCTGCTTTGCTCCCCTCGTCGCTCTGCCTCTGGCTTTTAAAGCCTGCTCCCTAGGTCAGGTGTATCCCTCCTTGGCCACATAGGAGAAGGCTGATCCTGAGGCTGATTAAAGGCAATCAAGGGAATACAGGATAAAACAGTCCCACACACACAATCCCAACTACCACAGTAACTGAAACTGAAATCACCTGAAATCAGAACTAAAATTCAAACAGTTGAGCAAACTCACACACACCAAAAGCTAGTATACTCACCTGGCAGCCTGTTCAGTGGTGGGATCTCTTGTTCTCCCTCTTAAACTCCCCTGTCTGCACCGAGCAGCTCACAGGAAACCTTGCCTGATATACGTCCCACACTAGTAACCCCTTGTCCATTTATGTGAGTCTCAGCTCTCTATCCATATCTGTTGGGGAGGGGGGAAGATGTGTGGGCTGGTGCTTGCTTCCCACATGAATGGAAACTGGTTGCAGGCCTGTTTCCCTCTTCTGTTCCTCTTTCTTCCTTGCTCTACCCAATGGGCATGCCAGAGTGCTTCTTTGTGAGTGAATGGATCGCATGAGGGTGAATCAGGCTGCTTTTTCCTTTCCGTGATCGCCCTGAAGCGAAGCGCTCAGAATAGGGCAGGGGTGTCCAAACTTTTTTCAAAGAGGGCCAGATTTGATGAAGTGAACATGCGTGAGGGCCGACCATTTTGCCTGACATTCTTTGAACCATTAAAATTAAACGCAAATTAACTATTTTATGCAAAGCTTATTGCAAACGGCACACTTTTCATTTCGTCACATGGATGACAAATCTTAACAGGCGTTAAATCACTCTGCCTTTCATATCTGAAGGCCAGATAAAAAATAATCCAGGAAGCTGAAATATGTGTCAGGAACATTGTAAAGTACATTACATATTATTGGTAATAAAGGTTGTCTGTCAACTTTTAAGTTCAAAAAATATGAATAGGAACATAACACCAAGTATACATGTTGTCCAAATATATTTATAACTGATTTAGACCAACTGACATTAACTGAGATTTTACAATGTATTCATCTCAATACATATGGATTCGTTGGGGGCCATAAAAGATAGATATTGCCAGATTACCTGTGGGGCCGTATTAAACCGGAACACTGGCCGCAATTGGCCCGCGGGCCGGACTTTGGACGTGCCTGGAATAGGGAGTGAGAACATTAGCAGGAGGAACAATGACGAACATGGGAAAAGGCCACCTGTGGCACACGGTCAAAAGCATAAATGACCGGGAACTATCCCAGCTGCCTAGGGGTGCTGAAGGCCTGGTAGAAAGGGAGAAAAAATTGTTCTGCTTAATATAGGTCTGTTTTCAAGTAGGAATGTATCCATTCAATACTTGTTCTTGCAGCCTGTTTTTTTTAATGATTTAGCAATTAATCAGCACTTTCGATGACTAGTAGGGTTGTAAAAGATTAAATAGTCTTACTGGCTTGCTTACCAGAAGGTTGGGCCCATCCAAAGCAGAGGTGCAGCATAGGAATGTAAGTAACTAGTCGACTGTCTGATAAGCAAATGCTTATTGGATAGTCAACTTGACTAGCTGCTCCCACCCCCTTTGTTGCCTCCATCAGTAAGAGGCAGCAAAGTATGGGGGGGGGGGAGAGGAGGGGAGAGTAGGAGCCAGTGCTGGAGGGAACCGGTAAAGCTGGTTTTCCCCCCAGCACCATCTCTGTGGGAGACAGGGAAGGCAGAGGCACAGTGGGAAATGGCAGGAGCCATGCAGGGCTCTTGTATATTTCAAAAGCAGAAGTGCTTCAAGGAGCATGGGCTGAGCAGGGACTTAAGCAGTCTCTGCTTGCCCAGTGCTTTCTGTGGTGCCCTCCCTCATGCTGCCTCTTAAAATCTGGTTTTCCCCAGCACAGTCTTCAGGGTGCGGCCTCCCCGCCTCTATTAGAGGCAGCAGCAGGGAGATAGGGGACACTGCTGCAAAGCAGCCCCTGTCTGTAGGGGTGCCAGTGGGGAGCTCTCCCCTCCCCTTCCGTGCACTCCCCCCCGCCCCGCCGCGGACAGGGGCCGTTGTTGCCAAGCAACCCCTGTTCGCGGCTGACAGGGCTGGCCATGAGCAAGGGCTGCTGCATGAGCAGCCTCTGCCTGTGGTCAGCACTAGCCATAGAGAACAAGGGCTGCTGGACTCAGCATGAGCTGGGACCAAGCAGTTCAGGTTCATGCTGATCACAGCGGCTGTGCATTTTAAATGTAGAAAGAGCCCAGTGACTCTCTTACTACATTTAAAATGCAGAGCCACAGCATGGGTGGCTCTGGAGCCAGTGTAACCCAGGACTGCTCAGTTCTGGCATGAGTCAGACCCTCTGGAACTACCCCTGCTGCGGCTCTGCAGAGGCACTTATTGACTGATCCTATAGTTGATACAAATTGTATTGACTATACAGTTAACCAAATAATTGCTTTTTAACATGCTTAGTGCAGCAGGCCTGGCCCAGTCAGAGCATCTCCTGCATGCAGGGCCCAGCCAGCAGTACTGTAGCCAGATGGCTTGCAGCAGCCTGCCCACAGAGAATTAGGCTGGAGCAGACCCTGCTGTGGGACCCAGCCCTTGCTGCTCTGCACCAGCAGTTTTAACTAGTTAACTGATATAATTTTAGTTGTTTAACCAATTAACAATTTTAAAGGGTATTGACATCTCTAATGACCAGGGACTATCTTCCTTGTTCTTCATTCATAGATAAAGTAGACTGTCCTTTATTCATTTTATTTTATTATGTTTGAAATCTGAATTCTTTGTTCTGGG
The DNA here is from genome assembly GCF_052426305.1 of Pelodiscus sinensis. Lineage (NCBI taxonomy): Eukaryota > Metazoa > Chordata > Testudines > Trionychidae > Pelodiscus > Pelodiscus sinensis. Next base: position 18,204,694 of record NC_143063.1, on the reverse strand, counting down.
TCATAAATTCTTACAACTATCAGCAAATAATTTACAGAGGTTAACATTTGGATTGTAGGGTGTTGCTAGTGTTCCAGTCTTGATAGCAAATGGGCATTGTGTTCTGTTTCAGCCTTTCACTTTTCTTCTTGATCTCTGTAGTTCTGGAAATAAATCTGAATGCTCTGCTTCCTTTTGACTCAAACTCTGAAAGAGCTTGTTTCTTTCCAGATTGCCTTTCTGAATTAACCTTTGTCTTTAGAGAAACAAGATGGGTGAGATTAAAAATCATTTATTGGTCCTTCTTCCGTAGGTGAAAGACACTTCTGAGCTTACACAGCATTCTTCCTCAGGCTGTGGAACTTGCACAGGATTCTTCTTCAGGTCCAGTCTGGGGAAGAGCTCTGTATAATCTCAATAGCTTGTCATTTTCATTAACAGAAGATGGTTTAAAAATGCTATTACATCACTGCTTTTGTTTCTCATATGATGGGAGCAACATAGCTACAACAACTCTGCCTTTACAGATGGTCTTCTTTTGAGTTTGGTAAGAAATATTACCTTACAGAAGTCTTAAGGGCCTAAATTTAGTTCTTTGTCTTGCAAAAATATATGTGTATGCTTAATTTTAACTACATAAGTAATCCCGTTGAGTTAATACAATTAAAGTTCGGCATCTCAGTCAGTGTTCCCTCTAATTTTCCCCATGCATGCACTGAAATAATTTTGTGTGTACCAACATGGGGTAGATGTGTGGCTGGGATTGAGCTGAGGGTTTAGGAGTGGGGGAAGGAGGGGAGTCTCAGGGCTGTGACAGAAGGTTGGGATGTGGTTGGGTGCTCAGAGTTGAAGTGTGGGGGTTGAGTGCTACGCCTGAGGTTGTGAGCTCTGGGATGGGACAGAGGATGAGGGGCTTTGGGTACAGGCTACCATAGGGGCTGCAGTGGGGATAGAGGGTCCCCTGCAGCATCTCTGATGGTGTGGGAGAGGTGTCTTTTCCTGGCTGCAGCCTTGAGCACCTACCTGGCCTTTGTTAGGATGTGACTGCAATTTAGAGGGAATTTGGATCTCAGTTTTTTTGTAGGTTAGTAAGTAGTAATAGGTGGAACTGACCTGTTTAAAGCTATGTACTAATACCACAGTATTTTATTTTTTATATAATGTATATTTGTAATTTACCTGAAATTGAGACAAACTATGGAGGAATACTAATCAAAATTTTAACCGCACATAGAACACTCATTAGTGATGAATAAAGATTGTGTGTAGTCACACGTATGAAGAAAGAGGGTACAAGACTTTCTGAAACAGAAAAAAGGAAGCAGACTTGTTTCTGGAACAACAGAATTTAATTACAAAAGAGCTATCATATACAGGCTAAGTTTGCACATAGAGAAGACAGTCTCATTAATTCTCAGCAAGTATGTAATATTAGAATTATATAGTGATCTTTTTAAAATTAGCTATTAATATTACAGTGAAACTAGATTATTCGTCATATGTGAGCAAAAGACATTGTGCAAAATAGTACCCTTTTTTGGTCACACAATATACGAAATTTAGTAAATTGTCATGGGTTTAAGTCATTAGTGCATATTTTGTGTGTATGCAAGATAGAAAGGAATAAAGAGCAAATGGCAAAGTTGGCATCTACTCAAGATGAATTGCAGAGAAAGGATGCTAAAATGTTGAGAAAGTAAATGATGCTGATATTTTAGCCACTTAGAGAAAATAATGTAATGGATAAATGTTGGCAGTTAAAACTTTACAACACTCTTGTTTTTGATTAAGTTACATTGCTTTTTGTCAAGAAATCTATATGCAAACTACTGGATACAAATCAAGCAGAGTTTGATCATTTTTATGTCACAGCTCAAAATTTGAGAGCTAAAAAAGCAGCATTGGAGATCTGATGCTTGAAAACTCAGGTTCTTGCCTGGTATAAGTCCTGTTGTACTTTAGAGCCAAGAAATTTGTGGCTATCAAAGGATAGTGTAGAAATCCGGCATTTTCATGCCTTGCCTATCTGGGTTGATAACCATTGCTTGTTTGTGTGGTTTTTATTGTTAATTATGTGACTTGCATGTAAAGATGATCGTAGGAAGAGGAATGGAAATAATTTCAACTAGCTTAAGCCCAATTTTTATGATTAGTGGAAGTGACTGCAGTTTCATATAGGTTCATGGCTTATAATCGGAGAGGTTATAAATTATTTAAGTTGATTTTATTAAAATCAGTTTTAATTTAATCATATTTAATTTTAAATTGGCTTATTTTAAAAAATGCAAGTAACTTACATTGAACATAACTTTACCATAATCTGTACATCAAACCAACAACCTCTAGTTTCAGGTGTTTAGCCAGTGACTTCTTACCAGTTTAGCAAAGTAATAAATCAGCTTTTGACAGCAGCAGGTTATTTTGCAACAGTGGGGTGGTACTTTTTTTCATTTCAGATTTATTCAGCTAGTTCAGTTCAATGACTAGTTCACTTAAAGTTGAGAAACCAATTGGGAAATGAAAAATCAGGGAAGCTTATTTTCCTCTTTCAGTCAGTGAAGAAAAACTGAAATCTGCTTGCCCTGAAATCTTGGAGGACATGACAACCACAAACAATTAGTGTAATTCACTAATTACAAATAATCCTTTGTTTAATAAATACGTTAATTTAAAATGTAAAAACTGTTTAATAAACTTACATAAGAAAAATATCCAGAACCTTTAAGTAGTTTTATTTAACTAATAAAAGCATTTAAATACTGTTTTTGTGCATTTTAATTGACTTCGCACAGATCACATGTAAAACATTATCTAGTAAATAACAAATGTCAGTCACCATTTTCTAACATAGTTTAAGAAATAAAAATTAAGAATCCAAATAAGCATATGTGTAACACAAGTCTTCTCTCTCTGTTCACTTGCTATTAGGCAAGTGCTTTCCTCTTGTCTAGGTACCTGATAATCTTGAAGATAATGGAGACTCTGGATATGTCCTTATGGGGATCTTGGATAGGTGTCCCAAATGTATTGGTGCCCTAGACAGCTGCATGCTGCGTATGCCTAGGGCTACTGCTGTGGGACAGGACAGCAAGGTGCAGGCAGTGCTGGCTCTGGTGGCCAACCCTAACTGCCCTTTCCCCTAGTAGCAAGACTCGGGGAAGGTGTGGAGCTTGGAGTGGAGCCCTAGGTGGGGCTGGTGGCAGCTAGGAACCCCTGTAAAATGTCCGGGGAGAGATGTGTAGCATATCAACCCTCTGTTCCTGTGCCAATTCCTCTTTGCTCTGCTCCTGCCCCTGCAGTCCCAAGTTCAGTCTCAACTCTGTGGAGTGATTGCTTCTTTGTTACCACTCCACCCACCTGCATAGGGCACCATAAACCATAAGGGCAATTTATATTGCTCTAAAGAAGCACTAAATACTCAAGTTGGAGCAAGGAACAGTTTTACTTAGAAGTAATTTAGCAAAATAAAATGACAATGTAATAGAATAAAATAGAGTACCTACTGTAATGACTGCAACAAAGTAATAAGGTGGCATTGCAACAGGTTCAGCCAATGATTGCAACTTATAAGTAAACTTACACCTGTGCTGTAGGACATAGGGCTTTATGGAAAAATGGAACTAAAACGTATACAGGAACATTCACCATTAATATTATACGAGTTCATTCTCTCCCAGAGTGTGTGCTCCCCTGTAGTATTGACGTCTCAGGTACTTTCTTGTGATGGCACTTGTGATAAATAGGAGTTCAGACTCCTAGTTCTAGGAGTTTCTGATGTAGCAGAGAGTCCCCCAGATAACAAGGGTGAGACATTTTGTATAGAGCAGGTTAAAATTGACACATTGGTAGCTGGTAATGATAATAAGGTTATAAAACAGTTGCCGTCTCTAGGCAGGCAGTTGCTTTTCTTATAAACTCCTTGCTCTTTTCCACAGGTGGCCTGGCAAGCACAATAACTGGGGTCTCCCCACATAAGGATAATCAGTGGGGTACTCATACTTCCCATAGTTATCTGGGTTGAGCAGCTCAGGGTCTGCCTCTATGATCAGTACTTTCTGGCTCTGCTTTCATGATTTAGCTGTTGAGAAGGAACAAACGGGCTGGAACTCATTGCTAGCAGCTGTGCAGGTGCAGTATGACCTTACTGCTGGTTGTGTTGTCTCAGCATGGACATCTTGGCAGCCTAGTTTCCCAAATCTCTAGTTCTAAACATAGGCAACTGCCTTCTAAACTTGGTAAAGTAGCATAGCCAGCTCCAGGCCTAGCCTCCCCTTCTCATGAAATGCCACTTTTTTTTCAGTCACTTTATCAGCTTCCTCGCCCTTCCAGATTCCTTCAGTTAGCCCTCCAGGCTACCAATTGGATCTCCTGATTTTCAACTTCATCACAGAGTCAAGGACCAAGTGTCCCAGAGGGTACCAAACACTGCATTATGGGATGTTTTGTTATTTCAGTGCATATTCTATGATTGAACTGGATGTTCTGTAGTCCCTTGGAGATAATACATAGTGCACAGAGGATTAATCAGAAGACCCCTAGCCAGGTTCAGAGTGTGTGATTGAGAGAGGAGGGGGGCAAAGCTCTAGCTGTGTCTGTGAGTCTTGTGCTTCTAAGCAGTTATTGTATGTCTCAGTGGCTCGCTGTGACTCTCTACTGCCTCTGTCTTTTCTAGTGACCCTGACCTCAGCTTACTGTGCCATTCTCATTGCTGGCAAAGTTAAGGATTGGGATGAAACCTCTCCACAATCCTGGCCTCCCTTCCCTGGAACAGACTTTTTAGTCGTGTGGGGAGGGCCAACTACTACTCTGGGTTCCAGTCATTGGGTGGTGAAGGGGGCTTAGGGTGAGGGTACCATCAGGCAGCGCTCTCCTCCCTCTACTCCCCCCCATAACTCCACTCTTCCCCTCCTGCCAATGTGGGCCCTCTGTCCCACTCCCAACCCCCAACATGGGCCTTCTGTCTCCCCGCCCCTAGCCTCCATAGTCTTCATGAACAATTCTGTCCCAGCCCCTGCCTGCTGAAGGCACAGGCCTTCTCTCTCCCCCTAGCACAGGGCTTCTGTCTCCCCCCTTCCTCCAACCCCACTCCCCGTCTTGCATGAACCTTCTGTCTTTTTTTCAGCGGTTGGAGGTTTACCTGAATACATGTAACATTTCTAGTTACTACCAAAAGAAAATGATGGCATATGCATTTGATTGTAGAATTCATCAGGGAAAGATGTGAGTTCTCAGGGGTATTCTGGGCTGAGAGTCACCTTGTTTACTACCCGAGGGAGTCTTGCTCGTTCTAGGCTTAGTGTCAGTTCCCTATTGTTACCAGCCTTTCAATGACTCTTCTCTGGACTCCATGCACCTTTGTAGGTTAGCAGTGGTACACCCCATTCTCCAAGTGCCTGTGGGTTATCTTGCCCAGGTCTCATGCTCGAAATGGAGCACAGTATGCTGGTTCCCTAGATCTACCTTAAACTAGTCATTTGCTAGTCATGTAACAAGTCATCCAAAAAGATAACCATGTAAGTGCCAAGAATCTTGGTGGTTATACGTGCTGTGAGCTCTGTAGTAATAAACTAAGATTTTTACTGCAGCACACGCAGCAAAGCCTTTCCCGGAGTAGGGCTGCCAGCCTAATCCTGGAGAGCCACAGGCTGTAACCTGCAGTTCGGAGCTTGGCTGGTCCTGCTCCAGAGGGCCTCAGAAGGCTGGAGTAACCCTTTGCCCATGGTGGTTGGGGAGCTGCTCCTACCAGTTAACTAGGACCAGAAAGCCTCAACCTCAATGGGTGAGACTTACGGGTTAACTTTTGACACTTCTACCTTAAACCACCTTTTTTGTAAACTGTACAGTGCGTGAGAGCACTTACAAGAAAACTGGGTTTATTTAAGAGTGAAGAAAGAACTATCTAGAAAAAAGAGAAGCATAGAAGCAAATGGTTATAATATCAAACAAAATAATACAATTTTTTACATCTATGCTTACCTTTCTTATCTAATAAAGTATGTTTTTCATCCCCGCACCTAAGTTTAGTCTGTTGTAGACCTGGCTGGCTTGACAGCAGCCAAAATCCAATTTTTCTTGAAAGGATGTACCTCTGAACTGTCCCCTCCAGTGAAAGAATGAAGAGGATCTTTCTTGTTCCTCTGTTAACATTGAAATAATCATTAGAGTTTGCCCTACGTATGAATGGAAACCACCGTTATAGCTAGGGCTGTGACTGGTTAAGAGAGAGGGTCTGAATGGGGTGGAGAAATGCTCCAACAACAGGGGGCCTGCTGCAGGTAAGAGCTGCTCCGATCTGCTAGCTGGAGTAGCTCCTGTTTATAGGAGCCCGGCCTGGCCACCTCCAGCTGCAGGCAGGGGCTCAGACTAGTCAGCTGGAGCAGCCCTTGTCTGCAGCAGGGGGCACTGCTTCAGCCCAGTGCGGCTGGAGTACCCCACTCCCAGCCTCCATTCAGAGCAGCAGACTTTGACTCCCTCAGAGAACTGAAGGGCAGGATTCCCTGGGATGCTAACATCAAGGGGAAAGGCCCAGGAGAGTTGGCTATATTTTAAAGAAGCCTTATTGAAGGCACCGTAACAAGCCATACTGATATGCAGTGAGAAGAGCACATATGGTAGGCGACCAGATTGGCTTACCAGGGAAATTCTTGGCAACCTTAAACACAAAAAAGAAGCTTACAAGAAGTAGAAACTTGGATAGATGGCCAGGAAGGAGTATAAATATATTGCTCAAGAATGCAGAAGCAATCAGGAAGGTGACAGTGCAATTGGAATTGCATCTAGCAAGTATGGGAAGGAGGTGGACAGCCCTCGGTGGAGAAAGACAGGTTAAGAACTATTTAGAAAAGCTTGACACACACAGATCCATGGGTCCAGATTTAATGCATCCAAGGGCACTGGGGGAGTAAGCAAATATCATTGCACAGACTTTGGCCATTATCTTCGAAAATTCGTGGAGATCTGGAAAGGTCCTGGGCGATTGGAAAAAGGCAAATGTAGTGCCTGTCTTTAAAAAGGGGAAGGACAATCCAGGAAACTATAGACCGGTCAGCCACCCCTCTGTCCCCAGAAAAATCATGGAGGGGATCCTCAAGGAATCCATTTTGAGGCACTTGGAAGGGGGGAAAGTGATCAGGAATAGTCAATATGGATTCACCAAGGACAAGTCATGTCTGACCAATCTGATGAGCTCCTATGATCAGGTAACTGGCTCTGTCGACATGGGGAAGTCAAAGTGGATGTGATATACCTTGACTTTAGCAGAGCTTTTGATACAGTCTCTCACAGTGTTCTTGCCAGCAAGTTAAGGAAGTATGGATTGGATAAATGGACTGTTGTAAGATGATAGAAAACTGGCTAGATTGTTGGGCCCAATGGGTAGTGATCAACAGCTCAATGTCTGGCTGGCAGTTGGTTGCAAGTGGAGTGTCCTGATGATCAGTTCTAGGGCCAATTTTGTTCACTATCTTTATTTGTTACCTAGGTGAGGGGATGGATAGCACTCTCAGCAAGTTTGCGGATGACACTAAGCTAGGGGAAGAGGTACATATGTTGGAAGGTGGGGAAAGAGTCCAGAGAGACCTAGAAAAATTGGAGGATTGGGTCAAAAGAAATCTGATGAGGTTCAACAAGGACAAGTGCAGAGTCCTGCACTTGGGATAGAATACTCCTAAGCACTGTTACAGGTTGATGACAGAGTGGATAAGCAGCAGTTTGGCAGAAAAGGACTGGGATAACAGTGGATGAGAAGCTGGATATGAGTCAACAGCGTGCCCTTGTAGCCAAGAAGGCTAATGGCATATTAGGGTGCATTAGAAGGAGCAATTTCCAGCAAATCTAGAGGAGAAGTTATTTCCTTTTATTCAGCTCTGGTGAGGCCACATCTGCAGTTTTGCGGCCAGTTCTGAGCCCCCCACTATAGAAAGGATGTGGATGCACTGGAGAGGTTCAGTGGAGGACAACCAAAATGATTAGGGGGCTGGAGCACATGACTTATGAGGAGAGGCTGAGGGATTTGGGCTTAATAGTCTGCAGGAGAGAAGAGTGATAGGAGCCTTGGAACCTCTCTTCAGGAAGTTGAAAGAGGATGAAGAGAGCCTGTTCTCAGTGGTGATGGATGGCAGAACAAGGAGCAGTGGTCTTAAGTTACAGTTGGGAAGGTCTATGTTGGATATTAGGAAAAACTATTTCAGCAGGGTGGTGAAGCACTGGAATGGTTTATCTAGGAAAGCGGTGAAATCTCCATCCCTAGAGGTTTTTAAGTTCTGGCTTGAGAAAGCCCTGGCTGGGATGATTTAGTTGGGGTTGGTCCTGCTTTGGGCACGAGGTTGGACTCGATGACCCCCTGAGGTCTCTTCCAGCCCTAGGATTCTAAAGGCTCATCTAGACTACGCAGAACAGTCGAAATAGGATATGCAAATTCCGTGGGAATTTGCATATCTTCTTCCTATAGCACTTTCGAAAGCAAAAGTAGTTTAGATGCGGATTTTTCTGCGAACCCCCCTCTTTGTCGAAAAGCCGCGTAAACCTCATTTGTTGAGGAAGAGCGGCTTTTCAACAAGGGGGGGATCGCAAAAAAAAGCTGCATCTAAACTACTTTCACTTTCAAAAGCTCTGCTTTCGAAAGTGTGATTGGGAAAAAGATCTTTAGACTGTTCCGCATAGTCTAGATGAGCCCTATGAGTCTATGTTTAACCAGTTAACTAATTAAACAAGATTTTACATTCATAGCTGTAGCATTCCTTTCTTTTTTAATCTTTGAGTTTTTAAGCATTTGTGTTGTCTCTGTGTTTTTTTTTTTTAATAGTATTAGAACTCTCTCCTGCCTGAATGGGTCATCATTGATGCATATTAACCTCTGTTCAATTTTTAACCCAGGTCAATAAAACATCTGTCCAATATAGCCAGGTTATCCCTTAAATGTTACTTGTAAATACATCTCACAGTGATTGAGTCTTGACAAGTTATGAGCCTTCTGTAGTTTCCTTACATATTACTTTTCATGAATAAATATCTTGTAAGATGTGTTTGGTGTGGTGAGTCATCTGAGTTGAGAGCAGTTTGCAGACAGCAAAGTGAAGCCCTTTGTCTGGGAGTTGCCATGTCATTGAGAACTTTAAAAAATTCCAGATACTTGCCACTAGTATGGTTTAAGGGCAGTGCCTTGAGATTCCCTGTCAACCCAGCACTCCCAGCTACAGGAAAAGAAGAGCTTTGTATCAGTTTTGTGTCTGGACTGTATACGGGGAATTGGTTGCTTTGCGTTAGTCTGATTTCATAATTGTTATTTGTCATAACTGATGCAAGTCTAATAGCGGAGGGTGGGGGGACAGAATGCCAGAGCTGCTTGGGCACTGCAAAGGGCTGATTATCACTGCCTCTCTCCTGATGGCAATGAGGTGGGTCATAGGAAAGGAAGCCTCCTCTGCTGCTCCACTCTCAACTTTTGTTTGTTTGTTCTGTTCTGTGAATAGTTACACTTGCTATGCCTGCTGCTGCTGCTAATGGCTCCTCCAAGTCTCTGTAGGAATTTGAAATTGTCATGATTCTTGACAATTTCAATGCTGCCCACAGGATCTTGAACAGCAGTAGGGGAAATGACTAGAGCCTTGTTAATTTCACACTGATGTTGTCTGGGGAAACCTTTAGTACCAGCAGATACCCTGGAGCTGTCTTTTTGCAGACTCAAGAAGATAACACTGCTTTGGTTGTTATTTAGTTAAATTTGGAAGAATATTTTGGCAACAAGAAGTTTTGGAAAAGTATTTTTCAAATCTTGAGTTCTAAATATTCCCCTCTCCCTTGCACATGTTCTAGAAAAAAATTTCTCTGACCATTGGAATGGCAAAGGAGTAGCTTTTTAAGCCTTGGACAAAAGGATATCACCAACTAGAGTGCTGTCATCAGTCCTGAGGGGGAAGTAAAGTTTTGGTTTGTCACATAGACTTTTTTGGTTTTGGTGTCAATCAGAATGATACTCTCCCATTGAAGGTTTATATTCTGGTTCATTGTGACCTTTATTTAGTGGAGCATAACTGAGTAGTTTTTTCCTTCTCGTAATAACCTGTTCCAGATTAGCCAGAAATGTTGCTATAGAATAGTAAACCATACCTTCTGTTCTCTGGCTACTAAGCTTGCTGCTTGGGCAGTGCTCTCTACATGCCAGGGATGCAAGGAACACTCCCTGATAAAATATACATTGAAGTCAATAGAAAGACTGCCATCAAGTTCAGTGGCCAACTTCATTGTATCAGATCCTAAAATTTTACTGAGAAACCAGTAGCAAGAATTTTGTGCCTAGGCAATTAAAATAGACTGGAAAACATATTTGGTACAATGTATTTTTATCTATTTTGTAAAATAACATAATTTTATTAATATTACAGTCATTGCAATTTGTATTACTGTATACAGTATTACAACTATAATGCATAATTATTTTGTAATTTTATTTATTTAGAATCTCTAATTTAAAACTCAAGGGAAGGGATTAGATTTAAAGATCAAACATGCAGAGACATTTTTATCTAAACCAAAATAGTACTGTAATTTACTTTTGTGTATATCACTTGTATTCTCAATAGCCAGGGAAGTTAATTCTGAAGTAAATAACCTATTGGTGAATTAAAGTATAGTATTGATAAAAGTCATTGTAGCATTATAGTGAACATTTAAATGGGGAAAAACACACTAAATGTATTGTCATTTATTTTATTGTTTTCATGATGAATAGTGTTTGGAAAAATGCCAGCCTTGCCTTATATAATTTCTCTCTCTCTCTCTCTCTCTTATTTTATTTTATTTTATTTTATTTTATTTTATTTTATTTTATTTTATTTTAAGGGGTAGATGATTTAGAAAGAATAGAATTGCCAGAGGACAAGGAGCAATTAGCATGTTCTAAATTTTTAAATAACCTTTAAAAAAAATCAATGTACCTGTTCACCTAGTTTGGATGAAATAATGAGGCTAAATATTAGAAAGGTACAAGATGCCTTAGTGAGGTACATTTTAATTTTGAATGCTAAAATCAAAATGTAAAATATTCCATCTGTGTTAAATAAAATTATTAACCTCTGAGTAAATAGCATATTATAGCTTATGTTTCATCTAACTGAAGTCTATCCTGCTCAAAATATTTTTTATTTCTCCATGTGGGGAAAAAAATCAAGAAAAGGAATGCTTCCATTTTGTGTTCTGGTGATCTGTTCTATATAAAATCTCTGTAGTAAAATACTTACTTTCAATATCTAAAATATTGTTTAGTGCATAGTCTGTTTTGCCTGTCTTTTATCCTCTGTGCTAAATTTGTTTGTCTTGATATTAAGCTCTGTAAAATATCTTGTTCTCCAGACTTGCTTATGATTTTGATTATTTCAAATGAGATTGGAAGTGATCGTTAGTAAGATTGTTTCTATCTATGTAAAATCTTAACATTACTGCAAGTGGTGGAAGAGTAAGAGTTAACCATTGTACCACATGTTGGGAAAAGCAGTCCATTGGGGGTTAAATTGCAGAGTCTAATGGAATAATAACTGGTAGCACCATCTGCTGGCCTACTTCTGCAGAAGGAGTCAGTATTTTTAACGACATCTCTAATATTCATGCTGATGCATTTTGATGCTTTGTGCATTCATTTCTTTCTGTGCTTTGTTGGAATCTGGCTATCTGCTTACAGCTGTTGTTGAAATTCTGTTGTCTGGGGAGGATGACAGTCTTTGTCATACCTGAGTAGGATGAACAGTGGATGTATACTTCTCAAGGAAGAAATATGTTGATAAATCACAATGTGCATTTGTGGAGGGTTGTGCATATCTTGGCTGCAGCTTGCTAAATAGGCCATTTAGCAATCTTCTTTCAATGCTTTTCTCTTGAGCACTGCCTGGGGTGGTGAAAAAGCAGAGGGCAAGCCTTTGTCAGACACCAAAAATGTCTTCAGTGAAGAGGCCAAGAGGAAGGGTAAGTGAAAGCCTGAATGAGTGGGAGGAGGAGGGGTTCTTTGGGCTAAAAGGCTAATGGGATTGAATAACCTTCCTTATTACTGGCTGCTGCTGCAGGAGTCGTGCTGCATCGCCATCTTGAGCTTGTTGCTGTTTTCTCCGTCTTGGTTATTTGTTATAGCCTGTAGGCCTTAAGGTGGCATTTTAGTGAGAGATCCTAAACCCTGTTTCCTTCTCAGTGCTGCAGCACTGCTATTAAGCCTTTGATGAGGCACGTATAGAAAATTTATTCAGTGAAGCGCAGTGGATTTAGCCTGAGAATGTGTTTGGAAATTCCTGGTGGCTTTTCCCCATGCTGTAGTGAGAGGCACATTTACGGGTGAGAACATAACAGAACTGTTATCTGCTATTTTTTGTCTGTTTGAATAGGAAATTCCTTCCATTCCTTAAGGTTAAGTAGCATACCTTCTCGTTGATTTCAAATAGACTGCTAATTTTAATGTAGAATTCCTAGTTCTAGCATAAATGATTCTGTATAGATATAACTGTAACAAAGAAAAAAGCAAAAGTTAACTCCTTCAAGTAAGTCTAACACCATGTAATTTTAAATAAATTAAACATGTTTCCTAGCCACTTTACTGATGCAGAAAAGTGCATTTATTTATGTATTTATTTGTTCTTTTTGAAAGCCTTGATTTATTCATGTATCTGTTCTTGTAGTACAACAGTGCTGCTGATTTTATATTTAATTATAGGATAATTATTCTAATTATATTCTAATTATACTATTTTCAGTGGTGTTTTGATGTTTATACCTTTTTATTAGTTCCCTACTCTTTCAAGTTTTGTGAAACATATAGCTAGGGGAAATATCATCCAAATCCATTTTCGGAGGATAAGAATTGGTGCATCTAGTGACGGAGGTGGTAAATAGGCTGTAAGAACTTTTGAAAATCTGTTTCTCATTGATTTTCTGTATGTAGAACCAGTTTAAATGTAACAATGTGGTGTACTTTATATTGTAATCCATGCCATAGTAGAGTAAAATAATAATTTCCTTTGTTTTTGCATTTGTATATGTTCTCATTCTGTCAAATGCCATGAACTATATTTTCACATTTATTAAGATATTTATTTTCTTAACACATTTTTGTTCTTACAGCCTCCCTCCTCCAAGAAGACTGATGTTTCAGGGACATATACTAAACTGCAGAATACCCAGGTGAGGGGGATGTCTGAAAAGAAACAGAAGAAAAAAGTAGAATCGGAAAGTAAGCAGGAGAAGGCTAATCGCATAATATCAGAGGCAATTGCAAAAGCAAAAGAGAGAGGGGAGAGAAACATTCCAAGAGTAATGAGCCCTGAAAACTTCCCCAGTGTTTCAGCTGAAGGAAAAGAGGAAAAAAAAGGTAGAAAAATTAAATCGAAACCAAAGGACAAGGAGAGCAAAAAACCGAAAACTGGTTCCTCATCCAAAATTAAAGACAAAACAAAAATTGGGTAAGTAGGCTAAAATTGCCTTTTAACTCTCTTCAGATTGCAAACATTTGATTGAAATAGAAACTGCTTATTAATCCATGATATTCCTGCTCTAAATATCTTAAACTCATCTGATTTGTTTACGAAGTAGACTTTTGGTTTGAGTTTTTAAATTTTATTTGATATAAATATTATTTTGTTAGGCTTACTGTTTCTTTTGATCTGAGGAAGTGGGTCTGGCCCACGAAAGCTCATCATCTAATAAACCATCTTGTTAGTCTTTAAAGTGCTACATTGTCCTGCATTTTGTTTTGATTTAACAGCTGTGATATTATATAGAAAGAAACTGGACATCTAATTAGAATATAAGCAAACAAACAATAATGCAGATGCCTAGAAAATTGAGGTGTTGACAAGAAGGGGCCAAAACATAACAGAGAACTTTTTGATTTTTTTTAAATTACTGTATATCTATGCAAATTAATTCTGTGACCCCTTGAAATTTTGCAACCTTAGCAGGGTCAACATGGGTCAGGACTTGGATGGGAAAACTCCATAGGACACTTAATGTGTTGTAGAAAGTGCTGCTAGGAATTCGGTAGGTGGCAGTCCTCCCTCTGATTTACTGTTGACCCAGTTCTCCAATGTGGGCTTAAAAGATAATGTATAATTTGAGGTATTAACTTTTAAACAAAGCTTAAAACAGAAGTGGTGACCACTTGTGTTTGTGTGTGTTTTTTAAAATATGCTCTTTTTTTTGGTGAAAACACGGATATTAAATTAATGTCTTTATCTGTGCTTGAATTTTGGTATTATATACTCAGATATGGAAATATCCTTTTTAGGTCATGCAGTTAATCTCCCTGAAAATGTAAAGTTAATCCCTGTTGTATGTTTTCTAGAGTTTTCTGTGATCTTGTTCTTAAATGGTCCAAGTGTTCCATTTATTTTGGGAGCCTATTCCACATCATCATGAATAATGTTCTGATGATAAATGAATGACACACATGATCTGGAGATTGGGGTAAATGGTAAGGTACCAAAATTTGCAGATAATACTAAACTGCTCAAGATAGTTAAGACCAAAGCAGACTGTGAAGAGCTTCAAAAGTATCTCACAAAACTAGGTGACTAGGCAACAAAATGGCAGATAAATTTTAATGTTGATAACTGCAAATTAATACATATTGGAAAACGTAACCCCAACTATACATTAGGGATGTAAAATTTTGATTATTTCGCTAATCGAACAGTCGATAAGGGCACTTCTGCCTTTGGAGTGTAGCAACACCCCAGGGCTGTTGCTACACTTCAAAGGCGAAAGCGCTGCGGGGAGCACAGGGCCAGTGAGGGACTCAAGCCAGTGGCTTCCTGCTCCCTGCAGCGTTTCAAAGCGGCAGCGCCACTTGTAACCCGGGGGCAGCTGGGGATGCCCTCTCCACCCCCGCTGGGCCATAAGGTGAGGGAATTGACTAGTTGACTAGCCTGACTATCTGATGCATCATTTGCTTATCAGATAGTGAACTAGTTGACTAGTCGTTCACATCCCTACTATGTGTATAAAATGATCGGGACTAAATTAGGTATTGCCACGCGAGAGAGATCTTAGAGTCATTATGGATAATTCTCTGAAAACATCCAAGCAATGTTCAACAGCAGTCAAGAAAAGCAAACAGAATGTTAGGAATCATTTAAAAGGGATACAGGGAATATTTTATTGCCTCTATATAAATCCGTGGTACATATAATCTTGAATGATCAGTACAGATGTGGTTGCCTCATCTCAAAAACGATATCTTGGCATTGAAGAAAGTTCAGAAGACAAAAATGATTAGGGGTTTGGAATTGCCATATGAGGAGAGACTAATAAGACTCTGACTTTTCATTTTAGAAGAGAGGAGTCTAAGGAGGGATTTGATAACGGTCTATTAAATTATGACCAGTGTGGAGAAAGTAAATAAGGAAAAGTTATTTACTTGCTCCCATAACACAAGAACTGAGGGTCACCAAATGAAATTAAAGGTAGCAGATTTAAAACAAATAAAAGGAAGTATTTCTTTACACAATGCACGGTCAACCTAAGGAACTCCTTGCCAGAGGATGTTGTGAAGACCAGGACTTTTAACGGGATTCAAAAAAGCACTTGATAAATTCATGGAGGACAGGTCCATCAATGGCTGTTAGCTAGGATGGGTAGGGGTGGTATCCCTGCCTCTCTTTTCCAGAGGCTAAGAATGGGCAGCAAAGGAGGGATCACTTGATGATTCCCTGTGTTACGTTCATTCCCTCTGGGGCACCTGGCATTGGCCACTGTCAAAAGACAGGATACTGAGCTACATGGGCCCAGTATGGCCATTCTTAGGTTTTTAAACTTTTCCTCATTTTTTTTTCCAACCTAAATTTTTTTGGCCTTAATCTCTTCTCCAGATTTCTTGATGAACTGCACTGAATAATTCCCTTGCTTTTTGCTGCCCACTATTACCTCTATCTCTTTTGGCATTGCTTCTCAGGTTTCTCCCATCTGTTTAATAACTTGTGTTGAATCATTTTTTTTCAAGCTGTATGAACTCTGAGCTTCCCAAGTTGAATCACATTCTGTTCTGTTTTGCTCTTATTTCTAATCTCTTTGTAATTTTTTGTAGGTTTTTTACACCAGTATTAGCCACTTCTTTTAGTTTAATATTATCTGTGAATGTCATTAGTATGCTGTTTACGACCCCTTTTGGGTCATTAATTAATGTATTTAATAAGACCTTATCTAAAATGAATCTCTGTGGTGTACCCAGGGCTGGCCCAAGCCCTTTTGGCACATGCGTGGGCCTGGCCTTGGGGCGCGGGCCCGCCCCCGGGGCGCATGGTGCATGCGCTGCCCAGCCTGGCCCGGCCAGCGCTGCTGGTGTGCGCGCCGGGCAGTGCAGGGCCCCGCAGCCGTGGGGGGAAGGGCACTGTTGGCCGGCGCCGCAAGGCCGGTGCTGCAGGAGCCGGGCGTACAGCTCCTGATGGCAGCTGTAAGGGACGCCACGTGCCCCTTACAGCTGCCATCAGGCGCTACTCATCGGTTGGCGCCCCGGGCAGCTGCCCGGCTCGCCCATGCCTCCGTCTGGCCCTGGGTGTACCATACTAGGCTTCTCCCATTCTTATAACTGTATAAAAATGAATAAATAAATGTTAATTACTCTTTTGTTTAGTTTTTGAGTCTGTTTTCAGTTCACATAATGATCCGTCCATGCCAGTATGGATTGATTTGAAGCAAAGATTTCATGATGGTATCAAATGATTTACTAAAATGCAAATATGCTGTAGTGAAGTACAGGTTGGCACCCTTGGGACCTGACTGGTCCTAAACCAGCTGGACCAGGGAAGGTCAATGCTGGCCCCTCTGCTGCCACTGGCTCAAGGGCTCCGCTTTGGCAACAGCAGAGGCACCAGCATTGATCTGGTGAGGACTGGTGGAGGATGGGAGGGGGCTTGGAGGAAGATGCAGGGTGGATGCGGAGCCCCAGGAGTGCAGCCCTGCGGGATCACATGGAGTCCCATGGCAGCTGGGCTGCACTTCTGGCTCCTGCTGCCAGGCTCTGCAACTCCCCTGCCTCTTTCTTTTAGGCTGCTCCATCCCCGCTCTTCTCCCTCACTCCCTGAGCTTACACGCCACAAATGAGTAATTGTCTGCACCCCCAGAAGCTCAGGGTGAGCAGGGGAGGAGTTGCTGGGCACTGGGTCCAGCTCTTCCCTGTGAGTGAACCTGCCTTGGATTTAGAATTTAAAAATGCAAAAACAACTTGTCTTAGTGGGCTTTCCAGTTTGGAAACTTTCTCTTTACCATTAGTAAGGCTGTTAGCCTCAGCGTGTTTATTAATTGCAGCCTCAAATGTTTGTTTACTTTGTGGAGGTAGTTAGTTTCATATATTAACTTGTTGTGTAGTGTTATTGTGTACTGTTGTACCCCAGAGATGGCTGCATTTTATTGGCAGAGCACTTTGATCCTTCTGGGTGAAATGAATTGGAAACTTTTTAATTGTATGTTGTATGAAGAAGACTAACAATATGAACAAAGTAAAAACATTTAAAATTAAAACTGAAACGCTACCCATGGTTTAAAATTTCAGGCTTAATAATGCATAGTCTAATTTTGAAATTAGGAACTAGTGAATTAAACTTATAATTACACTGCTTTTCTGCATTAAATGTGTATTGAGCAAGGAAATAAGAATGTGCAGAACTTCTCAGAATGTCATGCCTGCTTTTTACATATAAGAACCACAAAGCTGTGGCAGTGAAGTGTCATCAGGATGCATAAAATGCATCTACAACTACTGTGCATTAATTAGATCCCAATCCTGTGAATACTGCCACACATGCTTAACTTCAAACTCATGGGTAGTCCTGTTCATTTGAGTGAGACTTTGAATATGTTTATATTAAGCATAAGTAGGTTTGCAGGATTAGGAGCATAAATTAGTATTTTTTTCACTCTCTATCTACTCAGAAATTTATATAAACATTTTCTGCCACAAATTTTTTCCTAAAAATGCACTATCATACAGAGACCATACCAGAAAATTTTTAGCCCAAATATTGATGTTTTGGTAATCTGTGAAAAATTGAAAATACTGCTAGAAAGAAAATTCTTGAGATTGCTGCTGCTTTCATTTTAGTGTGTGTGTACACATGTGTGCATAGATAAATGTGACAAAAATTCTGATGTTTCTAGTGATTACTGTGCACGCAGAAAGCCATGGCTACACTGGCCAATGTGAAGTGCTGGCAGCTACAGTGCTGCTCACAGAGAGCAGCAGCAAAAATGCTATTTGGTGTTCATGCTGTCAGCCACCAGTGCATTAGCATGACCACTCTTGAGGCACTTGCATTACATTTCGGAGTGATGCATATGGGCAGTTGTCACTGAGCACCACCATAAATATGTTTGCAGGATTCTGTCCTGGGGGGACACCTGGGTGTTGCTGCAGCAGCGGAGGTGGAGGGCAGAGAAGAGAACTGGATTAAGTTCCCCAGCACTGCACCTAACGTATGCCTCCAGTTGTGCGTGCCTTCTTCTGTGTGTGCTGCCTGAGGCAGGAGACCTGAATTCCTGCAAAGAGAGAGGCAGAGGTTTGTGGGGAGATGTGAGGCATCCTGGGTCCTGTCCCAATGCTCTGTGGTGCATCGCTTTGCATCCCAGCAACCCCTGCACTTCCATCTGCATTTGGAGCCACCTTTCAATGGCTTCAGTGCTGCTCACTTTGCTTCCTTGGTGTGCAGGAATGGATTCCCAGCTGTTGTGAAAATGCTGATAGATCTCACTTTTGAACCTGTCTTCTGACTTTTCACACCAAGTCTCACTGTGATAAAAGAGGCTATACCACCCCACTAGATGTAAGGAGAGTCCTGGCCTTTTACCTGAACACAACAAAGGCTTTTAGGACATCTGCTAAACTGTTCTTTTCAGTATCTGCAGAGACTCTCCAAATGGGTCTCAAAGAGTATTAAACAGTGTTATCAGATTTGCAACATGACACCTCAAGCTGGCATTTGCACTCCCTCCAAAAGATTGGTCTCCTTTTCTGTTGCCTTCTTCAAAAAGTCCCTATTTCAGGAATCTGTAGAGCAGCAACCTGGGTGTCAGTCCATAAGTTGGCAGATCATTATGCAATTACTGGGGTCTCTGTCTCTGATGCCATCTTTGGCTCCACAGTATTGTCACCCATAATGAACTATGATGTGGTTGGGGAAGAGGACGCCCAGTGTGGGGTGAATGCGCCTGTCTCCCTTACGTGACATGCATTAGGGATGTCAATGTGTAGTTGACTACACAATTAACCAATAAGCTTTGGCTGTATCAGAGGTAGCAAGTCGGGGAGCAAAATGGGAGCTGATGCCCTCCTCACACCTGTGCTGCTGCCTCTGAGAGGCAGCAGTAAAGAGGGTGAGGGGGGGCACGAGGGAGCCATTACATGCGGGAAGCTGGCTTTTAAGCCAGCTCCCTGCGCATATTGGCTCACAGAGAGCCTCTTGCTCTCCCACACAGCTGCCTCTCTCTCAGCATGGGGGACAGGAGAGGCGAGAACTGATACATGGAGCCTCCTCTCTCTCCTCCTGCCTCCCACAGAGCGTGCCCCCTGCCCTCCTCACCCTCCTTCCACTATAGGTGGAAGGAGTGTGATTTTTCTCAGCCCTCAGTGTGGGGTTAACCCTCCCTTGCCCAGTGTGGGATGAATGTGCCTTGTCACACTGACTTGGCTCCGAAGTCCCAGCCATCTAGTGGAGGTACTCCTTGGGAGTCACCTACACTGGGACATTATTTGTAGAAGTAACAGTGACAGTGTTCTTTGAGACGTGTTTCCCTATGGGAGTTCTACAACCTGTCCTCGTCCCTCTGTTTCAGAATTCTTGTCAAGGACTCTGTGCTAGAGAAGGCGGGGGGGGGGGGGGAAGAAAGGTGTTATCCCACGTGTACTAAACAGCCCCTGCTGCCAAAGTTCTCTCGCAACAATGCAGAGATACAAGCACACATACAGTGGAGCACCCATAACGTCTTGAGAAGTCAGTGTTATGGCAGAAGGCAATTAATTTGTTTTCCTTCTCTCACTTGTATTTTTCAGAAAAATGTTGGCAGCTCTCCAAAATAACACAAACATTTCAAGGCTGGGATTCTGCTGTGACTGCAGCAGAAGCACATTCTGTACTGGGGGGGACACCTGGGAGTTGCTGCAGCAGGGGAGGTGGAGGGCAGAGAAGAGAACTGGATTAGGTTACCCAGCCCTGCACCTAACGGATGCCTCCAGTTGTGCGTGCCTTCTTCTGTGTGTGCTGCCTGAGGCAGGAGACCTGAACTCCTGCAAAGAGAGAGGCAGCCCTTCAGTGGGCCTCCCTGTCCACTCCCTCTTAGATGCTGCATATTGTCCTCATAGCAGTTTCTCCTCAGTGATAACTTTCTGCCCATTAATTTCTAATACTTGAAATGATAGCATTGTATTAGGGATGTAAAATCCCATTTAATGAATCAGTCAATCAATCAGTTAACTGATTAAATGGAGGTGGGCAGGGGGGTGGGAGGGTGGAGCTGTTTCAGCTCAGCCAGGCTAGAGCAGCCTCTCAGTCAACCTGCCAGACCAAGGCTGGAGCTAGGAATGTGAATGGATAACCAGGATAACTAGGAATGGTTACTGGCAAGCATCACCCTAACCATGTACTGGTTAACCAGTACTTGGGAGCAGCTTGCAGCCCACTGGGGTCAGGAGCCAGCCCCAGCTGCAAGCAAGAGGGCTGGGGAAATTTTCTGGCTCCTCTGGGGGAGCTGGCTCCTGACCCCTGTGACCAGGGCAGGCCATGGATAGAGGAGCCACTTCCGGTTGCCAGTTGATCAGTACCCAGTAAGCATCACCCGGTGAGAGTGATGCTTACCGGATATCTGGCAAACCAGTTACCCATTAACATCCCTACCTTGCATGATACAGTGATGAAGATTTAACGGTCAAGCCTACCGATGATTGATGATGAGGGATTGTTACATGTAATAGTTTTGTACATTTGCACGGGAAGCTGCAAATAAGGATTTTCCTAATTTTCAGATGTTTAATTTTGCAAACAAAATTGCATTATTTTAACACATTTTATAATATGTAATATACAATGAAACACACAAAATAAAAAGAGTGATATGAGAGAGAAAAATGTTTGGCAAAGAACTTTATGTAGCAGTTTTAAACACAGGGAATTTGTAAGTGAATCGTAATTCCCCACATTATATGGGTTCATAATGGAAAATCCTGCAAGATTGCTTGCCAGCAGTAGATTAATTGTTAACATTATCATAGCAAAAATTCTATCTAGCATAGAACTAATAAAATGACTATTCTTAAAATATTTTCCTAGAGTTATGAGACCAAAATTATTTTCTAATGTAATTTAAATATTCATTAGTTGAAAAGTGTGCCTGGAGAGTGCATAATAATCTTATGCCAATAATATTATCTATTTGTAAGTTTATTTTAATCTTCTAAAAAATTAAATCCTATAATTAAGGCTAACATTTAGTTATAGGTATTTTTACTAAAAGTCATGGGCAGGTCACAGGCAGTAAACAAACTTGCCTGTGACCTGTGAATGACTTTTACTACTTGTGTCTGACTAAAACTTGGAGAAAGAGGGGGAAGCTTGTGGGGACAGCACTGGAGGTGCTGTAGGTACTGGTGGGGTTGGTGCTGGCTCTCTCCCTAGCTCCTGGAAAGCAGTGACCCTAGATGCTGGAAAGTGGTGACCTCAGCTCCTAGCTGTACATGCTTGCTCTATTTTGACCAAGCCCTAATTCTGCAGGCCACTGGGAGCTGTGCAGGTGGTGGCAGCATGTGGAGCTATGACCAGAGCCCCCCAGGTAAGCACTGGCCCAAACTGCAACCCCCAGCCTCGAGGTTCCCCCCAAAATCCTGCTACTGGTAGGAGGTTGTGAGGAGCTGCTCAGGAAGTTCACAGGCCAGGCATATCAGCGGCTGTAGAGGTCGCAGAAAGTCATGGATTCCATTACCTCCATGAGAAACATGGAGCCTTACCTATAATTAATAAAATCATGCTTTAAAAGTTTACCAAAGCAACATAGACACACACAAAAATAAGGAGAGTTTGTTAGCAAAACATACAAATTACAAAATTCATATTCTATTAAAGCCGGTTCAAACTCGTAAGATCTTCATGGCCGGGTTTCTGTCTTCCTGTATTCGTATACAAGTTTGAGTACTTTATGGGCATTAATGCAATATAAACAGAAGGATGGGATTTGCAGAGTGGCCCACAGTAGTTAGAGGAAAGTCTAGTGATAGCTGGGCACCTAACGCCTATAAGCCCCTTCTGAAAATTGCAACTAAATAATAATGATAATAAGTGTAACAGGACTCTCACTATATTAAGGACTGTGCTATTACATGACATGGTTAGAAGAGTAGGTGCCTAGTTTGGAAAGAAAAGCCTGAAATAAAAAAATTTCTTATAGGAATATTTTCCTAATACATCATGATCTTCCCTGAAATTGGGAGAGAAAATTGATTTTCTCACTGGGATTTCAAATTTCATTATTCTGGGAGGAAACTTGGAAGACAAAAGAAATAAACTTTTTTTTTTTTTGAATGGGGATGTACTGTAGACTACTCCTCAGACAAATACATATAAATAAATACAAATACAATTGACATCTTAACGTCAATAAAGGCAAACAGCAGCGGCAGGAACTGTCAAGGTCACATGTATTTAAGAAGCTGGTATTGTGTTTTTTAAAAAGCAATTCTAATTCTTCGAGTGATTGTTCATGTTCATTCCACATAGGTGCACGCACACTGCATATGCACATTGTTGGAACTGTTTCCCTTAGCAGTACCCATTGGGCCAGCAGGAGGAGCCCCTGGAGTGGCGCCACTATATCTGCTAATATATTACCCTTGCTGCCCCCCCCCCCCCCCCCCCGCAGTTCCTTCTTACCGCTTCTGACAGTCCTTGGAATGTGCTTTGGTCTGCAAGTGCCTCTGCAGTTGTCACCTGTTGTTTCATAGTTAGTGTGTTTACAAGTTTCATTGTCGTTACCTGGTTCTGAATAGTTGTAAATAGTTGTTAAGTGTTAGCACTTAGCTGGTAGTTACTTCCACACAGAGCTTGCTTTGCGTTCCAGGTGTATGCGGTGGGGCATGCCTGGACCCCAGGCTTCAAGCCCTGTCTGAAGTGCCAGAAGCCTATGCCATGTGAGGAACTCCACGAAACCTGCTTCAAGTACCTCAGAGAAGCCCATCTGTCCAAAAGTCGTTCAAAGGCTTGTCGTGCACCGAGAGAGAGAGTCTCATTTGAAGATCATCCTATGGAAGCGGCTCTTTGCCTGATTCCAGCATCAGACCTAGCATCAGTGACCCAGAGCACACCAGCTTCAGTGCGTGAGGCACCTAGCTACTCTCACACCTCTCCAGTGCCACCAAGGCCTTGGCATCAGTCATAGTCTCCAGTGCCTCAGAGACGGAAACGTAGCCAAGACAGATCTCTGTTGAGGATTGTGTCATCAGTGGGCCCTCAGGCAGGGCACTGGCAGGATTGGCACCTGGACCATCACAGTCGGATTGGAACCACTCCAGCCTACATCAGGGCTCAAGACCCGTGGAGGACCTCCTGGAGCCCTCGACACCTGACACCTTTGAGGCTACGAGGGACCTCCTCCCTGCTGCTGGGATTTGGCCTGGCTAAGGAGTGGTATACCAGGTGGCCCCAAAGCACCGAGTGCCCCGGCATTGGATGAGATAAGTCATCATTGTGCAATTTCGGTACCATTGACCTTGATGCCAGCACCGGTCCCTGCACCGTCTTTGGTGGCAGCAACAGCACCAGCACAGAATATTCGCGCGACACCAGCCCCTGTATTGGGTCCCTCCACAACTACAACTTTGGCATTGGCAGTCTGACATTGCTGCCTGTTATGCCACCGCCTCCTTTCTGACACCAAGGAAAGCCAGAGTCTATGGCCCAGCACACCCCTGGATGTAGGTCGCTGGTTGAGACAGCTACAGCACCGCCCTGGTCAACCTCTGAATATTCTACCAACTTGGAGGTGGAGTCCATCATGTCATCGCGGGACTCCTGGTCAAGGTTGTGGCACAGATCCTATTCCCAGCACTGGATTGCATCAGTGCAGTTGGAGTGACAGCAACAACCCTTGCCTCTGCAGCTGACTCCTGTACAGCCAGTGCAGAGGTCCTGCCCACCCCAATGGCAATCCTTTCGTCAGTGGCCCTTGTGGAACCCCTGGATCACCAGAGCCAAGGCATGGCTAGACCAAAGTCTGTTTACTCTGGGCCCAGGGTTCCTCCCTCGGTGACCCCCTGGGCGAGCCTGGCCTAGGCCTTTGGTGGAGAGAGGGCCACCCATGACTCAGCCTCCAAGGCTGACATCCTTGGTGGCTTCCCAAGCCCCCTCGCAGGCCCATAACCCAGTGGAGATGGGCCTTAGAAGGGGATCCAGGCTGAAAAGGTGTCGAATGTCTCGGACCCGACAGTTGACACTGGGCAATCTGATGCCCCTCAGAAAGACCATGAAAAAGATCACAAAGACCCTTTGGCAAACTCTGGCCTCTATCCCACCGACTGACAAGAAGGTTGAGCCAATGTTACTTCGTGCCACAAGAAGGGAATGTGCACATCTTCTCCTTTCCCCCACCGGGGTCCCTGGTTGTCCAAGTGGTTAACCAGTGGGAGAGGCAAGGGGCAGCTGGGTCCAATACCCAAGCGTAGGGAAGCCAGAATGGTGGATCTACTAGGCAGGAAGGCTTACCCCTTAGTGGGAGGAGGGGATCTGCAGCTTTGCATAGTGAATCAGTAGGTACTGCTGAGTCACTATGCCTACAATGGACAAGTTCATTGAACTGGTCCCACGAGATTCCCACTCTGAATATAAGTCCCTCTCTGAGGAGTTTTGAGGGTGTGCTGGAGGACAGCCTACCAGCCTTACCTCTCTAGTTCTTGGACCACCTATTCTCTTTCTGTTGTGCCTAGGAATCCATCACCTCAGACAGGTGGGTTCTAGAGATGGTAGTAAGGGGATATGCCATCCCCTTGCCTTCACCTCCACCCTCCTGCCCCATCCTCCTTCAGGAGCTCCTCTAACGAGCATCTCCTCTGGAAGGAGGTGCTGCAGCTTCTAAGGCTAAGAGTAGCCCAAGCCATCCCTCAGGAGTTCACAGGCAGGGGTTTTTACCCCAGGTATTTTCTAGTCCCCAAAGTAAAGGGGGGAGGGTTTCACCCTATCCTAGGCCTCAGCGACCTAAATGCCTTCATCACCAAAGCCAAGTTCAAGATGGTGATGCTGGTGTCAGTCAGTCCCTCCCTCAGCCTCAGAGACTGGTACGCTGCCCTTGATCTAAAGGATGCTTATTTTCACATCTCCATCGCCTCTTATCACAGGAGGTTCCTGTGTTTTACTATTGGCCAGGACCATTATCAGTTTACAGCCTTCCCTTTTGGCCTTTCCATGGCGCCTCAGTTTTTTACAAAATGCATGACTGTAATCCCCACCTTCCTGAGAAGTGCGGGGTCCAGGTTTTCCTATCTAGACGACTGGCTTATACAGGGCCCTTCTTTGGACCAAGTGCTGGCATACATTGCTATGGTGCAGGACCTTTTCCTGTAACTAGGCCTGCCTACCCTGGTTGCCACTCAGGTCATAGAGTTCATGGGTGCTCATTTGGACTCCACTTCAGCCATAGACTCTCTGCCCTGGCTATCAGGGAAGCTATCATGGTTATGTGGGTGTTTCCTATGATTATGGCCAGAAACTGAAACTCATGGCCACCTGCACGTAAGTGATTCAGTACGCCAGACTCCGCATGCGCCTGCTGCTGTTGTAGCCGGCGCAAGCTCACAATCCTTCCCTCCATTCCTGGGATAGGGTGGTCACAGTTCCCCCGATGTCCTTTGATCCCTGGACTGGTGGACCCAGGAGGAGATGGTTTGTACAGGAGTCCTGTTCTCCAGGCCTCTCCTAACCCTGCGGTTGGTGCTGGATGCTTCTGACACCAGATGGAGAGCCCACATCAGTAACATGCAGACTCAAGGTATGAAAATTCAGGAGGAGCTCTCTCTGAATATCACTGTCCAGGAATTGCAGGCGTCCACCTCACGTCAGGCCTTCTTTCTCCACCTCAGTTGCTGCTGTACCTCTGCTGGAAGGTGGTGTTCCTAGTGGCTATCACATCGGTCAGATGCATGTCAGAGTTAAGGGCCCTTACCTCAGACCTCCCTTTCATAGTCTTTTTCAAGAATAAGGTCAGGCTACGCCTCCACCCTGCGTTCCTGCTGAAGGTGGTATCTGTTTCTTGTCTCTCAGGACATTTTTCTCCCGTTTTTCTTTTACCCCAAACCCCATGCTTCCAGGCTTTACAAAGTCTATGTTAGGAGAGCATTGGCCTTTTATTTATACAGGATGAAGCTATTTTATAACTCACAATTGTTTGTGGCAATTGTGGAAGGCTCAAGGACCTCCACACCATGCATAACCTTCTGTTTCAGGGAGTGCTATAGTCTGGCTGGAGTTGCAGCCCTTCCTCTCACAGTCCACTCCATTAGGGCACAGGCCTCTTCTAGGGCCTTTGTGGCTTAAGTCCCTATTCTGGACATCTGTAGGGTGTCACATGATCTTCAATTCGCAGCTTTGCCAACCATTGTGCCCTTGCTCACCGCACTAGGGAAGATGTGGCTCTTGGTTGGGCTGTCCTCCGCTCGGCTGAAGGTTAGAACTCTGACCCCACCTCCTGGGGTTTCTGCTTTGGAGTCACCTACATGGAATGGCCACAGGCAATCATTCAAAGAAGAAAAAATGGTTACTTACCTTTGTAACTATTGTTCTTCGAGAGGTATTATTCATGTCCATTCCAAATCCTGCCCAACTCCCTTTCTTCAGAGTAGTCCAGTAAGAAGGAACTGAGGACATGATGGGCCAACAGGAGTATATATTAGCCGACAAAAAGGCGCCACTCCAGGGGGCTCCCCTGCTAGCCCAAAGGGTACTACTAAGGGAAATAGTTCAGACAGTGTGTGTAAGTAGCGCACGTGAACCTACATGGAATGTACATGAGCAACACATCTCAAAGAATAAGTTATGAAGGTAAGCTACCGTTTGGGGGTTTTTTTAAACTTAAAAAACAACAAATAGTTTTGCAGCACCTTAGAGACTAACAAAACATGTAGATGATATCATGAGCTTTTGTGGATACGACCCACTTCTTCAGATGAGTGGAGTTATTAAAGGTCCAGTTTCTAAATAAATAGGGATGGGGGGAGAAGGGAAGAAAAAGGGAAAAGAAATAGTGTCCATGCTACATGAAATGAATAGAGAAGGTACTAATTGTTTTTAAATATCCATTGTTTGTTTATGTCATCAGGATGTGGAATGTAATGGCCATGCAGCCAGTGTCTTGATTCCTACCTGTGTGATAGGAATCAAACTTGTAAATAAAGTTAAGTTCTAAGGCTTCCATGCGGAGTTGGTTTGTGAAATTGTCCTGAAGCAATACAGTGACTTTGAGATGTATTCATGAGTGCCTGGGGAAGTTTAAATGTTCCCCATCAGGTTTCTGTGTGTTGCCTTTTCAGATATCAGATTTGTGTCCATTAATTCTCGTAGAGACTGTCCCATTTGACGAATATCCATGGCAGAGGGGCATTGCTGGCATTTGATGGCCCAGATCACATTAGTGGATGTGCAGTTAAATGAGCCTCTGATGTGGTGGTTTATGTGGTTCGGTCCTGTGATAATGTCACTTGTATAGATGTGTGGACAAAGTTGACACTGGAGTTGATTGCAGGGGTGGGTTCCTAGATGAGTATGATGGAGGTGTGCTGTGTAGTTACCGGAAATAATTTGTTTGAGGTTAGGGGGTTGTCTGTAGGTGAGGATAGGCCTGTCCCCCAAATTTTTTTAAAGTCATTCCCCCCCCCCCCAAATTATTTCAATATCAAATTATGTTGATTTGCAAATAAAAATAGTTTTTATCGAACTACTGGGGGGGGGGGTGCAAATTCAGTGTGTCAAACTGAGTCTGATTTTCCTAATACTGGAGTGGCTCATAAAAAGTTCTGAATATCATATTCTGTCTAGAGATGTGAAAGAGTAACCAGTTAACTGGTTACCTGGTAAGTATCATCCTTAATGGTACCTGGGAGCAGCCTTATGGCGATCAGGAGGGAGGGAGGGAGGAAGCAGGAGCTGGCAGCCCCAAGGATGGAGCAGAAGCCCCCTGCCCCTGCGCTTGGGGCTGACAGCTCTTGACTGCTTCCCTTCCCCCCCCCCACCCCAAACTCCAGTGTGCAGGAACCTACTTAATTGGTTAACCTTAGGTTTCATGGGTTAACTAACTGGGATTTTACATCCCTAATTTTGTCCTGAATGACTCCTGTGCAACGCCATGATGGTTGAGTTTCCTCAGGTGTTAACTGATTCGAATTTACTTATCATTTTCATAGGCAAAAAGAACTGAGCTCCAGGTCACAGTTTCTTCAGATTTGAGAGAAAATCTGTTTTTCTTGTTAAATTGTTAAACATAATTTGAAATGTCATTTGAGGCTTAATATAGTCCTTAAGATTTTGTAACTCCATCATAGTCATGCATTCATATATAAAGTTAAACTATGGAGAGCGTGTAAAGTCAAATGAAAAGCTCTTCAGTAATGATGTTATGAGGTCCAGGACAAGATCTGTGGATTAAGAAGGTGAGCTTCCCTGCTGATTAAATGTGGAATGTCAGCATGGACAATCAACATTAATGTCAAAAAGTTCATTTTTTATAATCATTGTTGATAGAGTCTAAATTTCTGTCATAGGAGTAATGAATTCCATGCTTTTTTGTTTGCTTTAAAGCAAATTACATGCTATTAAGATTTTGTAACTCCATCATAGTCATGCATTCATATATAAAGTTAAACTATGGAAAGCGTGTAAAGTCAAATGAAAAGCTCTTCAGTAATGATGTTATGAGGTCCAGGACAAGATCTGTGGATTAAGAAGGTCCTGCTGTGAGGGTGGGAGACTGGACTTGATGATCTCTCAAGGTCCCTTCCAGTTCTTTGCCTGTAGAATAGTGATAGAAATGTAGCCGTGTTAGTCTGGTCTAGCTGAAACAAAGAACAGGACTATGTAGCACTTTAAAGATTAACAAGATGGTTTATTAGGTGATAGCTTTTGTGGGCCAGACCCACTTCCTCAGATCAAATAGTGGAAGAAAATTGGTATATATGGTCATGCCAATTTTCTTCCCCTATTTGATCTGAGGAAGTGGGTCTGGCCCACGAAAGCTCATCACCTAATAAACCATCTTGTTAATCTTTAAAGTGCTACATAGTCCTGTTTTTTGTTCCTTCCAGTTCTGGTATTCTGTGATTCTATAAGAAGTTTAATTTCCCAAAAATTGTACATGTAATTTCAGAAAGTTATTTTTAACGGTCAGATCCAGCACATTGATTCTTAATGTTCAGTATTTCCCTTTGTTATAATAAACTATGCATTTTTGTGCTCCCAGTCTCAACCCCTATCTATAGATATGGGATAAGAGAGCAATTGTCCACGTGGCAATTGTTTCCCATCCCACTTCAGCACAAGGTTGGGAAATCAGTGTGCAAAGTATTTCTTCCGTGTGTAAATCAGGACAGTATGGATTTTTAAAATAGATGGGACTATTTGTAAAGCAAGGTAGCAGTTAAGGCTGGCAGAAATAGATGTTTAGGCCATTCAAATTTCATGGATTTTCTGGGTTGTTACATTCTTTGCAATCCTAAATTGTTAAGGCTAGGATTTAAAGATGTGATGTTGGCCCCATGTTACAACTTGTTTTAGAAGTCTAATGTGGACAAGACTTCCTTTAACATTCTAAACAGGCCTAGTTAAAGCCTAGAGGGAAGTTGAGGCTTTAACTCAGTTGCTTTCAACTTTTCCAGACTTCTGCATCCATTTCAGGTGGCTGATTAGTCTTATGTATGCCTGAGTTTCATTTTACGTATGCCCAAGTTTCATCTTACTTAAAAACTACTTGCTTACAAAATCAGACACAAAAACACAGAAGTATCACAGCAAACTATTACTTGAAAACATTTTTACCATGGAATGATAAATCAATTAGACTATAAGCATCATACTTACATATCAGCTTATAATATATAGAATATTATAAATAAGTCATTTTATGAATTTTTTGCTAGTACTTTTAAAGTAGCTTCTTGTAAAATGGGACAAATACGTAAATATCTAAATGATGTACCCCCTGGAAGACCAGTATGTATCCTTAGGGTACTTACCCTTGGTTGAGTACCACTGCTTTAACATAATCAATCTAGCATGTGTTAAATGCAGTATGCCTTGTTTATATCATGCTTTTAAAATAGGCACCAAAATCTAGACTAGGCCATATGTTGCAGTGACCAAGTCAAACACTTTTCTTTAAAACAGACACCAATAGGCAATTGACCAGGGAACCTGAATAAACAAGTTTATGTAATCAAAGATCAGGTGGATTGAGCTTGAAGGGAAAATGAAGATGGAATACAACAGAACAGTCAGTTTATCATGGGATAAAAATACCTTGTTCAGTTTCCCAAGTTTGGGTAAATGCTAACAGACAGACATTAGTATTCACAAAGGGAGAAGAAAGCAAAGTACAGTAATAGCTTTTTTAGCTGGCATGTTGGGGAATTTGGGGGTGCTGGTAAGTGTAAAAACTATGGTTAACAAAGAGTGAGGGGGTTGGATGAGCTATTGGCGTGGGAGAGGATTTGGAATGTGGGCGCTGAGAGAGTTTGGGTGCGGTAAAAGGTTCCAGGCACGGGGTGGGGAAATGAGAGGAGTTTGGGGGTACCAGATCTAGAGGATGCTCGCCTCATGTGGCTCCTCTCAAGTATGATCTACCCTTGGCAGAGGCGTGGCTCTGTGTGCTGTCTCTGTCCATAGGTGTCACATTCACCACTCCCATTGGCTGCTTCCCAGCCAGTAGGAGCTGTGTAGCCAGTGCTCGGGGTGGGGTTAGTACATAGAACTGCCTAGCTGCACCTTCAGCAGGTGTAGGTCTTCGCTTGTGGGGAGCCTTTCAAGGTCAGTGCCCTCCTCCCTGATCTGGCATCCATTACCCATCTTCCTCCCAAAGCCTGTGTCCCAGCCCCTCCCACACTCTAAACTAAGGATGTTAAAATGTGGTTAATTGACTAGTCAATAGGCACTGCCAGGGAGCTATGTGAAGCCAAATAGGGAGTGTGCTGGCCCCACGCCATTCAAACTATAAACAGGACTTTGTGAAGATTAAAAATGCCTGTTTATAGAGCTTTTCGGTTTGTACAGAGCCAGATAGCACAGCTTTTATGATGCTTTTGAAGATAAGATTATAAAAAAAGTTGTGTTCATTCTTTAAAATTTATTCCTTGTAATTAGGGATGTAAAATCCCATTTAATTGGTTACATGGGTAAGTGCAGTGCTGACATTGTTTAACCACTTAAAGGGCATATGGGTCGGGAGGGACTGCTTCAGCATGGCTGAAATGGCCCTTACCCACTGTGGTTGGGCTAGAGTGACCCCTACTGCAATCAAGGGCCACTCCAGCCTAGCCATGGCGCCTAGTCCCCCTTGCGTGGGGGCTGCCTCAGCTTCCCCAGCTGGCCACTGCCCACGCGAGCTGAGAGTCAGCATCCCTGTGTGGGGGGCCTGGTGGAGCTAGAACAGTCCTCCTGCAGCCCAGCCCAGGGACTGCTCCTATGGTATTGGTTAACTATTTAATCAGTTACACGTTAACATCCTTACTTGTGATAATGAAAAACAACTTTTGGACATGAGAATTAACTGAAAGACTATAACATGGGGCAGAGGTGTGAAGAAGCCATGAGCCAATGACCTACAAACATGTGCAAGCAATTCCCCTTAAACTTAGACTCGCCCACTTTGTTTACTGCCACTTAATTGAGGTGTACATTTCAGTTTGTACTAGAAATCAAAATTGTATAGCAGAAAGAAAACTACTTGTTAAAATCCTTTTACCATCTTCCAGTCATCAAATATGCTTTCTTTTTTGGATATAAATAATTGATGAAAAGTGTTGATTTATTTTTGAAATGCAACAATACAATATACAATGTACAATATACATTGTATATAATGTACATACATTTTGGGAACTATTGCATTGAAACTATCAATAGTGAATTGGTAGTTCATCATTTCAAAGTTTGTATTTTATCCATGGACTGTTAAAGATATAATGTATTTACTATGATCAGCCAGTTATTTTGCCTTTTTTTAAGGAGGAAGTTTCTCGGTACTTTTTACTTTTTTCAGGTGCATATTGTTTTAGTTTAGTTTGATGTAAAATAACTGTACTGGCTGTGAATGAAGATTAAACTCTTGTCTTTAGTTAGCTGTGAAAAGGAAGAGCTTTGAACGCTAAAGCAATTTTCTCACTGTTAACTCATATGCAATTTACATAATATAGATTTGATATGTGTATATTTAAGGACATCATTTTATCCATGATTGTTTGTTTGTAATCATGATGATTATTCCTCTGAGAATACACTTAAAGAGTAGCACTTGTCAGATTCCTAAGATGAAAAAACATATATTTTGTCACCCTATCATTAAAAACAAATATGGATATTAATGATATTGCCCCTCTCTGTGTGACTTTAGAATTTAAACTAAGAAATAATTAGTACTTTTCCTGTAGAATTGCAATTTGCCCCACAACTCTCATCCTCAGCAGTGTTTACTAATGAAACCATTGTAAAGTCTAGGCCTCTCTAACTCTTTCTTTTGTAAAACCACAAAAAGTCAAACTTTACAGTTTCATATTTGCATATTACAATATTTTCTTTATAAACTTGTATAACTACTGTTGTTAAACTAAGGTTTCTTGTATGAGAAAAGATATCAGAAGTTCCATATTTCACAGAGAGAAATACCGTATTTTCCGGCGTATAGGGCGACTGGGCGTATAAGACGACCCCCTATCTTTTTAATTAAAAGATAGGGTTTCATCTTATACCCCAGCGCCCCCCGCCTCCTTTGCTCCCGGTGTCCCTGGTCTGCTGGAGATGGTCCCCAGCAGACCAGAGGCACCGGGAGCAAAGCCGCCAGGAGCGCCTGGGCTGCCCCCTCCCCCCCCCCCGCCGGAGCCCCTCCGCGGCTTTGAAAGCCTCGGGGGAAGCTGGCGGCGGGGCATCCCAGGCGCGCATGGCTGCCCCCCCGCCGGAGCCCCTCCGCGGCTTTGAAAGCCTCGGGGGAAGCCGGCGGCGGGGCATCCCAGGCGCGCATGGGCTGCCCCCCCGCCGGAGCCCCTCCGCGCCGCTGCAGAGGGGCTCCGGCGGGGGGGCAGCCCATGCGCGCCTGGGATGCCCCGCCGCCGGCTTCCCCCGAGGCTTTCAAAGCCGCGGAGGGGCTCCGGCGGGGGGGCAGCCCATGCGCGCCTGGGATGCCCCGCCGCCGGCTTCCCCCGAGGCTTTCAAAGCCGCGGAGGGGCTCCGGCGGGGGGGGCAGCCCATGCGCGCCTGGGATGCCCCGCCGCCGGCTTCCCCCGAGGCTTTCAAAGCCGCGGAGGGGCTCCGGCGGGGGGGCAGCCCATGCGCGCCTGGGATGCCCCGCCGCCGGCTTCCCCCGAGGCTTTCAAAGCCGCGGAGGGGCTCCGGCGGGGGGGCAGCCCATGCGCGCCTGGGATGCCCCGCCGCCGGCTTCCCCCAAGGCTTTCAAAGCCGCGGAGGGGCTCCGGCGGCGGGGCATCCGGCGTACAAGACGACCCCCGATTTTTGGGGGATGTTTTTTAACTTCAGAGGTCGTCTTGTACGCCGGAATATACGGTAATACTGCTTCTGGGGATATTGTAATTTGCAGGAAGTAGGTACGGTAAATTGTTAAAAGGATCCTGTCAACTTATCCCCACATTTCTATCATACATTTTGTGCTTAAACATTTAAGTTAATGTATTAACACTGTTGATGAATGCATGAGAGATATGCCTGTGGAGAGAAATGTAGATGTTTCCACTAGACTTTTGGAGATTTAATAAGTATTGAGACATGGGTGATAACGAAAGATTCGAGAGGAGTTGTTATAGAAAGATCCTGAGACTAGGATGGATACAGAAGGTCACCAACAAGGAATTATATAGGAGGATACAGCCGAAAGAGAACCTACTGCAGAAGGTTTACAACAGAAGTTACAGCTATTCAGGCATATCTGCAGAATGAATAATGAGCGAAAAGTTAAGACCCTGGTATTCGGCATAATGGATGGTCTGAATAGGAGAGACAGACCCCACAGAGAATGGGTAGATTATATAGTAGATTGGTGCAGAGCTAGTCTACAGAAATTAAGCCACTCCACACTGGACAGGGAAAGATGGAAGGAAATAAGAGGGAGGTATGGTACACCAACGGGCGTTGAGCCCATGGTTGATGATGATGAATATCAAATGCTAGCTATTGTAAAGTTGCATCCTTGTTCTTAGTAATAACAAAAAGTCCAGTGCTACACTCCCACTGAAATCAATGGCAAAATGTGTAGAATTAGGTCTGTGTGTCTGCTTCTCGTTTGTGACATGATGAAACTATGGTATCGGTAGTAAAAAGAGTAATGACATTAAAGTTGTTTTGTCCTTGACAGTGTCCTAGACGTTAAATACAAAATGTACAATAATGCGTAAACCTATATGCACAGTGTTAATTTTGTTCTTATTTTTGTTTTGAAACAGCAAGCTTATAATCACATTGGGTAAAAAGCAGAAGCGAAAGAATGAATCTTCAGATGAAATGTCTGATACTAAGCTGACTACACAGCGATCATTTAAAGATGAGGATTCTCAGGTCAGTATTAATATTTTTTTCTTTTTACCTTTTGAAGATTTTTCTGCACCAGTATAGCTTTAAATTCCAAAATATTAATTTTTACATTAGTGATGTTTACTAGTGAATATAGTTTTTTAATTGCTAGTGAGTTTACATAAATTGATGTTTGACTGTGATTTCTGCTCTTAAATGAGTAGACTGAGACCAAATGTTTGTAAACCAATGATTTAAATACTCTTCCTTGTACAAGAGAGAAATTGTTCATTACAGCAAAAGTGTATAACTAAGCTGTGTTGAGATGCTGATTCTAGTTTTACTGTGTCTAAATTTCCACATATTTGTGTAGAAACATTTGTATAAATATAACAATTAATTTATTCTAGATTTATAAGTAGGTTATTACAAAATAAAAAGTAAACATTGCCATAAAATTTTTGATGAGACCAAGGATCGTGAGTCCTCAACATGCTTCGTCTTGGGAATACAAAGAAACCCTATAGTTTTTTACAAGATGTACAACACCAAATTTAGATCTATACGGTTGTTCTGACATTTATGGATGTAAAGTGATATAAAATAATTATCATTTAAAGTTTATTAATGTTGCTTATAAACTTTGCAAACTGAGCAGCACTTCTAAAGGCACATTGAAGAAGAGTATTAAACACTTCCCAACATAAGGAAGTAAAAAACAATATAGGCTTTCATGAAACCATTGATGCTGTAGTACTAGGGTGATGAGTTCTTATCTGGGTGAAAATTCTCCCTAGTATTTGTATTATAAAGAAAAAAATTGTTGTACAGGATGGCATAGGTTGAACTGCTGATTTCTTTTTTTTAGTTTTAATATTAAGATAAGTGCTACTATTCTAAATAGTATCTTTTATAAATAAAATGAATTCTCTACCAGCTTTTTAGACATTTTAATAGTCTAAGTAGTGATAGTGGTTTTTATTTATTTGTAGTTCTTTAGTGTACACTAAATGCCTTTTTCTTTTCTTGGTCTGTCAACATTAATTGTTGTCACAGAAGAGTCAGTCACATGTGTACATTAAACCATATATAAAATACTCTGTCCTGGAATGTTCTCGGATCCTAAGCATTGATCTTCTGCCTAAGCCAGTGGTCACTAGCCAGTAGATGGGGATCTACCGGGTAGATCTTGGAGTCTCTGACATGGGATCTTGACTGGATTGGTCAGGAATCTATCAAGTGCAGGCACTTCAGTTGCCCCTCCCTCCGCCCACTGTCACACTGCTCCTTCCCTCTGTGTTGGAGCTGCCCCTGGGAGCCTCCTGCTTGCTGTGTAGGTTGTGGGAGGGAAAAGAGCGGGGTGCTGATGTCAGGGTGTTCCACACAGAGAAAAGGGGATGGAGGGAGCTTGGCAATGCAAATCTCTGTCATTCTCACAAACACACACCATCCTTCCCTCTCATCTCCCAACCCAAAACATACATGGGAGTTGTTACTACTTTTACTGCTTGCAAAGTGTGTTATTTTTGGTTTTTGACTGGTCTGTACATTTCATAATTTTCATTTCTCTGTCATGCTTAAATTTAATTATTTGAGCAGTGAGTTCTAAAATGCCTAACCTGTTGTGGCTGGAGTAATTATCCCTGTGGTAATTGCTGCTCCTGGAAATGGCAGGCATGTCTCTGTAGCCCCTGTGAGAGGCAGAGCAAGAGCTCTCCACATGCTGTCCTTGCCTTCAGACATCAATAATGGGGAATCGTGGCCAATAGAAGCTGTGGACTCAGTGCCTGTAGACGAGGGGCAGTACATGGTGCCATGGAGCCATTGCTGTACATGCCCACTGCTTTCAGGAGTGGTGCAGGGCCAGGGCAGGAGTAAGCCTGCCTTAACTCCACTGCTACACCGCTCAGAAGCCATCTATCAAATGGTTGCTAACCAGAGCCTGCTTCCTGAACCCCCATCCCAGCTCTGAACCTCCTCCGGCACCCAACCTCCTGTCCCAGATGTGAGTCCCCTGTACCCAAACTCCTTCCTGGCGCTTGCACCCTGAAACGCCTCCTGGATCCCACCCTGGGCTAAGCCCAGAGCCTCTCTCACACGCCAAACCCCTTGGCCCAAGACCAGAGCCTGCACCCCAACCTCCTACCGCAGCCTAATGAAAGTGAGTGAGGATGGGGGAAGGAAGGGTGATGGAGTGAACAGGGTGAGGCCTCAGAGAAGGGGTGGAGCAGGGGCAGGGCCTCAAAGAAGGGGCAGGAAGGAAGAGGGGCAAAGTTATTTGGGTTTGAGGTAGATCTTACATTGCACTTAAATTGAAAAAGTGATCTTGTGCTTAAAAAGGTTAGAGACCACTGGCCTAAGCTATATGTGTTTGTCCTGAAAACTTCCCTGCTGTGAGTTGATCCTCTTAACTGAATTGCTGCAAGTCCACAAATTGCACAGGAATGAAAGACAAGTCCAGAAAGAAGTAGAACACACAGGTACACTCCTCTTGATAATCCTTTATCACTGAATTCATGATAGGATTTCTTCAGCACCCTACGGTGAAATATATCTACAAGGTAGCCACAGGTCATAGAAGGAAAAGACCAAACTTTTCTCATCCAAGAAATAACAGAGCTTACTCAGCTCTAATTATCCTGTTGATGCTGCAGGAGAACTAGCTAGAAATATTTTCAACATTTTTCCTTGAGTAGAAGAATAGGAGAAGGCAGACAAACTAGGAATGTGTTAAACTACCTGGAATTGTTAGCAGTTAAATGTTTACTCTGCCATACAAAAGAAGCATATTTTTCTTTTTTCTGACTGTCTGCCTCATAAGCCACTGGGGTACTATTTTGGTCAAGGGCTGAGAATGATAAGAGCTATGTGGGGTATCCTGTCAACAACTAACCTTGATCCTGTTTTCCATCTACTAGTCCCTTTTAGCCATTTCTGCCTACTTCCTTTCCCTCCTACTCTTAAGACCATTCTTAGGACTAAACCCAGCTTATCTTTATGGTACAAACTGTATCATAGTAAATAAAAATGCCCTTATTTGTTGATAGTTTTCTGTGATAGATTTTACATATTGGTGCAGTAATTCCCCAGAGTGCAGATGAGCTCTAACTAGGCCTCCCTGTTAACAAGTATAAGTCAGGAGTGTTTCTTTGGTTCTAGAAATTCTCTACTGGGAGACATTTTTCTGCCTCCCAGACATGAAGAACTAGCTGCAATTATCTGTGACTTGATAGATGAGAGAAATTTCACCCCATTTCAACCTCTGTTTCCAGAGGAATATCAAAAAGAGATTAGAGCAACTGATTGACGAATGAGCTGACAACCTCTGACAGCCTCTGTAGAAGGATTACTTTCAGGGCTCCTCCTCCTTCCCTTTGGCCTCACCACAATGGGCTTTCTGGAATCTAGGGTCCTGCAAGCAGACTATTTCTTTAGTGCAGTGGTGTCCAACCAGTTCTGAAGCTGTAGCCATAGTAGTGGCTACTCAACCAGCCAAATAGCCACATGTGGCTAGCATGCTGAAGACCACAGTTTTAGTAGCTATCTTCACAAAAGATCACCTGCCAAGAGGGGCAATCACTGTTACCTCAAAGCTGCCTTCCTCAAGAGGACCCTCAAAAGATGTGGAAAAGGCAGTGCTATCTAAATAGATCCTCTTCCCTCATCCCTTTGCAATTGATGTCAGAGTCTTCCAAGAGCTCTTGAAGGTGATACTCAAATCCTTATAAATCTTCTTATGTGAGTCCCAGAAATCAAAACGCCCTGGTAGATATCCTAAAAATTTCTCCCAGAGGCAACATAGCCTTAACTAGAAATGATGTTCTTTAGTAACCAGCCCAGATACTATTGCAGACACCAGATACTATCCTGCCAGCTTGCAAGAGATGGACAAGAAATGCTGTGAACCTGCCAATGGCTCGGAGTATCTTTTTCCACCCCCTCCAGAATTCCCTAATTGTTGATGTTGTCAATGAGAACAGAGAACAGGTTGACCTTCCCTAAGAAGTTTATGTGCTTGAACGTTAGCTGCAAAAAGCTGTTCCTTGGCAGCATTACAATTCAAGGCTGCCACACCTCATCTGGCCAACAGTCGACCAGCCACACAAAGTGCCAGGGCAAGCGTTCCTTTTGAAAGTGCGGCTGAGGACGATATACCGGACTCCTGGGTAATCTGCCCTCCTATTCTTTGCCAGGCTACGTCCCGTCATCCCAGTATAGAGGGAAATTACATCAGACTGTTGGGCCATGGCCACCATCCAACATGGCTTCCCCCTTCCAGCTCTCATCTATACCACCTTTCCACTCCCCGCCCCATCCCTCTTCAGGGACCCCTCTCACGAGTAGCTCCTCAAACAGGAGCTTTTCCAGCTGCTCCAGATGGGAACGGTGGAGAGAGTGTCACCAGAATTAGAGACCAAAGGTTTCTATTCTCGCTACATCCTTATTCCCAAGACGAAGGGGGGCTTATGGCCTATAATGGACCTTCAAGGCCTCAACAAGTATCTGGCCCGCTTCACGTTCTATATAGTCTCCCTGGCCACTACTATTCCCGAACTGGATTCCAGGGACTGATATGGTGCCCTCGACCTCAAAGATACATGCTTCTAATTCGCCATCGTTGAGGGCCACAAGCGATTTCTGAGATTTGTAGTTGCAAGGAAGCACTTCCAATTTGTGGTCTTCCTCTTTGTACTGTCTATGGCCCATATGGTTTTTACCAAATGTATGTCCATGGTGATGACATACTTGAGACATCCGGGCGTTCACGTGAATCTTTACCTGGATGATTTAGACTGCCCTTTGATGAGCCAATGGAAGGTCAGCCCGATGTCCGCTGCCTCATGAACTGGAAGGTAGCCAATGTGACACCAATATTTAAAAAGGGCTCTAGAGGCGATCCTGGAAATTACAGACTGGTAAGTCTAACTTCAGTACCGGGCAAATTAGTCGAAACAATAGGAAAGAATAAAATATGAAGCATGTAGAAGAACATAATTTGTTGGACAAAAGTCAACATGGTTTCTGTAAAGGGAAATCCTGTCTTACTAATCTATTAGAGTTCTTTGAAGGGGTTAACAAACATGCGGATAAGGGGGATCCAGTAGATATAGTATACTTGGATTTTCAGAAAGCCTTTGACAAGGTCCCTCACCAAAAGCTCTTGTGTAAATTACATAGCCATGGGATAAGAGGGAAGGTCCTTCCTTGGATTGAGAACTGGTTAAAAGACAGGAAACAAAGGGTAGGAATAAATGGTAAATTTTCAGATTGGAAAGGGGTAACGAGTGGTGTCCCCCAAAGGTCAGTCCTGGGACCAATCCTTTTCAACTTATTCATAAATGATCTGGAGAAAGGGGTAAGCAGTGAGGTAGTAAAGTTTGCAGATGATACAAAACTGTTTAGGATAGTCAAGACAGAAGCAGACTGTGAGGGACTCCAAGAAGATCTCACCAACCTGAGTGATTGGGCAAATGAAATTTAATGTGGATAAGTGTAAAGTAATGCACATCGGGAAAAATAACCCCAACTATACGTACAGTATGATGGGGGCTAATTTGGCTACGACAAGTCAGGAAAGAGATCTTGGAGTTATCGTGGACAGTTCTCTGAAAACTTCCACGCAGTGTGCAGCGGCGGTCAAAAAGGCAAATAGGATGATAGGAATGATTAGGAAAGGGATAGAAAATAAGACCCAGAATATCTTACTGCCTCTGTATAAAACTATGGTACGCCCATATCTTGAATACTGTGTACAGATGTGGTGGTCTCACCTCAAAAAAGATATTTTGGCCTTGAAAAGAGTTCAGAAAAGGGCAACTACAATGATGAGGGGTTTGGAACGGGTACCATATGAGGAGAGGTTAAAGCGACTGGGACTTTTCAGTTTAGAAAAGAGGGGACTGAGGGGGGATATGATAGAGGTCTATAAAACCATGAGTGGTGTGGAGAGGGCCGATAAAGAAAAGTTATTTATTAGTTCCCTAAATAGAAGAACTAGAGGACACCAAATGAAGTTAATGGGTAGCAGGTTTAAAACGAATAAAAGAAAGTTGTTCTTCACACAGCGTGTAGTCAACCTGTGGAACTCCTTGCCAGAGGAGGCTGTGAAGGCTAGGACTATAATAGAGTTTAAAGAGAAGCTAGATAATTTCATGGAGGTTAGGTCCATAAAAGGCTATTAGCCAGGGGATAAAATGGTGTCCTTGGCCTCTGTTTGTCAGAGGCTGGAGAGAGATGGCAGGAGACAAATCGCTTGATCATTGTCTTCGGTCCACCCTCTCTGGGGCACCTGGTGTTGGCCGCTGTCGGCAGACAGGATACTGGGATAGAAGGACCTTTGGTCTGACCCAGTACGGCCGTTCTTATGTTCTGTTCATGTGCCAGTGGCCTGGGCTTCTGATTAAACGAAAAGAAATCCATCTTGGTGCC
Source organism: Pelodiscus sinensis (assembly GCF_052426305.1). NCBI lineage: Eukaryota > Metazoa > Chordata > Testudines > Trionychidae > Pelodiscus > Pelodiscus sinensis. The sequence continues at coordinate 18,163,574 of NC_143063.1, read as the reverse complement.
CACCCAGAGGATAGAGTTCATAGGAGCAGTCCTGGACTCCACAATAGCCAAAGCCTTGCTCCCCCCATACCAAGAGAGTTTCACAGCGCTCTTGGCCCTCATTCATCAGCTCATGCTCGCCCCCGTGATTACAAGTGTGAGTGGGTTTGTAGATCCTGGGCCATATGGCGGCTTGCACATATGTTGTGCCACTGGCCAGGCTTAGGATGAGGCTCCTCCAGTTGTGGTTGGCCTCTGTTTATGCTCCTGCAAAGCATTCCTTGGAGCAGGTGGTGATGTTGCCACCCTGGGTCCTGTCCATCCTGGACTGGAGGACACACCCAGCCTAGGTTATGTCGGGTGTGACATACCATCCTCAAGCACACATCGGACTACGTTTGAGGAGCTCACATGAGGTCCCTTTGCACCCACGGTATGTAGTCCCCTTTAGAAAGGGTGGAGTGGTGTGTGTACTCATGGACAACACAGCCATCATGTAGTACATAAAGAGACAAAGAGGGTCTGGTCTCCAGAGCTCTGCGTAGAGGCAATGAGGACTCGAGGAGTTTTGCAGCGTGCACTGCATCACACTGGAAACCTATCACATCCCAGGGGTCCAAAATGCAATTGTAAATCGTCTCAGCAGAGAGTTCTCCTTTCACCATGAGTGGGCTGTCCTCCCTGAGGTTATTGCCTACCTCTTCCAAGACTGGGGTTATCCCCAGTACAGGGGTGGGGATCCTTTTTTGGGTTGGGTGCTGCTGACCCACAAAAAATCAGTTGGGGCCACACCCAAGTGAGAAGCAAAAACAAACATTAACTGATGTGGCCCCTGACTGAGGAGAAAGACACCCCCACAAACCCCTCATACTCAACAACCTAGGGCACCTAGGCAAGTAGATTTTGTGTGCTGTAGCCCTGCAGTGGGACAGCAGGAGGCCTGGAGTGCCAGTGCAGGCTCCCAATGCTTGGGGGGAGCCCCAAGCCACAAGGGCTGGATCTAGGCAAGGGGGCCTGAAGTTCCCCACACCTGCTGCAGTAGATCTCTTCACAATGAGTGACAAAGATGCATTTCTGCACAAAAGGTCGGAAGGTCTCCTTTATGCCTTGCCTCCATTTCTCCTCATCAGCAGGGTCCTGCAAAAGGTCAAGAGGGACAGAACAACAGTTTTCCTCATCGCGCTGGCCTAGCCTCCCCAGTCCTGGTTCAGGATGCTGATGAACCTGGTGCCCTGTATGTATAGGAGGCTGCCACTGAGGCCAGACCTAGGACTAAGGCTCTCCCAGGACTAAGGTCGTTTGCTCCACCTGCTTCTCAGCTCGTTTCACCTGATGGCGTGGTTCATCCATGGTTGAACTCGCAGGAGCTGGCATGTTCATGTGACATGAAGCGGGTCCTCCTTGAAAGTTGTAATCCCTTGATGTGATCTACGTACACGGCTAAATGGACCCATTTCTCCATGTGGGTGCAGCAATGGCAGGTGATTCCAGCCAAGGCCTCTCTTCAAGAGATCCTGGACTACTTACTGTCCCTGAAGCAGCAGAGTCTGGTGTTGGCCACCATCAAGGTCTACTTGGTAGCCATCTCTGCTTTTCATCCACTGCTGCATGGTCGCTCAGTAGTCTCCCATGGGGTCATTTCTCAGTTCCTAAGGTGTCTGGAGCAACTCTGTCCCCAGATGAGGGATTCTCTTCCTCGGTGGGACCTGAACCTGGTCCTGGCAAGGCTCATAGGTCCCCTATTTGAGCCGTTAGGTATGTGCTCTCTGTTGCTACTCTCCTTCACGGTGGCCTTCCTGATTGCCATTACTTCGGTTGACATCAGAACCTCCGTTTACCGGACAAGGTCCAGCTGCAGCTGCACCCGGCTTTTCTCCTCAAGGTGGTTTCTGCCTTCTGTGTGGACCAGTACATTTTTCTGCATTTGTTCTACCCCATATCTCATGTGAACAATGAGGAGAGGCACCTCCACATGTTGGATGTGCATCAGGCGCTGGCTTTTTACCTGGAGAGGACACGGGTCTTTCGCAACTTTATGCAGCTGTTTATAGCATATGCGGCGCATGGGAGGGGTTCCCCTATCTTCTCCTAATGATTGATTGTGTAAATGGATTACTTTGTGCATCCACATATGCTTTGAGTTGGTGGGGGAGAGGCCACCAGAGTTGGCCTCTAGAGTTGATTAGGGCCCACTCCACTAGGACTCTAGCTTCCTTGTGAGATTATCTCACACACGTCCCGATCCAGGACATCTGTAGGATGGCGACATGGTCGTCGGTCCATACCTTCACGTCTCATTATGTCATCATGCAGCAGGTCAGGGAGGATACCACATTTGGCAAGGTTGTTTTGCGGTCTGCGTTTTCGTAACTCCTGCCCACTTCCATATACACCTATGTTGAAAGGACATGAGCAATCGCTCGAAGAAGAAAAGATGGTTACCTGTTCTGTAACGGATGTTCTTTGAGACGTGTTGCTCATGTCCGTTAAACCTCCCACCCTCCTTCCCTCTGTTGCAGGCGCGCACACACCTTTGTTGAATGGACATGAGCACCACACCTGAAAAACACGTGTTACGGAACAGGTAACTGTCTTTTCCTCCATTCAGCCGTAAGAACATTGCAGTAACTACTAAAAGAACTTTCCTCCCAAAACATAGCACAGATAGAAAAGCGGACTCCTTACAAAGTTCTGTACAGAGAATATTGTTCTGCTGTATCTCAAAAATGTTTACTTGTAATGTTGTTTCTGGGAGTATGTTAGATTTTTTTTTTTTTTTGAGATGCTGTGCAGTGCATAGGAGACCCTGATTCTCAAGAGAGAATAAGTAACTGAGTTATTTCCCACGATTCAGTGATATTTCTTGTGATGCCTAACTAACTGCAGACTTTTCTTGAAATGTCACTGTACTCGTTGAATGGAAAGTATTCTTTTAACCAGCGATCTCTGCATTTATTTCTGTATGAGGTTTCCACTGACATGTTTTGGTATAGTTCCATTTGGAATGACCACACTTCACTGAAGTCTTTCTATTTCAATTTTTGTAGTAGTAGTGGTGAACTACCTTAGCTTATTATAGTTGATGTAATATCCATGAAGATGCAGTATGACAATTACGTTTCAAGATCCAAACTCATAGTGTAGCTGTACTGCTAGGCTTATGTATAATGGTATGGTAATTTTGAGCCTGTTAAATGCCATGCACTGTGGAACTGAGAGGCACCTCTTTTGAATGTCTTCTGAAGGCTGATAACTCTGTTGCTGCTGAATTACATGCCTCTTCATGCGTCAGTTGAAGGACAAACTCCTGCACCAGTTGGAGCGTAAGAGTAGCTAATCTCTATAAACTGTAGTCACATTGCTTTGGATAATATTTTGTTTGGTTAAGATGAAGAGGAGTGATGTTTACAAGTTCCTAAGTTACTTTGAACAGAACTTACACCCTAAATTGCTGAGGAACTTTTGAAAATCTTACACAAGGAGTTTAGGATTCTTTGTGGCTTATGGGAATCAGCATAAGAAGAATGCCATTTCTACTCCAAACCAATAGAAATGGAATTGATAGAATACTAGAACTGGAAGGGACCTCGAGAGGACATCAGATCCAGTCCCCTGCCCTCACAGTAGGACCAAGAACCATCTACATAATTTCTGATAGATGTCTATCCAACCTGCTCTTAAATATTGCCAGTGATGGAGATTTCACAACCTACCTAAGCAATGTATTCCAATGTTTAATCATCCTGACAGGAAGTTTTTCCTAATGTCCAACCTAAACCTCCCATACTGCAGTTTAAGCCCATTGCTTTAAGCCCTATCCTCAAAGGCCAAGGAGAAAACATTTTCTCCCTCCTCCTTGTAACACCCTTTTTAGATACTTGAAAACTGCTATCACGTTCCCTATCATTCTTCTCTTTTCTAAGCTAAACAAACCCAGTTCTTTCCATCTTCCCTCACAGGTCGCGTTTTCTAGACTTTTAATAATTTTTATTGCTCTTCTCTGGACCTTCTCCAAATCTTTCCAGAAATGTAGTGCCCAGAACTAGACATAGTACTCCAACTGAGGCCTAATCAGTGCAGAGTAGAGTAGAAGAATGACTTCTCATGTCTTGCTCACAACCGTTCTGTTAAAGTATCCCAGAATCATGTTTGCTTTTTTTGCAACAGCATCACACTGTTGACTCATATTTAGCTTGTGGTCCACTATGACCCCTAGATTCCCTCCTAGACAGTCGCTTCCTGTTCTTTATGTGAAGAGGAATACTTTGCATTTGTCCTTATTAAACTTCATCCTGTTTACCTCAAACTATTTCTCCAGTTTGTCCAGATCATTTTGAACTATGACCCTATCTTCCAAAGCACTTGCAACTCCTCCCAGCTTCCTATCATCTGCAAACTTAATAAGCGTGCTCTCTATGCAATTGTCTGAATTGTTGATGAAGATATTGAATAGAACCGGTCCCAAAACAGACCCCTGTGGAACCCCACTTGTTATGGCCTTCCAGCATGACTGTGAACCATTAATAACTACTCTCTGAAAATGGTTATCCAGTCAGTTATGCATCCACCTTAGAGTAGCCCCATCTAGGTTGTATTTTCTTAGTTTATTGATAAGAAGGTCATGGGAGACCATATCAGATGCTTTACTATAGTTTAGGTATACCACGTCTAGCGCTTCTCCCTTATCCATAAGACTTATTATCCTATCAGAGAAAGCTATCCGATTGGTTTGACTTGATTTGTTCTTTAGACATCCATGCTGGCTGTTACCTACCACCTTATCTTCCAGATATTTCTTCTTTTTATATTCTAGGATGGCTTTGTGGATCATTTTTAATTCAGTTGGCATGTAGAGTTCCTCAGCTGGCTTTTCTATTAAATGTATTGTCTTCTCTACTGGGCACCACATAAACTAAAATGTGCATGATTTTTTTTAAATGAGTTTTAAATCATTGGTCTGTCTTAATTTTGTACATGCATTGCTCAGTCCATCTATTTCAGAGATGATTTGTTTCTGAAAAGCACACCGCTCCTAATCATATTTTAGGAAACTTAGTCTCCCTAAAATGCTCCCTGTGACCCATCTATAATGTTGCTTTAAAAAAAATATAATAAACTGGATCAAATTTTGTTAAATTCAGTCTAATATTTCCAAGATCTCTGTTTTTAATCAATTTTTTTGTTTGTTTCTTATATATCCTTTCACTTTCCTTTTCTTATCTCTTTATCCTTTACTCTCATCAACTGTGGTTTGTATTTATTCAGCAGTTGATTTTGCCTTCACCTGCTCCTTTACATGGCAAGTTTTCTAGGGTTTGAAATATGTCTGACTGAATGGTTGACCTTCTGTCCTCTTCATATCCCCCTACAATTTCTTTTTTCTTTCTAATAAGCTGACATTTTTTCCATGACTGCCTACATTTTCTCCTGAAATGCTTTCCTTTAAGAGCTCACTTATTACTAGGAGATTTACCCACCATTGCTTGGTAGTGCCAAACAGAGCACTACTCCAAATTTCTCCATTTTTATCTCTTTTCTATAAGGTTTATTTTACTGGTTCATCTTGGTTCAGTCTCTTTCAACATTTGCTCAGTTATGTCAATTGTGAGGATTGTACTTTTGGTTTTCTGTTTGTTTTTTTGAGAAGCAGTCACATTCTAAGCACATCCCATTTCCTTCACGTAAACAAACACTTACATCGCTTTAAGTTACAATAACAGAAAGCTGTATACTGAATTTGGTGGTCCTAGCTCTTAGTATATGGAAGGAGTTCTCGATCAAACAGGCAAATTCTCTAAAATATATAATCGATGATGTAGCATTTGGATATCTGTAAATTTATGGTTTCTTGGTGCATAAGATATAGACAGACTGTACCATTCTGATAGGCTTGTGCATAATTATTTATGCTTCTGTGCTCTGTCTATAAAACAAAGTCTCTGATGATTATATTCTTTTTTATCGTATAATGTTCATCTTCACATATCCTGCTAGAATACCTTTAATATAATCACAAAAATTTATGTTATAGTCTGGTCTTTAAAAGTTTTTTTGAACACCCTAAGTCAGGATGAAAAGGTACTATGCTGCCATCCTTCCACGCTAGCTGCTTTCTGAACAATGTAAGGAATAGAACATTATATACTATTTATTGTGTACTGTATTTGATAGCAACATTGTTGATCACATTGATAATTGAAAAAAAATACAATTTATCTAATCTTTGCAATATCTTTTTCCTCTTGGTATGTCATTATTTTTCTTTTCAGTTTTATTATAGATCTTGGTGTTTCGTTTCTTGAATTGTGTTTGTTGTTATTGCCTATGTTCAGTTGTCTAAGGGCTCAGTTAAATGAAAAGCCAACCCTCATAACTTTACTTGTTGAGAAGCAGGAAGTGTCTGGGATTCCCAATAGGGCGTTATCCCTAAATCCTTCTCAGGGGAATTTTTATTATTTGTTTTAGCCTCTGGGCAGTAGCTGTCACTTGTAGGCATTCTCTTTGTATACACCCCCCACAGACTCTACTTCTGTTTCAGTTCAAGGCCTTCAAACTTATCTTCAAGTCCTTTGTTGGATTAGGACACTGCTCTATCTCTACATCTTCATCTGTTAGTTCTGTGAGGATGTTTGTGTGTCTCCAGGATAAGGCAGTTCACAAAACCCAGAACAAAAATGTCAGCGCAAGAGATACAGTATTTTTATTTGAGGCCTTCATGCTATGGAACAAACTCTCAAAGGAATTACCATCATTTGGAGTTCAGCTTTCTCAGGGTATGTCTACGCTACCACCCTAGTTCGAACTAGGGTGGTTAATGTAGTCAATCGAAGTTGCAAATGAAGCCCGGGATTTAAATATCCCGGGCTTCATTTGCATCTTGCCAGGCGCCGCCATTTTTAAATCCCCGGTAGTTCGGACTCCGTGCCCGCGGCTACACGCGGCACGGAGTAGGTAGTTCGAATTAGGCTTTCTAATTCGAACTACGGTTACTCCTCGTGGAGTAGAAAGCCTAATTCGAACTACCTACTCTGTGCCGCATGTAGCCGCGGGCACGGAGTCCGAACTACCGGGGATTTAAAAATGGCGGCACCCGGCAAGATGCAAATGCAACTTCGATTGACTACATTAATCACCCTAATTCGAACTAGGGTGGTAGTGTAGACATACCCTCACTGTGCACACCATCCACCTCTTGAGAGACCATTTCTGGCATAATCAGATATTTAAACCATCTTCCCCACCCATCCAAAATTTATCCTCCCTACTCATAATGTAAATTAAGTTCAAGCAAAACATTGTTCTTCTCATTTTACTAGTTATAAAAGATTCCAGAGAGTCTACAGGAGACCTCATTGCACTTTACTTTGAATATGCTTATGGACTCTATACAAAACCCTTACAATAGATAAGAGCTTCTTGCCCAGTTCAGAAATGGGTCTAGGACTATTGTACACCTCATTTTGCTTAATTAATTGCTCCAACACCTGCTTCCAGCTTTAATGTTTTGGATAATAGAGTAGGGCTTTGTCTACACTTCTAAAATTAAAGTGCAGCCATGGCAGCACTTGAAAGTGAATGTGTGACCATGGCAGAGGTGCTGTGAGAGAGGTCTCCAGTGCTCTATGTAAACCACATATATGAGGAAATTGCTAACAGTGCTGGGAGCCCATTTACACTGGTGCTGTACTGCAATGTAACTAGCTGCTCTGGAGGGTGGGAGAATGTTGCAGCGCTGTAAAGTGGCAATGTAGGCTTAGGTTAGACCAGTGGTGGGCAATGATTTTTGATTGCGGGGGGGACTCCAAGATTTTGGAAAATGATCAAAGACCGCACTTCTCCATAGAAACTTGGGATAGGGATTGGGTTGCAGGAGAGGGTGTAGAGTCTGAGCAAGAGTTTGAGTGAAGTAGGAGGTTGTGACCTGGGGCAGGAGATTGGGGTGCAGGGTCTGAGAGGGAGTAGGGGTACAGGAGTGAATTTTGATGGAGGGAAGGAATGTGTGTGCAGCATCTGGGAGGGAATTGTCACGTAGGGTGGGATGCGTGTGCAGAGGATTTGGGTGATGACCTAGGGCAGGGGAGGATGGTGACCTGGGGTAGGGAGTTGTAAAGTGGGAGGGGCTGGGGTGCAGGAGGCAGGAGTTGAGGTGCTGGAGGCAGGCTCTGGCTGGGAGTCACTTACCGTAGGTCACTCCTGGCCAGCAGCCCAACAGGCTTCCTCCTACAGCAGCCCCAGGCTGCTCAAGGAGGTTCCCTCCTTGTGCCACTCAAGATCCCGTGTCCCGGGGCGGCAAAGGGGGGATAGACTTGGCATGCTCCACACCCACAAGCCAATCATTGCAGCTGGGAACAAGGCTTGGGATGGTGGAGCATGCGAACTCTCTGGTCCCCTGACAGGCGCACACGACACCTAGAAGGAATTGCCAGCTGTTTTGAACAGCAGGTGGCTCCCTCTATGCACTGTGTGCCCCTGGCAGGAGTCAGGGGGAAGAGACTTTGGACGTTCGCCTGCCCCCCCAGGCCAATTGGGACCCGGGCACAGAAGAGCATGTTAAGTCTCTTCCGCTCCTCCCTCCCCCCGGCCCTTTTGCCTGGGGCACGCCTCACTTTTTAAAACAGCTGGCAGCTCCCTCTAGGTACCACATGCTCCTGGTGGAGGGGGAGCCACCAGCTGTTTTGAGCAGCCTACGGGTCTCAGCAGGGTGGGCTATGGGTCGTATCAAAAGGCTTGGTGGGCTGGACCTTGCCCATCAGTAGCTTATACTCTGGCTAGTTTTCTGTTTGCAATAATGAAAGTTCTGCAGAAGCTGTTGGCATTTGCCAGACTTAGTGTAGAGCAAGTCCACCTCCACCCTCCAGGTTTGCTTGCTTTTTAATTAGAGTAACATCTTACTACTTCATTCAGAGTAAATACATGTGATTCAGTTTCTTTGCTCTCAAGCTCAGTCTAATATGATTTTATTAATAGCAGCTGGTTTATTGCGATACTCTTGCTGGTGTGTTGATCCAAATAAATGATTTTTCTTAAACAGATCAGTGTTTTCAGATGCATTGTTGTCAGATTTTGTGTTAATCGGTTATATTAATCAGTATTCCCTTTGTTTATCCAGTCTCCTGTCAGTTATCTGCTCATCAAAATAATTAAAGGACTGTAGAGAAGTATTATCAATAAAGTTTAAAATGGTTAAATACACAAATGTGGCTAAATGTGTAAACTCTGCAAGTATTTGAAAGTTATAACACCAAAATGAGAAATTGATGAGGGTAGTAGAGTGTGGTGATGAGATTGTAAAAAGAGTAAAGAGACAAGCTGAAAATTGTGTACTGTTTCCCAAAATGAGGTCCATTATGCTAAATTAGCCTTTCAAAGGAAATGATTTAGAGCAGAGGTGGGCCAGATGCGGCCTGCCAAGCCTTTCAGTCTGACCAGTACCATCGGGACCCATAGGCGTTGAGATGCCCCAGACCACTTGAAGCAGCTGGCTGCCAATGGGAGCCGAGCTACTGTGCTAGGGGAGGAGGCAGCATGCAAAGTCACCTCCCACCCTCCGGTGTGCAGCGCAGAGAACAACATGGAGTAGCTAGCTGCTTTTGAACAATCTGGGGCTGTGGCTGGTAGGGAGTATGCCTGAGCATCCCACTGGGCTGCTGGCCAGGAGCTGCCTAGCTAAGCACTTCTGGGCCAGAACCTGAATCTGGCACCACACTCCTTATTTCTCCCCAACTCCCTGCCCTAGGTCACCACCCAAACCTTCTGCATCTCCCCCTCGGTCACAATTGTCTCCCAGACTTACATAGCCACCTTCACCCAAACTCCCTCTCAGACTCCACACCCTCTCCTGCACCTCACACCCATATCCTGAGATCCCGTCAGAACCCAACCTCCATCTTGGACCCTGCACTCCCTCCATAGAAAAGTGCAGTCCTTGATATCTTACCAAAATCTTGGAGTTGCCCCCCATCAAAAATTATTGCCCAGCCCTGATCTAGAAAAATAGAAATGGTAGTGGAATGGATAACATGCCTGTTATAAAATAAATAATAATGGAAAAAATCATACACATCTGCTTTATCCGTGGCATGATCTAATATGTATATTCCCTCTCAATTTCTGAGAATCTTCATGTTTTATACAAAAAATACATTTATTTAATAGAGGAGCTACTTAAACACACACAAATCTTCAGTTTATGGGTTATTGGTTTAAATAGAGTAATAGCACTCATGTAGTCTCATATTTATTCTTATTAAATTACTAAAGTGGACAAAAACATAGAGTATTAGAACTGGAAGGAATCTCAAGAGGTAGAGTCCAGTTCATTGTATTCTTGGCAGGACCAAGCAACTCTAAACCATTCCTGACAGGTGCTTGTCTAACTTGCTCTTAAAAATCTCCAATGATGGAACTTCCATAAACCCCTTAAGCAATTTATTCAAGTGTTTAATACCCTGACAGTCAGGAAGTTTTTCCTTATGTCAAACCTAAATCCTTGCTGCAGTTTAAGCCCATTGCTTCTTGTCTTGTTGTTGCTCTTCTCTGAAACTTCTCCAATTTGTCCACATCTTTCCTGAATTGTTACATCCAGAACTGTACACAGTACTCCAGTTCAGTCCTAATCATCACAGAGTGGAAGATTACTTCTCATGTCTTGCTTGCAACACTCCCATTAATACATCCAAGAATGATGTTTGCCTTTTTTGCAACAGTGTTACACTGTTGACTCGTATTTAACTTGTGGTCCACTGTGACCCCCTAGATCCCTTTCTGCAGTACTCCTTGTTGGGCAGTCATTTCCCATTTTGTATGTGTGAAACTTTAGATAATGGCATAGAAAGTACACTTATAAATTGTTGATGAAGATACTGAACAAAACTGATTCCTGAGGAACCCCATTTGTTATACCCTTCCAGTATGGCTGTGAACCACTGATAACTAATCTCAGGAAATACTTATCCAACACAGTGCATTCATGAAACAATGTGGGTCTTACTTGAATTTTGTTTCTAGATACCTAGAAAATGTTACTCCGGTTTTGTTTCTGAGCTATAAAAACAGACAAAGCCACTTGTCCAGTTTGATGTTTTGTTATATATAAAGAAGCATTAAGAATATTTGTAGATCCAAATATGGCCCATTCTCTTGTTGTTTATACAGTTATGTTAAATTTAAAGAAAAAAATATCAGCATTATCACTCACTAAATTTTCTATAATAATATATAGTATGGCTGAATTACTATTTCTGAAAAATATTCAATATAAGCAGTTCTTGCTAAAATTGTCAATAAAATATTATTTTGATATTACTGTATTGCAGAAGAGAAGATCAAATCGTCAAGTTAAAAGAAAAAAGTATGCTGAAGAAGGAGAAGGAAAACAGTCAGAGGAAGAGGCTAAAGTTTCGGTGAAAATCAAAAAGAGTTCTGCTCCTTTGCCTGCTGAACAACCCTTACAATTATTTGTGGTAAGTAAAAATCCACAACTATGTGTAATAGTGAGTCTTCCAACTAACTTCAGTAGTAGCATGAGTAAAGCTCATTTTGTAAGCCTTACTTGGCTGACACAGGTCAGTTAGCCAGTAATTATGCAGTACTGCAGTTGCCCAGGTTCCACACAGTTATTGTCCAGTTGCCCAGGTTCCACACAGTTATTGACCAGCTCTCTGGTCTCTGTAACACAAATACTGTTTTGTTTTGTGTGTGTGTGTTTGTTTTGTTTTTGAAAGCTGCACCAAAAACAGTTAATCCATTATTGAAAATGGGCTTAGAGAGAATTACATTGTTTTGCCAATGATATTAAATTATTGCATTTGTTTCATTGAGAAGTTGTGGCACCTCATGATTTTCACCAGGGATTTGAAATATGGTAAGTGGTGTATTCTAGGGTCAGAGAAAGGACTTTATCTGTTCTTCTGAAAATCAAACCCAATTTAGCCAAATTCTAAGTCTCTATAAATTACCAGTTCTACCTGCTCCAAAAGGTTTGTTAGAAAATGGCAGCAAAATTCTCTGGGCATTTCATGTCCACCAAGCATGCTCCATGTCCACAGAACTGCCATATTCCAGCCCAGAGCTGACGTAGATTTTTACTGCAGTTGCTCCTTCTGTCTGTTGTCTGCTGTGATTGTGACACCAGAGGTGAAAATAAATAGACTGTCTCTTGTTAGCTCAATACTTCCCTTCTTGGAGCAAAGAGGAGACAGAAGAAGCCAACTTGCTTGAATTCAGGGAGTTTAGTATTATTGGGGACAAGAGTAGTCCATTGATGGACATGTACAGGGATGAAAGAAAGGAAACAGGAACATATTTGGGCAATGGACAGGAGCAGATGGAAGAATGGTACAGCCTGGGCCAGGGTTTCTGAACCTGTTGGGTCATGACCTCCAGGCTCACCACAGATAAAGGCTGCTTCATGGCACCTCCCCTGCCCCCTTCTCTCCCTTCCCACACTGCTGCCCCAATAGAGGCAACAACATGGGGGGGCAGGCAGCACCACAGAGCACCAGCTTCAGCTTGTCGTCCCCCCCCCAAGCCCATCCCCCCACTACTTCTGTCGGAGGCAGCAATGGGGGGGGGGGAGCAGGTGAGTTCACGGAACTGGTGCACATGGAGAGTTGGCTTAAAAGCCGGCACCCTGCACATATCTGCTCCCACCTGCTCCCCTCTCCCTCCACACGGCTGCCTCTCTATCGCTGCCTATGACAGAGGCGGTGGTGGTGGGGGGGGAACGCACATAGTTGACAGGATTAACTGCTAAACTCGGGCTTATTGGTTAATTATGTCGTCATCTACACGTTGACGTTCCTAGTACCATGTATTTATATAGTAGTTTTATGATATTTTTGTTTTATTGTGAATTTCTTCATTTTATCTACCCCGTCTGTTTATCTATTCCTTTTCTAATGGTTCCTAACAGTCTCTCAGTGTTTTTTTTTAACTTCTAATGCACGCTGAATAGTTTGTTTTCAGACAGTATCCACAAAGACTCCAAAGTCTGTCTTGAGTGATAGCAGCTAATTTAGACTACTTATTTTGTGTATAATGGGAATTATTTTTCCAATGTGCACTACTTTGCACTTAGCAACGCTGAATTTCATCTGTCATTTAATTAGCCAGTTTAATGAGAAACCTTTGTAACTCTTTGCAGTCAGCGTTAGACTTAACTTTCTTGAATAATTGTGTATCATTGCATATTTTGCTGTTTCCCTGTTCACCTCTTTTTCTAGATCATTTATGAAGATGTTGAACAGCATAGATCAGGGCTGGGCAAAATACAGCCCAGGGGCTGGATCCGGCCCACCAAGCCACAGGATCTGGCCCTTGGACTACCTTGCTGGGATCCTCAGGAACACAGCTGCCATGGTTTAAAACCCAGTCCCTGTGACTATGCTCTGCAGGGAGGCGGAAGCTTCGTGCGATCTCTCCGCCCCCAGCCCAATTCTCAGCTCCTATTGGCCAAAAATAACTGGCCAGTAAGAACTGACCTCAGCCAATTTCTTAGCTCCTATTGGCTGGAAACAGCCAGCCAATCGGAGCTGAGAGATTGGCCTGAAAGACTGGGGCAGCAAGCCTCTCCCCCATCCCCAGGTTGAGAGCCACGTGAAGGGAGCAGCCTGTATTTTCAAGTGGCTAGGGCTGCAACAGGCAGGGAGCCCAGCTTGCTGGCCAGGAGACACTTAGGTAAACTCCTTCCAGCCAGCACCTGCCTCTGGCACCCCAACTCCCTCCCCCAGATTGCCATCCAAACCCTCTACACCCGCTGCCCCAGGTGACAACTCCCTCTCATGCCCTGTACCGCCCTCCTCCAGGCCAGAATCTTCTCCTGTACCCACACTCCCTCCCTGGCCCTACACCCCAATCCCCCGACCCAGGTCACAACCCCCTCCTTCACCCAAACTCCCTCTCAGACCCCACGCCATCTCCTGTACCCCAGTCCCTTACCCCGTGCACCCTTTTGCACCTAACCTCCAACCAAGACCCTGCACCCCCTCTACAGAAAAGTGCAAGCCTTGACCACTTTCCAAAATCTTGGAGTGCCCCCCCGCCCCACCAAAAATTATTACCCACCCCTGACATAGATCCCAATATATATTCTTGGGGGACCACATTATTTACTATTCTCTGTGTAAATACTAACCATTTATTCCTAGCCTTCATTTCCTGCCAATTCCAATTCTCCTCGGGACCCATGTAGTGGGTGATCTGATACCACAGTAGTGAATTTTTGTGTTTTTGCTCAAAACATAACCAACCCATCACACATTTAAAAGGTGTTGCATGAAAAAAAAATGTACTATGTGATGAACATTGTATTAGGATGCATTTATTCAAGAGTGGCAGAATTATAGCTGCACTGGGAAGCTTAGTTCTGATCTTACTGAACTTCTGAGGGGTAGATTTCGCAACCTTAACTTTCTTTTAAAAGAGTTATTTTGTATATGTATTTGTGTTTTGTGTATAATAATTTAAGACTTAAGATATGTAATATTTTTCTGTTAATTGGGGGAATTGGAAGACATTTTTCCTTTTCCTTTTTTTCTTTTTTTATAAATTGCACACACCCACAAACTTCTGCCCATCTCCCACCTTTTTTCAGTTTTTATATCTTTTTTTGCCTTCTTTCTTCCTTTTCTTTCCCTTGCTGTGTTTGACACCTTTTTTAACTTCTTCCATTTCTACTTTGTTTTTGTTCCTTTTGGTCTTTGTTTTCTACTTCACAATCTTTGCAGAGTTGGCAAAACAGCACTGCTTTACACACTGATTGATTGGAGAGGATTAGCATCTTAATAATTTCCCCCCTCAATGTTTCTACTGTCCATGTAAAGATCCTTTTCAGATACCAAGAGCAGGCTGTTAAGGAAAATGGCATATATGTTTACTATAACAGTTAAACTTTACATCTCACTCTTTAAAAATCTTGCTATAGAAACAATCTGACAAGGATAAGTTACCTTTCCTGTTCAAGTGCTATGTAGTAAGCTGCAAAGATATCAGCTGTTTCCACATTCAAAGTGATGAAATTCTGCTACCTCTCTTTCCCTGCGTGTTTGGCAGCAAGGCTTAATGAGGGCTTTATCTGTTGCCCATTGAAGCCAATGGAAATATCTCATTGACTTCAGTGGGCTTTCTGTCAGGACTTCAGTGTTCTTTGAGTAATTGTTCCAATCCAAGGGCACATAAGGCAGAGTAGACCCACTGCTGTTCCTGTTCCTTCACTGCAAAATTCAGCCTAATTCAAGAACTCAATAATGCAAGGGGGAAAGGTAATAGAGTACTTGTAGGAACAAAACATCTAAAAGAATTCCAGGTACTGTACAAATAAATAGTCTCTCCTTTGAGTAACTGTCCCTAAAGCTACTCTATTTAAGATGGCTCTTGGGAAGTTTACATATGAAGGGGCCAGGTGCTGAGCAAGGCTATCTACTACAGACTGTAGAAAGGCCATCGCAAAGGCTGCATCTGACTTACAAACATGATGCTCTGGTACAGTGCTGAGAAGAGTTGTGTTTCTAGCTCTGATGATTCAGAAGACCTGTCACTGTGCCAAGCACTTTGCCTATCCAGATCTTTAGAGCAATGGAAATGTAGAGGGAATTTGTCCATGAGGCACTTCAGACCAGTGTAACTATGGATGGGCATTTTTTGTGGAAAGAGGTTTTTTTTAGTTAAAACTGAGCTGTTAAAAAGAAAGTAATTTGGAGTATCAGATGGAATAATAGCAGAAATGAATATCTGGGTGGGACTGCTGGTGAGGCTGTCATGTACAGCATTTTGCAGCATAATCCTGAAGTTTATTTACACATGTTTAATTCTTATTAATTTTATGGTGATACTGAACTATCAAAGTCAAGCATTCTTTACCAGCTTGAAGTGGTCTGTTTAACTTTTTAAAATTTTTGTCTTTTTTGAAATTTTAAGGAAAAGTACAGGCAGTCCCCGACTTACGCGGATCCGACTTACATCAGATCCGCACTTACGAACGGGGCTTTTCTCGCCCCGGAGCTCATGGGCGGCGGATCGGGGCAAGAAAAGCTTCTCCTGGTCTCCCTGGTCTGCAAGGGGGTCCTGCAAAGCCGCTGGACCCCCCCAGCAGACCAGGGACACCCGAGCAAAGCCGCCCAGGCGGCGGGAGTCCCGCCGCCTGGGCGGCTTTGCTCCTGTCCCCCTGGTCTGCTGGGGGGGTCCAGCAAAGCCGCTGGACCCCTCCCCCCCCCCAGCAGACCAGGGACACCCGAGCAAAGCCGCCGCCTGGGCGGCTTTGCTCCCGGGCAAACGAGCAAAGCCGCCCAGGCGGCGGCTTTGCTCTGGTGTCCCTGGTCTGCTGGGGGGGTCCAGCGGCTTTGCTGGACCCCCCCCCCCCCAGCAGACCAGCGGGACAGGAGCAAAGCCTTGGAGCACGCCCGCAGCGGGACAGCCCGGGCGCGCTTGGGCTGTCCCGCTGCGGGCGTGCTCCACGGCTTTGCTCTCCGTCTCCCTGGTCTGCAGGGAGACGGGGAGCAAAGCCTTGGAGCACGCCCGCAGCTGGACAGCCTGGGCGCGCTTGGGCTGTCCTGCTGCGGGGCGTGCTCCGCGGCTTTGCTCCTGTCCCCCTGGTCTGCTGGGGGGGGGAGGGAGGTGCAGCTAGTCCCCCCCCCACCCCAGCAGACCAGGCTTTTCTTGCCTACCCCTGGGGTAGAGCAGCTGGGGGCTGCCGGGTTGGTCCCGCAGCGCCGCTCTGGACCAACCCGGCAGCACCCCAGCTGCTCTGCCCCAGGCGTCCTGATTCAGCCACTGCTGGTCAGTTTCAGCAGCGGCTGAATCAGGACGTCTGGGGCAGAGCAGCTGGGGTGCTGCTGGGTTGCTCCAGTAGCGCCGAGGAGCTGTGCTACTGGAGCAACCCAGCAGCACCCCAGCTGCTCTGCCCCAGGCGTCCCCAAGTCAGCCGCTGGGGGTGGTGGGGTCTTGGTGGGGTTGTGTGGATGAGGGGGCGTGGGGTCTGGGCATGAGGGGAAGGAAGGTCACTTACGTGCATTTGGGGCCCACCGCCACTCCTAGGCACCGTGTCCCAGGGACAGCCTCTTGCTGCTCTCATTGGCCAGATTCTGACCAATGAGAGCAGCGAGAAAAGCTTCCAGTCAATGTATCCACCAGTGAGAGTAAGGGGAGCGGCAGTGTGCAGAGCTGCTTCTGGCTCCATTTCTTCCCCACGGGTCAGATCCAGAGGAAGCCCCCTGTGGGAAGCTGGTGCTAGTGCACCAACCTTACAGTGGTAGGGGCCATGAGGCTGGAGTACCATCACAAGCTGCGTGCCGCACAGGGAGGGAGGAGGGGCTGAGCTCAAGCCACGGACCACCAGCAAGGTGTCTGTAGACCACTAATGGTCTGTGGACCGCAGTTTGAGAACTACTGTACTACTCTTTGTGATACCCAGTGATCCTAGAAGTCTGTTTGCTGTGGAAAAACACAGAATTTGCATTTTTACAGTGATTCTTTTAGTTTTTACATTTGATGGAAAAAATATAAAAATATATACAGTAGAACCTTGTTTTATCTGAGCCTCCATTATCAAGCTATCTGTATTAACTGAACCAGGGCTATTAGCCTGAACCTGTGTGGCAAGCCCCATCACTTGGTCTGAGACCCCAAGCCATATTTGTTGGAAATACAGAACAGAAACATTGAAGTATTTGGTGTATATATAAGAAATATAAATTGCAATTCTGTTTGTTTTATTATGATAGATGGTTCTGATAGGCTTTAGACTTGCTTAAAAAATTTAAATATATGAATAAACACATTATGTTCAACTGATACCCATATAAATTATGGCTAGGGCAATTAAAATTCAGTTAATTTTAGTCAGGGAAAAGCATCAACTTGTATGGCTTTTTTTAATAGGTATATTTTGGGGGGTTTATGATGGAAAACTATGATTTCAGGTGACGTCGGTTTGATGTTGAAATGATTAGTTATATTGATAACTCAAAGAAGGGTGTGATTTTAGAAACTAAATAGTGGTAAAGAGTTCATGCCCTATTTTCATTGAGAGATCCCAAAAAAACTAAAGAAGAAAAGACAAACATTCTAGAGATAACTACTCACTTTACTTCAAAGATTTCTAACTTTCCATGAGACATTAACATATGTGTATGTATTCTCTAATACGTAAACCAGCACATTGCTGGTTCCAGATGATTTTTCTACAAGGATAAGAAGTAACCTAACCAAGTACATATCAAGCAATTTTTTCAAAAACATCTTTACAAGATATCCATAGCTCGTGTAGGATATATTGTGCTGAATAATGCCCCATTTATTCTATATTTGAGAGCTTTCGTGTGTCTGTCTGTTCAAGAACTCCTTCTAAATGGTAAGAGCTAGAATCACCATATTCAGTATACAGCTTCCTCTTATCGTAACTTAAAAGTACAGTGAGGGTTTTGTTGTTCCAGGAAAATGGGATGTGCCTGGAATGGGATTTCTGTATGGTTTTATGAGAAACAGAGAGACAGAATCACCAGGCATGTGAAAAGGGCTCAGGAGGGGCAGTCCCCTCCCCCTTTGGGACTGCTCTATCGCTGAGCCTCCCACCCTCTAGGAGCTTTTTAGGGAGGGAGGGCTGAAGCTCCCCTCTTCTCCCAGAGTCATATGGGGATTTTGCTGGCTGTTGCCCTTTGTCAGGGAGTAAGGAGGAAGTGCACAGTTTGCTGCATTACTCACTCTGGGTAGGGATCTCAAGGGGCAGATGAGATGTGCATTTTACTCTTGCTCACTAACAGGGACGAGAAGGGGAAGAGCAAGCAGCCCTGATATGGATCTTGGCTTTAATCCCCCACCTTCACTACTACAAATGCACAGGCACTCCCCTGCCCAAAGCTCCTCCTGAGCCCCAACCCTGAATCCTTCACCCCCATAACCCCCTGCCCAGAGCCCCTCCTTAAGGACCTGAGCAATGCCGAGTAAATGTGCTAGTCTGACCTATAATAAAGTAATATAATAAGCAGGCTTAACCTTCAAAGAAAGCAATTAGAAATTAAAACATGGTTATTATTAAAGTACAGTTAGATAAATGTATTTGATGTCTTGGTAAGTTTTCATGAATGCTGTCAGCTAAATGGCCCATTAACACTTTTCCTCCTTTGGCAAAAATATTAGCATAATTAAGTTTCAGTTAAATATAAGTACCTATTAAAAGTTATGCCATTTTACATACAATGTAAAAAGGAAGTTTTATTAAAATGTTCTGGATTCAGTCCAATAAAGCATTTTCATGAATATATAAAACCCAGAGGCCTTTTACTGTGAGCTTCACCGAACTAGGCACTCCATTTTTGAAACATGGAAACTATTTTATACTTCTAGGTGAAAGACAAAATAGTGTAATAGATCAGCAAAATGCTAATATATGTTGGAACTTCAGGATTACATTCTTACATCCAAGTACTACTGCTCTGCATATACATGGTACAGAAAATGGATTGACTTGACCTCACGAAAGTAACGGGTGCAATGATTTCTTTAAAATACACTTTAAAAAATACTCGTTTCTGTTCATCTGAATTTTTTTAAATAAAGCTGACAAGTTAATAACCAGTCACCTGAAAGAGTTATTGAAAGACTTTTTGTCCCTGTTTGAAAGGAAACAGAAAGTTTATGTATCTTAAGGAAAAGCAAAAAATAAATTGTTTTTGCAGTAAATATTGATTTTTAACATACCACTGTGTTCCTGAGGCTGTTTCAGCCCTACACCTCTCTAAAGAGATTGCCTTATGTTGACTGTAGTAATTTAATTATTTTTGCACATTTATTAGGAGAATCCAAGTGAAGAAGATGCAGCAATTGTAGATAAAATTTTATCCTCCAGGATAGTGAAGAAAGAAGTGAGTAATTGTGACTAACATGAGGGTGGTGTATGCATGAGGGAATTATTTATTCTAATATGTGTGTTAAATGCCCATGAGTCTAAAAGTCATGTATTTACTTTCTTAGATATCTGCTGGAATGACAATGGAAGAAGAAGAATTTTTTGTAAAATACAAGAACTAGTAAGTATTATAGTTAGTTGTTTGTTTGAAAAGTTAGCTACTTAAAAAGCAAAAGAAGTCTTCTAGCCTTTATTCATTTATACATTATAGGTTGCATCAATTAGAACCATGTTTAAAATCACTTACAGTTAAATTTTGACATCTTTCCTCCTGTTTAGTAATTTCTTTGTAGGTGTTCCCATTCATTTTTAAAAATGAAAATTACTTTGTTTATTCAGTTCATACATTAACTCCAAGCACACAAATAATTAATAGTGCTTATGCCTAGAACATAACAAGTGTACAGTAATAATGTTGTGGTCTCTGACTACAGAATGAGTTTGCATATAGGACAGATTTTTCAAGAGGTAATTGCCTGATGTTAATTTTAATTTCCTAGATTTTATATTAAGTAAATCTGAAATTTTATATTAAGTAAATCTTTGTCCTCCCAGTACTCATCTGTTTGTCTTTGTTGACTCAGCACTTGGCAATTGGTATAATTTTATTCTGAGATATTAAATAACTCCTAAGAGAATAGATTGAATTCATAGAGGCACAATGAACAACATTTTTTTTTCAAATTCACATGAAATAGCATTCCTGTTTATTTAAATAAAAAATGAAAAATGAAATATTCATTAAGTGCCAAGTATTCCTGAATCTCAGCTTTCATTAAGAAAAACGTTTCTAGCTCTTTTAGTTGAGCAATCCTAAATATGCGAACAGAAGAAGGTAAGCCATAGAAGTGTTGTCTTTTTAAGTTTGTAGAAAGCCTGAAAAAAGCTTTGTTTTGTCAAGTGCTGCATCATATTAAATAAGGACCTTCTGTATGACATATTTTTTGCTTCCACAGTATCATAGAACTGGAAGAGACCTCAGGAGGTCATCAAGTCCAGCCCCCTGCCCAAGGCAGGACCAATTCCAACTAAATCAACCCAGCCAGGGCTTAGTCAAGCCGAGACTTAAAACCTCTAGGGAGAGAGATTCCACCATCTCCCTAGGTAACCCATTCCAGAGCTTCACCACCCTCCTAGTGAAATAGTTTTCCTAATATCCAACCTAGACCTCTCCAACTGTAACTTGAGACCATTGCTCCTTGTTCTGCCATACGTCACTACTGTGAACAGCCTTTCTCCAGCCTCTTTGGACCCTCCCCTTCAGGAAACTGAAGGCTGCTATCAAAGCTTTCTACAAGTTTTCCCTTTTCCTGGCATATATGAGGTGGGGAGGAGATTCTGAGCTGGGCCACCTGAATGAGATGACATAACTGTTGAATCCTATAAAGTCAAGCTGTCAAGAAAACTTGGTGCAAAGTATTATAAAACATCATTATTGCTGAAAATAATGACTTATGAATTCTACATTAATGAGTATTTTCAAGTATGAATCATGAAGGGTAAGCAATATAAGAATGAAAGGTAATTCCGAGGCACAGAATAAATTAAATTAACATAAATATCTGTGGGGGCTTGCAGGAGAATTTACCCAAACTTGCCACAGAATTTTTTCTTGTAACAGAATACAAGTTCTGTTCCTAGGCAACAAAGCCATATAAAGTGTACAAAGCTTATAGAATATAATCTTGAATCCAAAGTGGGAAATAGTAAGGATTACTGATGAAAAAAAGAGCCTTCTTTCATATGGTGCATCCCCTTTTTCTCTCTTTGCCAACGTCTTTAAATTGCAAAGACTTAAACCCATGCTTAACTTTATGCATGTGAAAAATCTCATCAAATTGTTACTCAGTGTAAGAATTGGGGCCCAGATGTTATAGGTTTTACAACTAAAAGAACTGGAACATATTCAGCAATTTTTTTTCTAATAGGCTGTTTCTGTGAAGATGTTAATTGTTTTACCACTGTGTGAACAAAGGTCCTGATCTTGGAAACTGAAACGTGGGGGTGAACTGCTATAGATGTATAGAGATCCTTAACTTAATTGGGGTTCCATGTACATAGGGGTTGATATCAGTCCATGTCAACACATTGCAAAATTAGGGACCAAGATGTTTTTTCAGATCTAGAGAGGGAAAAGGTGATTGATATTCATTAAGAGCTCTGTAAGAGTATGGGGAATCAATCTAAAATGAGTGTACATAGGAGAAGGGAGAATAAACTGAACAAATAATAGAGCATACTGTCTACATTAAAATGTATGTAAAGACACATTACTATGTCTTGTCTGCTTTTGATGACCATTTTATTTAACGTTGAGTATTGAAACTATAGGATAAAATAAGTATAATACCTTTTTGTAATAATGTTTTATAATTTTAGCTCCTATCTTCACTGTGAATGGGCCACAGAACAGCAGCTTCTGAAGGATAAAAGAATTCAGCAGAAAATTAAACGGTTCAAGCTGAGGCAAGCACAAAGAGCCCACTTTTTTGCAGATGTAAGAAAAATACAGAGTAAATTAGATTTTTGCTTGCCAAAAGCTTAACAAGGTCCTCCTTTATTTTTGCATTTATTTTGATTTGTGTGTTTGAATTTTAATGCTAAATAAAAGGGAGGCCTGTATTCTTGTCTCTCTCTTAAATTCAGTAGAGATAACATTTTGATGCAAAAATATGTCATCTGTAATTATTTAAGTACTTATATCTTTTCAAATCAGGATTAATTGGGTAACTTTGTGATCACGCGAGACTGATACTCTGCCTTTCAGTCATCAAGATATGGGTAGGACTGTATTGTGCAAACTCCCTGTCACAGTTATATGTCAATACTAAATTACAATACTTCTATTCTTCAGCTAGGTCTCTCTGTGATATCCGCTGTCTCTGATTGATTGTTTGGTAATGCTGTTTTTATTGTTATTTCTGTTGTTTAGTGCCTGGGAATCTAGTCATGGACTAGGATCTACAGAGACACAAAACAAAAAGATAGTTGCTACTACCCCAAAGGACTTAGACTCTTAAGGATAAGACAAGACAGCAGATAGATATAGAAAGTCCAGGGGAGAACAAGGAAGTAAACAGAATTGGTCAGCATAATAGGCTGTGATCTCAGCATATCAGAAGCCTGAGTTTTCTGTTGGTGTCACAGCAGAGTGTTATTAACGTAGATAATGTGGACTAAAGCTCCTGAGCATTAGATTGTGATTATTTATATTTATGCATAAAAAGGTAAAGATGATGTATTAAATCATAGCAGCATTGATCTCCTGTCTACACAACCTCAGATTACTAATTATATTACTCTTGAATTGAAGATGGAAGAAGAACTTTTTAATCCTGATTATGTTGAAGTAGACCGGGTTCTAGAAGTCTCCTTTTGTGAAGATAAGGACACTGGTGAGGTAAATATTTGACAAAACGTAACTTGAAGTAAGCCAAGAACATAAATGTGTTTTGTGAATGTATTGCCTGTTTTTATATTAGTGGGCTTCAGAATAAAATCTTAATGATGTGAGTCTCATTAATGATTTTTATTGAAATATTGGTGTGTAAATAAATTTACTGTTCCTTTTGTTCAATAGGTATTTTGAGCCCAAGGAAAATAGAAACTTTATGGAATGCAGTGCCTTTTATTTTTATCAGAGCTGATCCATCCATAGGATGGTTTAGGACAGCCACCCCAGGCTCCACTTTGGAGGCCCCAACCACGGCTGCCTCAGTTGTGGATGGGACAGTCCCACATGTTAAGTGCAGGACCCTAGAATGGCATAGGGACTTACTTGGCAGCAGAGCTTAGCCCCCCTACGTTCACCGGGGCCGCAGGAGCTAGAGCAACTCAGCAGCCTGCTCCGTTCCAACCACCACCATCTTCCCCAGCCAAATCTCTCCACTTCAACACAGTATCAGGAAGCAAAGCACCCCAGTCTTGGCTTGCTTCACTCCCTTGAGTGATGCAAGGTTTGGGAGCAGAGCACATTGGTCTGTGGTCAGAGCACTCCACTTTATGCCACTGCAGTGGAGCAGAGCACCCCAGGTGGGGGAGATGGCAGTGGAGAGGAGCAGACTGCTGGGTCACTCTGAACCCTGCCATCATTCTGTGCCAGGTGCCCCCCAGGTAACCCTCAGGTGGTGTCTCTTGAGGGAAGGGGATGGAGCAGGGATGAGAAAAGGCAGGATAGGGGTGGGTGTTAGAGAACGGGTGGACTGGAAGTGGAGCCTGGGGCAGGGGAGTTGCCTTAGGCTCCATGCCTCTCTAGGGATGGCTCTGATTTTTATTAGCATTAATAAAATAATAGCAATCTATGCGTAGTAGGTATTTAGAGTAGAATAAAAAAAACCTCCTAAAAACTTAGTCAAAACAGAAACATGAGATAACTAAATAATGATAAATGCAAAGAAGCATGGTAAGGGAATACATGACATTAAATTTAGCTGTAAGAGTCACACATTCATAGGTTTTTATTTTTTTTAAGGCCAGAAAAGACTGTTATGACATCTACTCTAACCTCCTGCATAATTTGAGCTATGAAACTCATGAACTAATTTCTGCATCAAGTCCATAGTACACAAATTACTAATATTAAGGATTTTTACCCTGCAGCCTGTTATTTACTATCTAGTAAAATGGTGTTCATTGCCATACGAAGACAGCACTTGGGAGTTAAAAGAAGACGTTGACCAGGCAAAAATAGAAGAATTTGAACAATTGCACGCATCCAGGCCTGACTCAAGGAGATTGGTAAAAATATACCTAATTTGTCAAATAAGATTTTTCCCTTCAACCTTTGATGCACTGAATGTTTGTATTAAAATATAGAAAACGTTTTACTGAAAATCTGTGAAAGGTGTACACTAAACACCTTTGCATAGCAGCTCTAAAAGCTGTTTTAAAAACTTAAGAGGAGAGTGCTACTAGACTTGTTTTTTAAGCTCCATATTTTGTAAGTTAAGGTTCATAGATGTGTTATATTGTGCAACAGGGAGAGTCTTGAACAGACTGCCCTCCCTTCTGGAGGCAGAACTAAAACTGGCTGGGTGATCAAGGACATTATCTTGCCAGTGACAGACATTTCTGGTTCTGCCTCTAAAGCTGAAGAACTACTGTAATAGGTCTGTGAACCTTATTACCCATGCAAGACATTCTTGGTTAAGTATGGATTCAGTAGAGCCTCGGAATTAGGGACGTCTTGGGAATAGAGGTTGTTCATAACACTGAAATGTTTGTAACTCTGAATAAAACATTCTGGTTTTTATTTCAAAAGTTTAGAACATTGACTTTCAAACTTATTTTTAGTAGCTTAACAGTACTGTTCAGTATTTGCCTTTGTGTCTGTTGCCTGATTGCATACTGTGCTTCTGGTTCCAAATGAAGTGCGTGGTTGACTGGTCAATTCGTAAATCTGGGATTCTACCATAAATGTTCCTGTTCTCATTTACTGCCAGCATATATGTGTTAGTAAGATATTTAACTTTATTAATCACAGAAATTACAGAAATAATCTGTTAACTTTCTGCAAAGTTTTAAAATGAAAAATAATCAATGCAAAGTAAATTATCACTGTAGAACTTCCAAAGGCCTTGGTGGTGAGTAGAGAAAACATTTTTATAGAAATCCACTACTAAAATAAATAGAGATAATCAGGTCCTGCTTGTCCAAACCAGAGGAAATATGCAAACGTAACTGTCACAATATATACCACAGCCATTTCCTGATTTACTTTTCTGCTCTTGGCGGTAATTGTACACATGAAAAACTAATAGGAAGAAAATTATGTACAACAAAGACACTAGCTTTGAAACTTTAGATTAAGATGCTTCCATGCTTCACTGAATGAAGACATACTTATTTTATTGAAAGATAAGTCGTATGTCGTTGTGATAGTGTTCCATAAAAACATGTGTAGTAAAACTCTGGTTTTACTTTATGGCAAAATAATCAGGGAGGTGAGGATGGGGTGTGATTTTTTTTTTTAAATAATAAAAAATATTTTTTTTAATTTTTTTTTTTTTTATTTTGAAGGCCGTATTAAGTTCTCTTGTTCGTATCTTGTTGAATTCCTCTGATACTTGCTTAAAATGTTACTTTTTTCCCCCAAAGTGTTTTATGTATCTGTTACCTAATTCTTTTGGCTGTGGGTAAGGAAACACAATGAAACAGAGCAAATGTGATGGGAGCGGCTTCTGAACAAACATTTAGTAGGCCGTTTAAGTCTGTCAATTCTATATCTTTTTTCTTCCTGTAACATTCAAAGCAATCTTTTTACCATATGCATTTATGTTTAAATTGTATCAAGGCAGTAAGGGGAGGATCCGAATCACTGGAGCTGCGTGTCCCTCCCCCCAATCCCAGAGCTGCTGCCTCTGGTAGAGACAGCAGCATGGAGGATGAGGGGAGAAAGGCGGGAGCTACTACACATGGGAAGCCAGCTTTCAAGCCAGCTCCTTGCGCATATCGGCTCACATGAGCTGCTCTACCCCCGACCACGTGCTGCTGCCTCTCTATCAGGTGAAGCTGCTCCAAGGGATCCAGCGCAGCCTGATAGTGGCTACTGTCACCCTCTGATACAGGTGGCTTCCCAGGAGTGGGGCCGGGAGCACACTAGCTGCTGGGCTCACGCCTGAGGACTGTTAAATAGTCGTGTAACCAATATTATTTTGTGCGGTTACATAACTAGTCAATTAATTATCTAACATTCTTCTTTGAGAGAAGTCCCTGGGGGTGTTCCACAGCAGGTGTCGGTTCATTTCAGTGCTGCAGAGTGGATTCTTCCTAACAGTGCATTGGGGGCCACGTGGTGCTGTCTGGCACTGCCACGAATGCGTGGCCACTCTGTCCTCAGTTCCTTCCTACTGTCCCTGGCTCAAGACGGACCTCCAGAGTGCTCTTCATTCCTCTATAGTTCTCTGTAGATAAGTAGTTTAGTTAACCCAAGTTCCTTTCCCTAGTTATTTTGCCAAGTTCTTTGCCAAAAAAACCCAACCCACGTCGTTCATTCCTCCAAGCTGGTTTGCCTGCTGCATACAGGATGGTGGGCTCACCCGGTTTCAAACATTGCACAGACTGCAATGAGGCAATGCCGGCCTCAAACAGCCATGCAAAATGTGTCCAGTATCTTGGTGACTCCCATCTTCAATGGGACTGCCCACCCTGCACTAAACTTAAGGTGCAAATGTGGTGAGACAGAGATCTCCACTTGAAGATGCTTATGATTGAAGATGCTTATGAAGGGCCAGCACCCTTCTTCAGAGACAGGCTCTCAGCAGATTACCAATGATAAGGGGGACAAACCCAAAAGATCCCCAAAAAAACATGCCACCTCTCTGACTCAAGACCTTCACTTGTCTAAACAGTGTTTGAATGATAGGCAGTCGAGAGAGGCTGACAAACTGCGTCTCAGCACATATGATAAACTGGGCACCTGTGGTGCTAACGGGACTTTCCACAAATGTGCCTCACACAGCGCTCATACGGCTATAGTCCATTCAGTGCCTGCCCCGTAGAATTCGGCATCGAGCATAGTGCCAATCAGCGCAGTGCCTGAGATCACAGTGCCGAGAGCACTTACCACGGCACCGCGACAGCTGACGGGGCAGCCTATTGACACCATTCCGCCATTACAGATGGCAGCAAATACGCGCACTGCAAGCTCTGCCCCGAAATACCACAGGTGCTGGTGCCTGGTGCAACATCACTGGCTTCTGTACCCTTTACTCCTACATCTAGCTGTCGGCATAAAACAGACCTTGCAGTCTCCTCAACTTTTAACTCTCCATTTTTAAGCACTGATAAGCACCATCCAAATACATGTCGTCACCTACCTTGTTATCAAATGATGACAATGAGGAACCAGGACTCTTCTCACCCCAACTGTCTCTCGGCACAGAAACATCAGGATGTTTGTTCCATGCTGAATTTGCCCGCCCTACCAATGTGGACATGCCCCTCTGGGCTCCATATCCATGCATACCACCACACATGTCTTATCTTCCATTCCATGAAAGACTCTCAGGCCACACTACATTCCCTTGGTATTCAGACACCTGCAAAAAGGAGGCGGCAATATAGACACCAAACATACCAGAGGCCAAGATATCCACAGTTCACGTATCAATACCAGAGGCAAGAGTACCCACCATACTAAAAATGCAGCCATGGCAGACAGCAGCAGAGACGCAACCAGAGCAACGCTACGAACCATCCACCTCAGCCCAATAAGCAAATTTGTGGCATTCGTCGAGAAACTGAAAACCATCTTGCCTTCTCAAGTGCTCCCAAAACTAGGAAACCTTTCACCTATCAGCTTTTGCCATTCTGTGACAAATGGTGCAACATAACATCTGACATATGGGTGCTACAGACCTGCAAAAAGGTAGGTATGAAATATCATTTGGCTACGCCATCCCACTTCTGTCCATTCCCCCATCCCTCCCACCCAGCCATCCCATCCCTCTTCAGGGACCCCTCTCATGAGACTGTTACAACAAGATGTAGGTCACCTTCTACAATTGGGTGCTATAGAACATGTTACCCCAGAATATCAGAGAACTTGATTTTATTCCCATTACTTCCTCACGCAGAAAAAACTGGATGTTGGCATCCAATTTTGGATCTGAGGGTCTTGTACAAATCCGTAAAGAGGCAAAAGTTCAAATGGTTACATTATCCACCATTTTCCTCTCTCTGACGTTCGGCAATTGGCTTTTGTGTCTCGACTTGCAAGATGGATATTTTCATGTGTCTATCTGCCCTGCTCATAGACGGTTTCTCCATTTCTCCCTAGGTATGCAGCACTGCCAATATAGGAACCTGCTCTTCAGACTTTCCACGGTGCTGAGGCTTTTCTCCAAGATGCTAGCAGTGGAGAAAACCTCAGAAAACAGGACGTTACCGTATATCTGTACCTTAACGATTGCCTTATCAAGGCAAGAAGTTGAGACCCTTTGCACAGAAGCCATAACACTTTGGAATTGGTGCCTTACTCATGGTATATCCATAAGTGCATGCCATCTCCCTGACGCCTTAAATGCCATAGCCAACACCCTCAGCAGAACCCTACCACAGGATCATGAGTGACAGATCGATCCTTCGCTTCTAGCAGAGAGATTTGCACTGTAGGGATACCCTCACATAGACTTGTTTGCCACCAAAACAAACAAAAAGTGCCCATTTGATTGCTCCAGGGCGGGTTTAGGAAAGAATTCACTTGGAGATGCTCTTATCCTCAAGTGGGACCGTCATCTACTCCGGGGCTACTCAACTTTGGAAGCCCCAGAGGCCACAGTGATACTCACAGCACATGCCGAGGGCCGCAACTTAAGTATGGTTGCATATACATGCAAAATATGCAAATAGCTTCTTTCACACTGACAGGCATGAACACAAAGATTAAGGCAAGACTATAGAACCCAAAGATTAAGGCAAGACTATACAACACAAAGGCCCCATTTAAATCAGTTCTGCTGATATTAATAAAATGCAATATATACCTGATTTCTACCCATATAACAGCACTTTTAATGAGCAATGACAGTCCAGAAATTTAACTACTAAAACGCATATCAATAGAAGACCATTACATTGACTACTTTTTTGTTTTGGCTCCCACCTGCAGGCTGCATGTTGAGCCCTGAGTAAACCTAAACCGCATCATGGGCCGCAAACAAACGGGCTGTGGGCCGCATGCAGCCTGCGGGCTGCGTATTAGGTAGCCCTGATCTACTCCATGCATTCCCTCCCTTTCCCCTCCTCAACATGGTACTCATAGAAAATATGGAGTGAAAAGGTGAGGGTTATTCTAATAGGGCCTTGTTGGCCTCAGCAACTGTGGTTTCCTTTCCTGAACAGAATGACCCTACATTGCCCAGTTGTGTTCCCAGGCAACCGGAGCATATTATTCTGACCAGGAACTGAAGCTCCCCATCCACAGTATCTCACGCTTCACCTCAAGGCGTGGTATCTTGATGGTTCATGCGCATAGAATTCCAATGTTCAGACCAGGTAAAGGAGTTGTTCCTCCATAACCAAGATGATGTAGAGTAACAAATGATCTTGTTTGGTACATTGGGCTGCTTCCTGTAACATAGCGCTAAAGGAAGCCCTCTATCTGCAGTCTTTCAATACTTATTGCACCTTAAGCAATCACACCTTTCCATGAGCTCAATTAGAGTACATCTCGCAGCAATAATGACGTTCCATATGACCATTGATGATACCACAGTCTTTGCACATCCCACAACCAAACGCTTCCTCACAGGCCTACAGGCATTATATCCTGATGTTGCTGCCCCACCGGCATCTTGGGACGTACATATGGTACAAACCACAATCTCCAAACCTCCATTCGAACCTGTGGTCACATGCTCCCTTCTCCATTTAACACTTAAAACAACATTCTTAAATTACAGTAACATCAGCACATCGGGTGGGAGAAATGGCTAATGGCAAACCCACTTTTCACCGTCTTTTTTAAGGACAGTCTCAGTGACATGCAAAGTTCTTACCTAAAGTACACTCTGCCTTCCACCTTAATCAGATAATACACTTATCTGGATTTTTTTCCCAAGCCTCATGCCAAATCTGTCGAGGCACAGATATACATGGTCGACATCCACAGGGCGCTCTCCTTCTACCTTCACAGAACAAGAACCTTTAGATCATCCCCAAGACTTTTTGTCTCCATTGCGGAGCATAGCAAGGAACATCAGATATCATCTCAAAGATTATCCCATTCGATCTCTGATTGCATCATAATGTGCTACGACTTGAATAGTTTGCCACCGCCTACCTCACTCTGTGCACACTCCACGAGAGCAGTCGCCACTTCAGTCGCTTACTTGAGGAAGGTTCCCATTGATGATATATGCACTGCCACTACATGGCTATCAGAACAAACTTTCAGTAAGCACTATGCACTTTCTGCAGGCCCTTTGCACTCCACAAGAGTAGCAAAGGTCATACGGAATACCGCTTACCTGCTTGATCCAAAGTCCTTACCTCTATAGGACAAGTTGCGTTGCAGTCACCTACCTGTGAAGCACCCCCAGAGACGTCTCTCTCTTGAAGAGGCGATTACTCACTCTGTCTGTAACAGACATTCTTAGAGATGAGCATCCCTGGAGGTGCCCCAGTACCCTCCCTTCTTCCCCTCTACTTTGGACCCGCCCCCCAAAAAAATCTTTTCCACCAGGCCAGGTTCTGGATAGAGAATGAACTGAGGGGAGAGCGACCGCGCATGCATGGTAGTGCTGGATAGCACCACGCATGTGCGGCCCCCAAAGCACTGCTAGGAAGAATCCTCTCTGCAGCTCTGGGACACACTGACACCTGCTGTTGAGCACCCCCAGGGACGCTCATCTCAAAGAACATCAGTTACAGCTAAGGTGAGTAATCTTCTCTTTCTAATAATAAATAAACCTAAATTCGCATTCATGAATTAATTTAAACAATAGCTACTAACAATACCAAGAAACTTCCCAACCACAGAAAAACAAGTGAATCAAAATCCTTCAAGTCACTCCCTGAGGAAGACTGAGTATAGAGATGTTATGGCAGCAGGAAAATATTTATGCTTAGTTAGAATATTTTTGTTTTCCCTCTAAGGACCGACCACCTCCTAACTCCTGGAAGAAGATAGAACAGTCCAGAGAATATAAAAATGGCAACCAGCTCAGGGAATACCAACTGGAAGGGCTCAACTGGCTCCTTTTCAACTGGTACAATAGGTAAGGGAACTAAACATTTTGATGTAAATGTTATCAATGCAGGTAAAATGGATTAGAATATAGTAGTGAAGGACTAGTGCTTTACTTCTTCTTTGAGTGCTTGTTCCTGTCAATTCTAATGAAGGTTTGTGTATGTTACTTTCACGGATGTTGGAAACTTTTCCCTAGCAGCTCCGTAGGGTCATACAAGGAGCCCCCAGAGTGGTGCCAGTATATGGCACTATATATAACACTGCTGACCCGTCCCTCTTTCGCTTCCTGCTTTCCAACTGTAATAGCAATGGAATATTGCTTGCCTGCTGTGCAAGTGCGCCATTCCTTAGCTTAGTTCACATTCATTGTTCATAATTATTGTTCTCTCTTTAGTGGTTGAGTTGGTAGATAAATCTATTGCCTTCCTTGGGCACTGTACTATGCCACAAGCCCAAGGCTTCAAGACTTGTGGTTCCTCCTGTAAGCCTATACCTAACTGTGACCCCCACAACTCCTGTCTGCGGCAAGCTCACCAAGCAGACCATTTTAAGTCTGCAAATCCTTCAAACCCGTTTTGGACCTCTGAGTATATCACTAAGCCCAGGGTGTGCCTTCCATGACCTCTATCAGTGGCATCAGGAACATGCCTCCCTAAGTTGCCACAGGCCCTCTCTTTGGCCCCTCATTTGCCAGAGGTTTCCATCTCTAAGCCATCTAGTGTAAATTACCGGTTGACCTATAAGGTCGCGCAGCTGCAGGGGCCTGCAGAACATAAGAATAGCCATACTGCGTCAGACCAACAGTCCATTTAGCTCAGTATCCTATCTTGCCAACAGTGGCCAATACCAGATGCCCCAGAGGAAGGGAACACAACAAGTAATCCTCACGTGATCCCTCCCCTGTCACCCACCTCCAGAGAAACAGAGGCTAGCTTCATTGGGCAGTCATCAGGGTAACTTGTTCAAACCAGAACCATCTGAGGAACAGAACAACCCTGCTCCTCCAGTGGCCTTTTCCTTCTCTTCCCTGGACAAGGTAGTGCTTGGGTCGTCCCCATCAGGACCTCCCCCAATAGACCATAAAGCCTCCCAAGATGATCTTCATGCAATGGACTGTAATATGGTCACTCAGAAAGAAGTGGCTGAGGTTGAGGACCTGATGATGGACATTCTGGCTCTGGAAGGGCCCTCCAAAGTTGTCCCGCTCTTCATAATGATAGAGAAAAGTAATCTCACTATTTGCAAATCCCAGCCTCCCATTTCCCCCAACAGCCAGAGGTGTGGAGAGGAAGTATTACGCCCCATCCAAGGGGTCTGAATATATGTACTCCCATTGTCCTCCATGTTCCTTGGTGGTATCAGCTCTGCACAAGGGGGAACAGCAGGGCCTGCCAGCTCCATCGCCAAAGAGGCAAAGTGTCACAACATTTTCAGGAGGAAAGGGTATGCTGTGAGAGGACTCCAGCTCCAGATAGCAACCAGCAGGCTGTCCTCAGCAGATACAGTTTCAGTACCCAGGGTGCATCCAAAAAGTTTAAGGAGATTCTGTCAGAGGCATAGACTTTGCAGCATTGGCCAAGGAAGGGTAGGCAGTGGCTAGGACATCCCTCTAAGCCTCTCCAGATGTGACTGACTCAGCAGCCCCCTCACTGGCTACAGAAATTATGTGGAGGTCAGCTTGGTTACAGTCTTCAAGTCTCCTTCCAGATGTCCAGTGAATCTTGCAAGACCTCCTCTTGACTCGGGGCTGTTCTTGGAGCAAATGGATTCCCATTTCCATCGCGTGAAGGAAACCAGGGCCATGATGTGCTCCCTAGGGATGCACACTCTGTCCATGCAGAGGAACCCCTTCAGGCCTCGCCAGTACCACCAGCTCCAA
This sequence comes from Pelodiscus sinensis, assembly GCF_052426305.1. Taxonomy (NCBI): domain Eukaryota; kingdom Metazoa; phylum Chordata; order Testudines; family Trionychidae; genus Pelodiscus; species Pelodiscus sinensis. The sequence continues at coordinate 18,130,124 of NC_143063.1, read as the reverse complement.
TTCTACCCCTAGTCCTACCAGGACTTGTGCCGGCATAAGGGCTATAATAACATGCAGAGATCCCCTTCTTGGTTCTCAAGCCAGACCAAGGTCCACCTAAGTCCCAGTCTAGCCCCAATCTCTGGTTTTGATGGGACACTCAACAGCTGTGAACCCGTACTTGCCCCAGATCCTTCCCCATAGTTTGGCAGCTGTTTATTCTCCTTCTACTGGGCATAAGCCTTCATCACATTGGACTTCTGGGTTGTAAGGACAGTAGGTCTAGGCTGTGCACTCCAGTTTTACACCCTCTACCCTCCTTCTCTGTCCCTCTTCAGGGACTGCTCTCACAAGCAGCTCCTTCAGTAGGAAATGCAGTCACTTCTCACCATGAGGGCGATAGGGTTCAGAGGAAATGGATATTATGTCCATTATTTCCTCTTTCTGAAAGCGCAAGAGTGTCTCAAGCTATCTTGGACTCTGCGGCTTCAACAAGTTCCTGTTGAAACTGAAGTTGCGCATGTTTTCAGTCATTTTGATTATCCCCTCCCTGAATCCAGGAGATTGGTATGCAGCCTCAATATGAAGGACACTTATTTTCATATAGACATTTACTGACCTCACAGATGTTTCCTCCAGTTTGTGGTAAGTCAGGTGAATTACTAGTTGACAGTGCTCCCCTTTGTCCTCTCTATAGCTCCCGTATATTCATTAAGTGCATGGCAGTAATGGCAGCATTCTTCTTCAAGAAGAGGATAGAGGTGTATTCCTACCTTGACGACTGCCTGCTAAAGGGCTGCTCCAAGAAGCTGGTAGAGACCCATGTTGGCCTAGTAAAGGACACATTTCAGAGATTTGGCATACTTCTCAACTTAGGAAAGTCCATTCTTGTCCCCACCCAAAGTATAGAATTCATTGGGACAATACTTGACTCCATGACAGCCAGACCCTCCCTGCTGCATTCCAGGTTCCAGGCCATGTGCCAGGTCATTCAATCACTGCAGTAAAGTCCCACAGTCATGGCCAGAAGCTGCCTGAGCTTGCTCAGTCACATGGCAGCGTGCACCCATGTGGTTACAAATGTCAGATTGAGGCTCAGAGCACTGCAGGCAGGGCTTGCTTCAATTTACCATCCAAGTCAGGACAACTGGATCGGATACTTACCATTTCATCAAATGTCCTCCAGACCCTGTTGTAGTGAGTGAACCCTCAAGTGGTATGCAGGAGGGTCCCCTTTCAGACCCCCAGCCAGATATGATGCTAGTAAAAGATGCATCAGATCTGGGATAGGGAGCGCACCTGAAGGATCTGTGGACTCAGAGCAGATGGTCAGATGACAAGATGATCTTGCACATCAATGTCAAGGAGCTCAGAACCGTTTGCTTGTCCTGTCAGACCTTTCACGCCACTATGGAACATCATAGCATGACAGTTATGACAGACAATATTACTGCCATGTTTTATATGAACAAGCAGGGCGGCACAAGATCTTCCCTATACTGCACTAGGAGGCTCCTATGGGAGTTTTTTGTATAGCCCACTTCATACACCTGCAGGTTTCTTATCTCCCAGTGATGAACAATGTAACAGTGGATCGCCTGAGTAGGTCCTTCCTCACTCAGGTGATCAGTAAGGGTATGTCTACACTACCCTCCTAGTTCGAACTAGGAGGGTAATGTAGGCATACCGCACTTGCAAATGAAGCCCGGGATTTGAATTTCCCGGGCTTCATTTGCATAAGCGGGGAGCCGCCATTTTTAAAACCCCGCTGGTTCGAACCCCGTGCAGCGCGGCTACACGGGGCACGAACTAGGTAGTTCGAACTAGGCTTCCTAGTTCGAACTACCGTTACTCCTCGTGAAATGAGGAGTAACGGTAGTTCGAACTAGGAAGCCTAGTTCGAACTACCTAGTTCATGCCCCGTGTAGCCGCGCTGCACGGGGTTCGAACCAGCGGGGTTTTAAAAATGGCGGCTCCCCGCTTATGCAAATGAAGCCCGGGAAATTCAAATCCCGGGCTTCATTTGCAAGTGCGGTATGCCTACATTACCCCGCTAGTTCGAACTAGCGGGGTAGTGTAGACATACCCTAAGAGATGATGTTCTCCTCTCCATCTTCCAGCGCTGGGGAATCCCCCAGATTGACCTGTTTGAAACAGACTCCAACAGAAAATTCCCCCTCTTTTGCTCATGCAGGGGCTTCAGTCCAGGGTCAAGAACAACATTAGAATATAAGAACAGCCATATTGGGTCGAACCAAAGGTCCATTTAGCTCAGTATCCTGTCTTCTAACATTGGCCAATGCCAGAGGGAGTGAGCAGAACAGGTAATCATCATGTGATCCCTCTCCTGTCATCCATTTCCAACCTCTGACAAACAGAGGCTAGGGACACCATTCCTATCCATCCTGGCTAATAGCCATTGATGGACCTAACCTCTTTGAATTTATCTTGTTCTTTTTTGAGCTTGTTGAAGTCTTGGTTTTTGTAACCTCCTCTGTCAAGGAGTTCCACAGGTTGACTGTGGACTGCATGAAGAACAACTTCCTTTTATTTGTTTTAAACCTGCTACTTATTAATTTCATTTGGTGACCTTCCCTCCCCCCCCTCCACCGCTCCGTTCTTATATTATGGGACAAATAAATAATTTTCCTAATTTACTTTTTCCATATCAGTCATGATTTTATAGACCTCTTATCAGATTCCCCCCCTTTAGTCTCTTCTGTTCTAAACTGAAAAGTCCCAATCTGTTTAATCTCTCTTCATATGGGATCTGTTCCAAACCCCAATCATATTTGTTGCCCTTTTCTGAATCTTTTTCCAATTCCAGTGTATCTTTTTTGAGATGAAGTGACCACATCTGTACGCAGTATTCAAGATGTGGGTATACCATAGATTTATATAGCGGCAATAAGATACTCTGTCTTATTCTCTATCCCTTTTTTAATGATTCCTAACATTCTGTTTGCTTTTTTGACTGCTGCTGCACATTGAGTGGATGGTTTCAGAGAAATATCTACAGTGACCCTAAGATCTCTCTCTTGAGTAGTTGTAGCTAAATTAGTCCCCATCATATTGTATTATAGTTGAAATTGTTTTTTCCAATGTGCATTACTTTTGCATTTATCGACATTAAATTTCATTTGCCATTTTGTTGCTCAATCACATAGTTTTGTAAGATCTTTTTGAAGCTCTTCACAGTCTGCTTTGGTTTTAACTACCTTGAGCAGTTTGGTATCATCTGCAGCTTTTGCCACCTCACTGTTTACCCCTTTCTCCAGATCATTTATAAATATGCTGAATAGAATTGGTCACAGTACGGACCCTTGAGGGGGCACCTCAAGTTACCTCTCTCCATTCTGAAAATGTATTGCAGGAAATTAGTCCTACCCTTTGTTTCCTGTTTTGTAACCAGTTATTAATCTATGAGCGGTCCTTCCCTCTTATCCCATGACAACTTACTGTACTTATGAGCCTTTGGGGAGGGAACTTGTCAAAAGCTTTCTGGACAACTAAGTACAGGAAACCTCCCACTTCCGACTGCCCGAGTTATGACCCCCTGCACTTACAACCATTTTTGTAAGTGTGGAAGGGGCCGAAAATCCCCAACTTACATCCTTGGTCCCACATTTAAGATGGCGTAAGGTGCCTATCGTAAATTAGAATTCGAGTTATGACGCTCCTGACTTGCAATGCTTCCCCGGGAACCAATCGCATTGCAATTCGGGGGTCGTCTGTACACTATATCTACTGAATCCCCTTTGTCCATATGTTTGTTGACCTCAAAGAACTCTAGTAGATTAGTAAAGCATGATTTCCCTTACAGAGACCATGCTGACTTTCCCCAACAAATTATGTTCATATATATGTCTGACAATTTTATTCTTTACTATAGTTTCAATTAATTTGCCCGTTACTGATGCTAGACTTACCAGTCTTGAATTACCAGAATCAGCTCTAGAGCCCTTTTTAAACATTGGTCACTGGTTGATGCATTCACTCTCCCATGGATGGGATGGCTTTTGTTAGCCTTCCCTCGCCTTCCCCTGATCCACAAAGTAATCCTCAAAATCCTCATGGAAGGAGCCCAGGTAATCTTGCTGGTGCCACTTTGGCCACGCCAGCTTTGGTACACCGTGCTTCTGGGGATGTCAGTAGTACAGCCTGTTGATCTTCCCCATTTACTCAGACCTGATATCCCAGGACAACAGGCACCTGAGGCATCTGGACCTTCCCTGCCTACATCACATGGAATTAAAGTTCAGTGTTTTAGTGCCATGGAGCTTCAGTGTTCCCTTCAGGTCCATCAGATTTTGTTAGCCAGTAGGAAACTGTCCACTAAAGCCACTTACATGGCTAAGTGGAAAAGGTTCTCAGGTTGGTGTGCTGAACGCCAAGTCTCCCCGATCCAGAATTTGTCATTTTAAATGTAAGTGAAACATATATGGTTTCCTCTACTCTAATAACAGATGTATTTGTAATTTCAGACGAAACTGCATTTTAGCGGATGAAATGGGTCTTGGCAAAACCATCCAGTCAATTACATTCCTCTATGAAATCCTCCTGACTGGTATCCGAGGGCCTTTCCTGATCATAGCTCCACTTTCCACTATAACCAATTGGGAAAGAGAATTTCGCACTTGGACTGATCTTAATGTCGTGGTGTATCATGGAAGCATGGTTAGCAGGCAGATGATACAGCAGTATGAGATGTACTTCAGGGACTCTCAGGTATTGTCGCGATCTGTTTCTACACTTGCTCATCTGTAACCCAGTTCACATGCAACTAAGAAAATCATGCTCTAGAGATTTAGCCGTATGTGTCTTAATAAAAGTCATTTTATATCAGCGTATGTTTTAATTACTATTTGTCAGTCTTTAGTGTGTGTTACTAGGTGAGTTTAATATAGGGGATGTGGTAAAAGTCGGTATTGTTTCAATTCCTGTATGTCATTGTGCCCCTCTAATTTTGCAGAGTAGAAGGAAAAGAAACTGAGCAGCCTAAAACAAAGTGAATTTACTTGCCTTGTATGGGTTATTAATTACCATTTCAGGGTTTAAATGAACACTGCTTAGATCTAAATTGTATATTGTAAAAAATTACATGATTAATTACTTTTGTGTGTTTTGAAATAACAAAAAAAAAAAAACGGATTTAATTTTCATCATTTACATACTTTTTTGCATATACCTTGTCTGGGACAAAACTGTTTCTGATTCTTGCCTGCTGTTTCCAAAATTACAAAAGTTATTTTTTACTTCCTGAAAGGAAGTATTGTTTATTTAAATATTAATTCAATTTATATTAATATTTGTGTTTATAGTTTTTTCAAAATACAAAATGAAAGTTGTAAATATTAAATGTAACATGGAAAAATATTTTAATTTGACTTATGTCTATTTTATTTCTTCATACTATATAAAGGAGGTCTGAGATGATTCTCTCCCCCCCCCACACACACACTTACACATACATACCTTTCTATTTACTTAATTTTCAAAATTATCAGTGAAGCTAAGATGAGCAGCTCTGACTGAAGCTATTCCAGAAGATTTTTTTTCCCCTATCAAGATCTAATTTTTTTTCATGAAAACTATCCCATTAAATCTCCAGGATTGCTTTAATAGTGAAAGGGAGATTGATGCCAATTCTGGGAGACTTCAGGGCAATCCTGGAGGTTGGCAACCCTAAACAGTTCGAGATCCCTGATCCCAAAGAAACAATAATCTCCTGGACTATGAAGTTAATTGTAATTCACTAATGCATTTTAATTGTTGTATTATGTATGATATGAACTCTTCCTTATCTATGGAGTCAGGACCAATGCCTACATAATATTATTGATCATTTCATTTGTACATTAATAATTCTTCAAAGAGCAAATACATGTTTTCATAAAAGTGCGCTGAGGTATAAACAGTGTGGCAGTTTTAGCAAAATGAGTAATCCAGGACTCTGATCTAGGCCATAGTAGTGTTGTTCACTTGGGCTACGTCTACACTCGCATCTTCTTGCACGAGTAATATGCAAATGAGGCTAAGCGGTGAATATCGCCGAGCCTCATTTGCATAACTAATGAGCCGCCATTTTTGCAGAAGAGGTTCTTGCGCAAGATGGAGCTGTCTACACTGCCCCTTCTTGCGCAAGAAAAACCCTCTTGCGCAATGCCATTACACCTATTACCCTAGGGTATGTCTAGACTACCGGGTTTTGTCGACAGAAGTTTTGTCGACAGATACTGTCGACAAAGCTTCTGTTGACAAAGAGCGTCTAAACTACATCCAATTCTGTCGACAAAGCAAGCCGCTTTGTCGACATTACAGTGTGGACACAAAGGACAGTGTAGATGCAATAATGCCTTCTATCGACAGAACTCTGTTGACAAAAGGCGTTATTCCTCATAGAATGAGGTTTACATACGTCGACAAAACTGCTGAGTTTTGTTGATGTTATGTCGACATAACTCAAAGGCAGTGTGGACGCAGGTATAGTTTTGTCAACAAAAGTCCACTTTTGTCGACTAAGCCCTGTAGTCTAGACACACCCCTAGAGGAAGAACGGCATTGCGCAACAGGGTTTTTCTTGCGCAAGAAGGGGCAGTGTAGACACTCCTTCTTGTGCAAGAGTCTCTTCTGAAAAAAATGGCGGCTCATTAGTTATGCAAATGAGGCTCGGCAATATTCACTGCTTAGCCTCATTTGCATATTACTCTCGCAAGAAGACGCGAGTGTAGACACAGCCTTGGAGTCTGTGTAGATCGAACTGAACCTGTTGAACAACATACAGAGCTTGGACCTATGGAAGTAAAAATGTAATGTCAGTGGAACTGTTACTGATTAATACTCTTTTTGCTTCTATATAAAGCTCCAGGTTTTGCAGAATATAGAAATATAAGGGAAATATTCATTTTCAAAAGATAATCATTGATCTAAAACAGGAAACCATGTTATTTTAGATTTCTTTTGCACAATCGTCTATGTAAGATGGTTTTTATTATAATGAATTATATGAATTTGGTGCAGTAGGGTTTGATAGTTGCTCACTGTGCTGTTTAAGCTATTGTAGTCTTTTTTTCTGTAGAACTGACATGTATGGCTAATATTAAGAAACCTTGTAATTTGAATTTGTATAAATAATTTGATTCTGGGTGGCTAATGTGCTATTTTCAGAACTTACTAATTCAGGGTGGGATATTTTTGATAGGAGGCCACTCCCAAGAATTTGGTAAGTGGTCAAGGGCCACACTTTTGTGATATTAATGAAGGGAGTGCAGGGTCTGGGACGAAAGTTGTATATAGAAGGGAGCTTTGGATACAGTATTGGGCTGTGCGGGGAAGAGAGGGTGGAATCTCAGAGGGAGTTTGAATGAAAGAGGGGTTGTGACCTGGGGCAGGAGATTGGAGTTGAGGAAGGGGTGCAGGCGGGTCTCTCTCAGGCGGCTCACACTGGCCATTTTCCAGTGTGTTGGGGGCGGGGACAGAGTGCATAGTCCTCCCGCCTGGCCACCTAAGAGACACATGCTGGCCCCTGCAGCTGGGCACTTCGCGTGATGTGTGGGGGCACAGCACATAGGGAGCCTGCCTGAGGGGTCTGCTGAGCTGGAAGGAATATGAATGAATATTAATATTAACTCATACAATCATAGTGAGTCTGGTAAGATACAAACAATTTATATCTTAAGATTTATTGTACTACTGGATAATATTTCAGTAGCAAAACTGGCAACTTGACAATGAAAAAATGAGAGGATTTCAGATAATATGACAAACTGTTATGTTTGTTAATAAATCTCTAGGGGCGTATCATTCGAGGTACTTACCGGTTCCAAGCTATTATCACCACTTTTGAAATGATTCTTGGTGGCTGTCCAGAGCTCAATGCAATTGAATGGCGATGTGTTATTATTGATGAAGCACACAGACTGAAGAATAAAAATTGCAAACTCCTGGAGGGACTCAAACTCATGAATCTTGTGAGTGGTTGCATTTCATTTACTTGGTGTAATGAGATTACCTTCTTGTTAGAGAGAATACTACAATAAATTATAAGGCTGTTTAATTGTTAAACTTAAAGGAGAGTATTGTTGTATGTGGGCAGTCTATGAAAGTTCTATTATTCCTCTACTGATTGTTTTCTCAGCATAAGGTGTACAACTTCAAGAAACCTTTTTCAGTATATTTTTGTGGGATTGAAATGCAACTTGCATAAACTGTAAGCAAAACCTATTTTTATGTTTCTGATTGCTTTATTTAGAATTAGAGTTAACTGCAATAGTATTTCTCATTTATATAGAATTTTCAACTTCTAAATTCTAAAGAGAATTGATTTTCACTGACCACTTGTGTACTAAAGCTTCAGAGGGGTAGCCGAGTTAGTCTGTAACAGGAAAAACTTAAACACAACAAATAGTCTAGTAGCACCTTAAAGACTAAGGCAAAACCCACTACTTCAGATGACCAGAGTATAATAAGTCCAGATCCGTGAAAGCTCATGATACCATCTACATGTTTTGTTAGTCTTTAAAATGCTACTAGATTATTTGTTGTGTTTTAAGTTTCCACTTGTGTACTATAATGCACATATGACTAAATGCATTATGGGTATTTTGTTTATAATTTTGTGCTTTACCCTGAAGCATTAGATATTGACTATCAAAAGAACAGTTCTAGACTAAATGTACCAATTGTCTAATCTGGTATTCTAATTTTTACTATTAACTTGAGTAATTATTGAGAAAGAAGCGTGTGTGTGAATATTAGAAAGAGGGAAATAATCTTTATAGCCATTTCTTTATTACTTGGCTATCAAGTTCACAAATTATTAATGTAGTTTGAAGTTTATTAACATAGCATCTTACCTATAGACAACTGGGTGTATGGAAATTCTGCCTCTCAAATTGTTTACTTACTGGTGCTTTTTCTATTGTGTATAAACCATCAGATCTATAATGCTTGCATATTGAAATAAATTAGATGTTAGTGCTCTGAAATAAAAAAAATAAACTTTTTGCTAACTGTGCACATGAGAATTTTATGCAACATCTATGCCTTTATGTAGGAGCACAAAGTGCTGTTGACAGGCACACCACTGCAGAACACGGTAGAAGAACTGTTTAGCCTCCTTCATTTTCTTGAACCTTTGCGGTTTCCTGCTGAATCGACATTCATGCAGGAATTTGGGGACCTTAAAACGGAAGAACAGGTACTACATATACACTTCTTAACTTTCTACTTGCAAAATACCAACTTGAGTGAATAATTTGAGGGGGGAAGTTGGTTTTTTTTTTTCTTTAACAGTAGGTTTGGAAATGGATTATATTTAAATTCTTTCTACCACTGCCCTTGCAGTCTGTGCCAAAGTAATTTAGGTGACTAACTTACTATCAACCATCACACAAATTAATATTTCAGATGGATATGTAATTTCACGAAGCCATAATAATGATCCAAGATAGAAAAAAGGGGCTCACCCTCTCAAATTTTTAAACAAGCCAGTAAAATGTGCTTGGCATCCCAAATTTAATGTACGGAACAAATATATTTTCTAAATTAAATATAACTGTAAAGATACTTTTGCTATTTATTTGAAGTTAAAGAATTTTTTTTCCTTTTTAAATAATAAGTTGTGTGGCTATGAAGAATAAAGGATTGAGATCAATGGATATCTAAATTCTCTATCTTTGAGCCCCAGGTTGTGTGCTGGCAAATGCTAAAATCTTTTATTTTTGGGATCAGAACACCTTAAAATTACTTTGGTAATTTGTCTCTGAAAAATGAGAGTATATCCCTTGCAGGCAAATATTTCATATAAATCTGACAAATAGGTAATATAGATTGTAAAAATGTTAAAAATAAGATGCTTTGCTATTTTTGCATACTCTCCAGTTAATAATATATATGTGTGTGTTTTATTCAGGTACAAAAGCTACAAGCCATCCTGAAACCAATGATGTTGAGACGGTTGAAAGAAGATGTAGAGAAAAAGTTAGCTCCCAAAGAAGAAACTATAATTGAAGTAGAACTAACTAATATCCAGAAGAAATATTATCGGGCAATTTTGGAAAAGAATTTTGCATTCTTGTCAAAAGGAGCAGGCCAAGCTAATGTACCCAATCTAGTTAACACTATGATGGAACTTAGAAAGTGCTGCAATCATCCTTATCTCATCAAAGGTAAAACATTATGAATGAAAAGACGGTTTCAGTTGATAGTCTTATATTCTTTGTCACATTTCAGGGAACTTGCCCCTATATTTCTCCTTTATAGTCCAGCAAGGACACTCATAATTTTCTGGCTCTCCACTAGTTGCCTCTTTTAGCTGAGAAATGCATCTTCTCCCTCTTGACCATGGTATTTTCAGCCTGCACAGATAGTCTGCCTAGGCTGGAAATTCCCCAGCAGAGTCAGACTGCCTAAACAGGCCTGCTTTCCTTCCCCCCCCCCCCCCCCCCACAAAGTAAGTAAACAACATAGTTGCCACAGTTGAGTTATCATGCAGCTGTTTCTAAGCAAGCATGTTTATTCTTAAAGTAAAAACATTACAGAGAATATAGATTTAAAACAATAAAAATACATGCAAGCATGCTGGTGAGCTTACCAGAGATCCCTCAACCTGAACAAGGATTCTGGCCAGTGAATGGTCCTTCAGATGCCCCAAAGGGCTCTTCTGGGTTTACAAGTTCATAACTTCTTTTTCTCAGAACAATATCACTTATTAATCTGAGAGTTACTTCTGTAAATAGATTTTGGGTCTTTAATATTTCCTCATGTAACAGGTGATCAGCAGACAAAAGTTTCCTTCCTGTAGGCAAAGCTTCAGAGGCAGAGTTCTTGCATAAGCATAGTAAGTGCATATGCTTACCCCCTCTTAGAGATTTCCTGGGAAACCCCTTTCACTAATCATTCATTTTCATCTTAGCCCATTGTTGAAAAAGTCCTTTGATGCACATAGCACTTCCCAAGGTTTACATTAGTCATGTCTCCTAGACAAGTTACATAGAACGGCTTCTCCTCTCTTGGTATTCACACCTCCAGATCAGCTACTAGAAGTGGGCCTCATTCTCCCTGATTGGATCCACCTCGTCATCTCTAGCCTGATTATGGCCTTCATATTTATACCTGCCTCTGGAAATTTCCACTACATGCATCTGACGAAGTGGGTCTTTGCCCACGCAAGCTTACGCTCCAACACTTTGGTTAGTCTATAAGGCTGTGTCCAGACTCATGGGTTTTTTCGAAAAAAGTAGCCTTTTTTCGAAAAAACTTCACCTGCGTCTGGACTGCAGCCGCGTTCTTTCGAAATTAAATCGAAAGAACGTGGCTTTTCTTTCGACGGCGGTAAACCTCATTTCACGAGGAAGAACGCCTTTTTTCGAAAGTGCTCTTTCGAAAAAAGGCGTTCTTGAATGCCAACAGGGCTTTTTAGAAAGAGAGCATCCAGACTCACCCGCTGCTTTCTTTCGAAAAAGCGGCTTGCTTTTTCGAAAGTACTGCTTGCAGTCTAGACACTCTTTTTCAAAAGAGGCTTTTTCGAAAGATACTTTCGAAAAAGCCTCTTTCGAAAGAGGCTTGCAGTCTAGACATAGCCTAAGGTGCCACAGGACTCCTCGCCGCTTTTACAGATTCAGACTAACACGACTACCCTTCTGATACTAGAATCCTTCAGTAACACAACCATTTATATTTTTAATACAGTGAGTTCCTAAAATACTTAATTCACAATAAGTTTTAACTTAATTCAATAGCATTTGTTCAGTATATCACAGGAAATAGCTATATCTGTTACATTTGTTATAATATGTAGTATTTTTCTTTCAAATCTTATATTTTATAAGAACTGTAGTGTTTGGTCTTGCATTTTAGTGTACATTGATAAAATTAAAAGTGAGACATTATTTAAAGTTGTATTATAGCTGCAGGGTTACATGAGATCTGAACTTTGAACTTCTTCATTTAAGTGATATGCACATAATAGTCTGAAAATGTTTGCCAGAGTGTAATTTTGATTTGCAAATATTATGTCTCTTTAAAATGTAACCATACTGAGGAAGAATACAAATTTAACTTCTAAACTTTGAGTGGTTCTTGCACACAAATATGTAATGTTCATGTGGTTTGTATACCTATTGATAAATCCTTTCAATTTATTATTTTTTCTACTTGTAATAAAATACACTCTCTGAACTCAAAGCCTGTTCTGCAGTAAGTGAAGGAAAATGGTATTGCAGATGTTTTTACAATTCTCAAATTCAGTTTTAAATAGCAGGATAAAATGATGTGGGTTCATTTTAGTTTTACAACATATTTTGAAAAAAAATGTAATTACTTCCCCTGCAAAAAAATGTTATAGACTCATAGAATATTAGGTCTACAAAGGACCAGCTATGGAGATTGCACAACTTCCCTAATCAGTTATTCGTGAGCTTAACCATCATAAATGTAACCATCCTGACACAAAGTTTTTCTTACTGTTCATCTTAAACCTGACCTTGGTGCAGTTTAAGACATTTGCTTCTTAGCCTATCCTCAGAGTTTGAGAAAATTTTTCTCACGCCTTGTAAATAACCTTTTATGTGCTTCAAAACTGTTATCATGTTTCCTCTCAGTCTTCTTTCTCTCCTCTAGACTAAACACAGTTTTTTTTAATCTGTCCTCACAGATCATGTTTTGTAGCCCTTTCATCATTTCTGTGCTCTTTTCTGGACTGTCTTCAGTTTTTCCACATTATTTCTGAAATATATGCCCGCAACTAGACAAAATACTGCAGTTGAGCCCTAATCAGCACGGAGTAGAGCAGAATTACTTATCGTGTCTTGCTTACAACACTTCTGCTAATACATCGCAGAATGATGTTTGTCTTTTTTGCACAGTGACACACTGTTTACTCTTGTTTAGCTTGTGGTCCATTATGACCCCCCCAGATCCCTCTCCATAGTATTCCTTGCTAAGCGATTATTTCCCATTTTGTATGTGTGCAGCTGATTGTTTCTTCCTAAGTACTTTGCATTTGTCCTTATTCAGTTTCATCATATTTATTTCAGCCCGTTTGTCCAGATCATTTTATTCCTATCCTCCAAAGCTCTTGCAACCCTTCTTAGCATGCTGTTGTCCTCAGACTTTGTATGTTCATTCTTTTTGCCATTATTTAAATAGTTGATAAACAGAACTGGACCCAGAACTTACTCCTCCTCTTAAAGTAATGTCCCTATGCGTGCTCCACTTCAGGTGCTCATATACCTTTGGTGCCCTTGATCAGAGATTTTCAGTTAAGTGTTTTTTCAACTCTCTGCCTTCTTGGGGAGGATACTTCCTCACGCTGGATACCAAAGCTATATGGGAGGCCTCTTCTGGATGCTGAGGCTGTTCAGGGTGAGCAGGCGAACCACGCTCACTGCATCTTCCTGAGATGGATCCTTGGTATGTCCACTTAAAGTGTACCTTGGCTTTCCTAATATTCCTGGAATGGTTAAGATAGGTTTTTATAGCTAATTGTTAATTGCTAACATAGCTATAATTAATTAGATATGTAGCAAGAGGCTTGTTCTACTCTGCTCTTTCCATTTGGTGAGGCTTATTCTTTTCCTGGCGGTGCTCACAGTGCTCTCTCTGATTTAGAGTTAGCCTCTTCTGTCAAAAAGCAATACCTATGAGTGATAGCCACTCTGTGTCCCCCTTGTTGGGGGTGTCCCATGACTTCCAGAATTGCAACTTCTGCCTAGCCCTCAACTCCAGGGATAGGAAAAATAGAGAGATGAAACTCAGACTGCTGATGATGGAATGCTCCTTTTGGCCAGTTTCTGAGTCAAGTCAGGAGATGCCCCTCTACATTTGTCTCCAGACACATCGAATACCCCTCCTATCTCTGTGCAGGCTTCCACTAATACAGGGAAGACTATGCAGGCTTCCTAAAAGAGAAGCAAGCAGTCACTTTAAGAAGCCAGCAAAAAACCAAGATCTCAGTGAGATCTGCGTTCTCTGAAATCTGAGTCTCTTGATTCAATTCCGCTGATTCAAAGTCTTTTCAGTAGTGAAAGTCATAAAGTCCTAGAGCAAGGCAGAGTGAGCTACTGTAGGGCTTTGGTACCACCTACCAATAAAGACTGCAAGCATAGACACTCTGGGCTAGTCCTGTTGAGTTCAGCCCAGACCTTTGTACCCAGGCATGAAGCGCCCTAAGCACTGAACAAGCAGCAGTATCTGATACCATTGACATCTACTTCAATAGCTCCATCATTGTTGGTACTTTTGGATTTGGCATCTGTGGCATTGGGTACTGCGTCAGTACCAATCTCCTGTTTGGTACCATGGGAGTTCAGATAATCTAAGGACCTCTTGATAATGGATGAACCTGAGTCTCCACACCTCATAGGTACTGAGCATTTCTTGGAACCAAGACACTGATCTCCAGACCATCATCCTCAGCACTGCAAGGCTGTCCAACATTGTTCCCTATATGCTGTGTGCCTGTGTGGCTGCCCAAGAGAGACGTGTCACACCTGATTATCAGAGAGCCCATAGCTACATTTTCTGTTTCTACCGGTGGTGCGCATTCGTACATGCTTCGATGCACATAAAAATTTAATCTGCACATGGATGGAAAATAACCACACGTGGATGGAAAAGATTAGCAGAAACACGGCTCTCCACTATTTTCTGTAGGTGCATCTCATTTGGATAAGATGAAGGATGATGAGGGAGACTTCCTGTCTGTCTCTTCTGTTTCTCTTCGGGGTTCTCAAACATATGCCTTCAGGAAGTCATTAGGAAGATTGGGCTTATTGTAAAAGGTGGTGGAACCAACCTTGTATACCATTCCCACTTCTGTATGGCTTACCCCAATGGCCATACTGACACCCTGGGGTATCTATCAACAGCAGATAGCTAGGCCACCAGTACTGTCTCAGAGGGAGGCCAGAGTTGTACATCCCTCTCCTCCCTAACCAACCCCTCCATAAGAGATGTTTGAGGAGCAGGAAGCTAGAATAATTAAGGAAACCACCCTTCAAGCACTTATTTCATCCTCATATCTGGGTGTAGTGATTATACTTCCACCACCATCCATGGCCACTGATTTTCAGCAATTTCCAGACCCCATAAAGATGATAGATGGCACTCCTCTTGAAGAGATCAAGGATTCACAACACAACAAACTGTTTGATATCTTGCAGTGAGCAACATCCTCCAGGGTGGTGTTACCTATCAATGAGGCTCCTAGATCTAAGACGGTATAGCAGACTCCTGACATCCACATGTTAGCAGGCGGATAAGAGGTATTATGTTCTCTCTAAGTATTTGGACCTTTTGTTCTCCTACCCTCCACCTAACTTCCACGTGGTGGATGAAGTAGGTTAGCATGGGTAGGCAGCACTCCTCTAAGTGTACCCCATATGATGAGGATTAGAAAAGACTGGATCTCTTTGGGCAAAGGCCTGTTCACCTTTCAATTCAGGATCATGAATACCAGGTAGTTTTGGCCAAATATACTTTTACAAATTATATCAGATAACCGCATTTATTGAACATCTGCCTCAAGATCAATCGCAGTCCGTTATCTCAGAGGACCTAGTAGTGGCCACAGCTGTTCTTCAAGCATCCTTAGATGTTGTGGATACTGCTGCTAGATCCATCTCTGTGGTGGTGGTTATGCACAGGGTATCATGGCTCCATCTCTTAGGGTTTCTGAGAGAAGTACACAACGCCATGGAAGACTTTCTTTTCAACAGTCATAAAATTCTGGAAACCATGCACATGGCTAAATGAACATAAGAACAGCCATACTGGGTCAGACCAATGGTCAATCTAGCCCAGTGTCCTGTCTGCCGATGGTGGTGAATATCAGATGCCCCAGAATGACTCTAGCACTGCTTTACAATCCATGAATAAATATACACCTAAAAATAAGAAAGGGCTTAATAAGACATGGGATACCCAAAGATCTATGCTGCTCAGTTTTCCAGAGTCCATAGATCTACCAAACCACTCAGAAAAAGATAGAGAGAGGTGCCCGATGACCTTCTGTGACCACCTATCCTGAGTTAAAATCCTCCTGCATCTCTGGATTGACAGCTGCTACCATTAGCCCACCTCTCCTTTGGAGACTGCCTTGCCTATTTTCAATATGTTTGGAGGCAGTTCACTATGAACAAGCAGGTCATAGAGGTCATAATATTGGACTACATTACCTGTTTTATATTAATCCTTTTCTTTCCCATCCGTCTTGAGGGATTCCTCTCTCAAGCTTTTATTGGCATGAAGTGTACTCTTTCAATTAGGAGCTTGCAAGGGCAAAGGATTATGTATTTTCTTGTGCCGAAGAAGGACAAATGGTGGAGATCAATCTTAGATCTAAAACTTCTGAACAAGTTTGTAACATCTGAAAAGTTTAGGGTGGTGACTGGGCAGCTATAATTCTTTCGCTAGAGAAGAGGATTGGTTTTTTGCTTTTGGCTACAAGATGCCTATTTCCATATAACGCTTCCCATCAAACAGCAAATACCTGACTCGTGGCGTGGCTCCTCAAGTTAATGGGGTTGGAATTCTCCTGCACTACAAAAGTATGGCAGGTATTACTGAATAATAGAAACAGAGCAACATACTCTACTTATCTGGAGAACTGGAAGATAGTCTTACATTGATGTCTTTGCCCGAGTGCCACTTTGAGTCGTCCTGGATTATCTGTTGGATCTAAAGCAGTGTTTCTGAAAGTGTTCTGTGGAATCACTCTCAGAAACACATTAACTGGCTGCCCCAGTTTGTTTATTTACCGGTGCCATGGCCACAGAGCCTTACAGCTCCCATTGTTTCTGTTTCCCTCAGAGACATTCTATAACCTCCATTTGAACCAGTGGCAATCTGTTCTATGTTGCATTTATCTGTGAAGATGTCCTTTTTAATAGCCATTCTAATGGATCAGGGACATTGGGGTCTTGATGGAAATTCCCCTCTCCTTCCCCCAGTGTTCTTTAGGGTCTTTTTATGTCCATACCCTACATTCTTACCTAAGATTCTATCAGACTTCCACCTTAATCCATTCATTCATTTACCAGTGTTTTCCCCAAGGCCACATAGTTATCTACAGGAATTCTGTTTATATGCTCTGTATTTTAGAAGGGCGTTGGCTTCAACTTAGATAGGATGAAGACATTTACAAAGTCACTTAGGCTCTTCATTTCCCTCACAGATAGATCTGTGGAGTCCTTGATATCTGCTCACAGACTATCTGGATGTTTTACAGTTTGCTATGATGCTGCAGGTGCTCATTCCCTCCCACCCCTCATATGGGTTTCAGTACATATGTTTTCAAAACAGTACATCCTGATCCATTCTAACACATCTTTTGGCACTTGGTTCTGCAGAATGGTCTTCAGTTTCAGACTATTCTGAAGCTGCTTCTTCCATCTAGAACTATTGCTTAGAGTCCCCTGATGTGAAGCACTCATAGGGACACTAGTCAAAGAAGACGAGGTTACTCACCTTGTGTACTAATTGTGGTTCTTCGAGACACGTCTACCTATGAGTGCTCCACTGCCTCCCTCTTCCTCCTCTGCTTTGGAATGTTTCTGAAGAGTAATTTGAGTGAAGAAAGAATTGAGTGCTTTGTCCACACACTCTGAAGCATCTGGCAAGAGGAAGCACAGGCTACATTTATTGTCTGAATAGATAGCAAAAAATCTACAATCAAAGGTTTAAGAGGCATGTGTGCACTTGAAGTAGAGCACCCATAAAAGGACACATCTCAGAGAACCTCAGTTACTTCACAAAGTGAGTAATTTCTTCTTATCCATGCTCTTCTGATTTAAAAAAACAACAACAAAATTCTTAGCTACTGGCATCTTTGTTTTAATTAGAAATTACAATTATATTAATTATGAATGTTGTAGCTGTAAACCTCAAGTGTGAAAAAATAGTTTTGTTTTAATACACTGTTTCCAAAATCTTTGTAAATTATTTCAGTGGCTATAATCATATTTAGTATGGCATAAGGCCAACTTCTGTTCCTTACATCCATTCTCTGAAATAGTATGCCCAAATGTTGGTTTTTTTATCATAACGGATGTGAAAAATGAATTATGCCATCCAGTCCAGGTGTGACTTCTTTGAAATTTATAGCCATCGGTGGGTTTACATAAAATATGAATTTGTCCTGAAAAATTTAGGGCCATGCAGAAAGATAAATGAACAGGTGTGATTGTGCTCTGTCTCTTTGAGTCATACATATTTATTATTTGATAGGTGCTGAAGAGAAAATCCTTGGGGAGTTTAGGGAAACGTATATCCCAACTGCTCCTGATTTCCATCTACAAGCAATGATCCAGTCGGCTGGTAAATTGGTCCTCATTGATAAACTTCTTCCAAAAATGAAAGCAGGAGGCCATAAGGTGCTTATTTTCTCTCAAATGGTGCGCTGTCTTGACATCCTGGAGGACTACCTAATACATAAAAGGTAGAATACAACATATTTCATAAACTGTGCTGTTCTCAACAGTGATATTATTTTGATTAGAATACGGGATAAGTGATTGTAACCTACTAAAATAACAAAATAAGCAAAGTTGTGACTGATCTTTATAATATAACTAATGTTTCACATTGTATGCAAAACTATATATTGGAAAGATTTTAAATTTCATGATGCCAATTTTATTTAGGACCATAGTTATATTGTTTTTTCTCATGCTTTCTTTACAAATTAGCAAATACTCACTATTAGAAATTCAGTATCCTGTATCATATCTTGGTTTCAGTTCAGATGACTAGTTTTAACATTGATATTGTTTTAGAAACATATATAAAATGATGTTCCTTGTTCCAAAAGCAAATACATAGACTCGTGTAGCATCTGAACAGATCGACTCTTCTTTTTGAAAGCCACAGAAGTGTGAACTTCTTTGGCTTTGCCTTTTGATTAGAATTGTTGTGCTGTTTTTTGGCTGTGAAATTTCATGCTTGTGAAGCTTTCTAATGACAATTAAATACAAATTTTGTAGCTCGCTCCACTCTAAAACACAGAAACATTTCTCTGACTGTGGTAAGGTGCAGTGCCTCTTTATAGACTTTTTGCGGGGAGGGAGTATGATAACTTTATTCTTTTTCCAGTTTGTTTGGTCTTGAGAGATGGATAGAACAATATTATTAGGTTAGAGTAGTGGTGGACAATAATTTTTGATGGGGAGGGGCACTCCAAGATTTTGGTCAAGGGCAGCACTTTTACTATGGAGAAGAGTGTGGGGTCTGGGATGGAGATTGGGTGCAGTAGGGGATTGGGAAGCAGGAGAAAGTGTAGAGTTTGAAAGGGAGTTTAAGTGACGGAGGGGGTTGTGACTTGGGGGTAGGAGACTAGTGTGCAGAGGGGATTCTGGCCAAGGGGAGAGGTGTAGGAAAGGGTGCAGGGTATGGGAGGGAGTTGTGATACTTTGTGTGAAGGGCGGGGTAGAGGTACAGAGGGTTTGGGTGCTAACTTGAGGGAGGAGGGTAGGGATTTGGGGTGCCAGTTGCAGGCTCTGTCTAGAAGGCACTAATCTAGGTGGTCCCTGGCCAACAGCTCAGTCAGACCTTCAGGCAGGCATCCTGCCTGCCAGCAGCCCCAGACTAGTCAAAGTAGCTGGCTGTTCCCATGTCTCAGTGTAGCACGCTGAGAAAGAAGGCTTCATTCACTGCTCCCGCCCTTAACAGTGTGCCTCAACTCCCATTGAACCGTTTCTAGCAAGTAGGACCTGAGAGATTGTGCTAGAGGCAGGAGCAGCATGTGAAACTTCCCTCCACCTGTGTATGGCACAGAGCCACAAGGACTAGCCAGCCGCTTTGAGCGGTAGGGAGCTGCTCCATGGCCTAGGGTCCTGGCGAAATGACTGTGGGACAGATTAAAAGGTTTGATGGGCCAGATGTGAGAGCTAACTAACTGCTTGTACTTCTCCCCATTAATTTAAAACTCTGCCTGCCTCTTTTGGAGTCTCTTGTCCCGTTGAAATGCTCCATTCTCCCTCCCTGTAATAGTAGCATAGGAACTGTTTTTAGGATGCTACAGGTCTGGTTGATCACATCTTTTAGTGTGGAGGGAGTTTTTCCATTGTGGCCAAATGGTCAGAGGCCTGATGTTTTTTTCCACCTTCCTCGCAGTATCAAGAATATAGTTCAGTTAAATAGGCTTAGGACTTAGAAGTCAATATTAGTCATCTGTAAGAATGTTAGTTTGTTGCAACTTCCATCCTGTATCCAGTATGGATAAAGGTCAAATAGCCAGTTCTCACAAGTTACAGAAACAAGTGATTTCATTAGTGCAGTGTTTCCCAAATGGTGTTCTGCGGAACCCCGGGGTTCCACAAAGTGAAAATAAGGGTTCAGCACGAAAATTCCATTATAATAACATTTTATTATTTTAAAAATTAATAATGAATATTTAAGCATTTATTAATTTTATTGAAAACAATTTTCATTTGTGTTTGCCACAATAAGTGTCTCTGTGTAATGCCAGCTTAACCAGAGAGTGAGGACGATGAGTCACTACTCAGCGCTGATGTCCAAATATTAGACTGTTAAGGGTTCAACAAAATCCTTTCGAGTTTAAAAGATTCTGTGGCCAAATTTAAATTGAGAAACACTGCGTTAGTGGATCTCATGCCTAAGGGAGAAGGGAAGGCCTGAAGGTTTGCAGTCCAAGATTCCACTTTTGGTACCATCTCTGGGGGTATGTCTACACTACAGTGTTATTTCGAAATAGCTTATTTCAAAATAATGCGTCAACACACAAAATGCATTTCAAAATAGCATTTTGCTATTTCAAAATAGCACGTCCACATTGAGTGGACTCTGAATCGCATTTAAGGCTGTCTGGAACCAGTTCTGGCAGGGCACCAGGTCAGGACTTACTGTGTGGGGCTGCTTAAAGGGACCACGCCCCATCCCACCAGACAGACAATTCTCAGGTTTCCCTACTTGCTTGTCTACCTCGATGAGGGACAGCAAAGCATTTTGTCTCTGCGTGTTCTGGTTGCCATCACTTGGGACACCACAGCACTCTGTAACGTGGAGCCAGAGCTGCCCCTGCCTGGGCACTCTGGTGCTTCTCTCGTATGCATTGCTGCGAGCCTGGCTGCACTTTCTGCAGGCTGCCATCCAGGATGTCCATCGGGGGGGCGGTCAGTATCCAGGAGGCCCTGCGGGAGAGCTTCCACGCTGAGGAGCACTAAGAGCCATCCTGGTCTGCTCCACTGGGGTCTTGTGCCTCATTCCTCCCTCACGTCCTTCCACTTACCCCTCCCTAACCCCCCTTCCTGATGTCAAATAAAATACACATATTTTCATGAACACAAACTCTCTTTATTTAACAAAACTGGGGGAGGGAGGGGGGGGATGAAACTCTGGTGAGACTGGGGAAAGGAGGTGGGAGAAGAGAGGGTGGGAGAGGGGAGGAGGAAACCTGGGAGGAGGGAGCTGGAAGAGGGAAGCAAGGGGAAGAAGGGGGAGGGGAAGCTCAGGGTTGGGGATCTCGCCGGACCAACTTGATTGTCATGCAAACCTGCTCCTGGGTTAACATGTGGCCTTTGGTGGCCAGACTGGCAGCTATCCTGCCATAGACAGCCGCATTCCGCTGTCTAGTGCAGAGATCATGGACGTTGGAGGCTTCCCCCCTAAACCTGAATAAGGTCCGTGATCTCCGCCCTGGACCAGGAAGGCATCTGCCTTCTCTGGGCCCTGGTAGGCTCCTGAGAGCTGGCAGACTGGTCCTGGGGAGCGGTGGAGGGCTGGCTGCCAGTGTCTTGCTGGATCATGTTTTGGGGCCACTGGGTCAGGGGCAGCGACTGCTGGCTCTGGGCTGGCAGGCTTGGAGCTGGCACAGGCACTGTGGCCAGAGTCAACCCCTATAAGGGCTCCGGGGTGGGAGGAAGGGAGTGGAGTGTTCTTGGTTGAGGCTGGAGTGGCCACCAGGGCACCCTGGAAAGGCTGGAGAGCCCCTTATTTCGAAATAAGTGTCTACACAGCACTTATTTCAAAACAGCTATTTTGAATTTGGCGTTATTCCTCGTAGAATGAGGTTTACCAAATTTGAAATAAGTGCTCCGCTGTGTTGACGCTAGTGAAGTTATTTTGAAATAACAGCTGTTATTTTGAAATAACTGTGTTGTATAGACGTACCCTGGGAGTATGAGAGATGATTCAGAAGGGTGGGCTGAGTTACGGATTATATGGTGGAAGCCCTGTAATTCCCTCATTGAATGCAATTAAATGCCTGGTACATGCAAGTCGGGACTGATAGCACACATCCCCAGTGTTAAGGGAAACCTAAACCCATCCCTGTTGTATCTATCTTCATTCACCTCTGTGTTCAGACCGGTGCTATTCTTGAGGAGTAAGTAGAAACCAAATATAATTTATTTACATTGTAAATAACAAATAGATAAGTGTGCTTTTAAAATTACTGTTTTTTTCTAAATAAGGTTCCTCTGTAATGAAGTTTAATTTTGATTATTTGGGGTTTCTTTTGCATTTTCTAGGTACTTATATGAGCGAATTGATGGCAGAGTGAGAGGAAATCTGAGGCAAGCTGCTATTGATCGGTTTAGTAAACCAGACTCTGATCGGTTTGTGTTTCTTCTGTGTACCAGAGCTGGTGGATTGGGCATTAATTTGACCGCAGCTGATACATGTATAATTTTTGATTCTGACTGGAATCCTCAGAATGATCTCCAGGTAAATTAATTGGTAGTTATGACCGGGGTAAAAATTTTGTTTGTTTATATTTTGTAATTTCAGTACATGCAGGTCTAAAATATGCTAGCTTTACATTTGAATTTAGATTATTGTAACTTTTTCACTTTTTGATTAAAAGTATTTCTCCATATACGAATATATTTACAGTACATTTTCATATACAAAAAAATACATTAGAAAGGATTTATCAACAAATAGACCATACTCTATATTTCAGTAATGAAGACTGTAACAGAACTTTATTATGAAAGGATTACAGTATACAAATAGAAGAGCAAGTGTACTTGCCTGGGCTGTGTCTCTGATAATCACAACTATGCTTTTTCTCATACTTTTTATAATTGTCATGGAATTCTAATACAAATGAAAATTTTGTAAGGCTTTCTCCTTTAGTTTTTACTGTTTCTCCCACCATAAATGCTCAAAATACACTTTTTAGATATTCATTTAATAAAATTAGTTCTTTACTTAAAACATAATAAATTTGCAGTATATAATGTGAAACACACAAAGTATGAGTGAAATTTATAAAACTCTCAAGGTTTTAAGAAATGTCACAGAACACAGTGGGGACAGATTTTGCTCTTTCACTGATTATTGAATAAATGTTAATGGAGCTGCTCTGGATTTATAGTAATAGAACTAGAGAAGAATTTGGGCCCTTCCTAAGGTTCAGTCCCTTCTGTGATTCTCATTGTGTTAAAGAGGAAGTGGGAATGATATTTATAAACTATCCATACAAAAAAATGCAATGGAAAGCCAGTGGTTATTTATCAGTTAAGAAAAATTGCTAAGTATAAGTAATAAAAGTTGTTTGTGAAGTGATGATGAAGTGAAAAAGTAGATAATATCATGGAATTATAATTGGAGGTATCCATGTAAGAATGGGAAAAAGTGTGTTCTTCGTTACATGATGCTTTTTAGATTACAGCTGGGATTTTGCGTATAGTTGTGGGTACTGTGCTGCATATCAGATAGAATACGTGAAGATTGCATCAAGAAGACTAGTTGATGTATAGAAAGGGCTGTAGGAAATACACAGAAGAGAGAATTGAAATAATAAAATATGTACAAGTTCAGAAAACTGAGATTATCCATTAAGAACATAGGGGAAGAAATATTACTCTGTTTTACAAGTAGATAAAAGAACAATGCAAAGATGTAGAGACTTCTCATTACTTAGTAAAACTAGAAATAATTTATTAAAATTGAAAGTAGAAACTTTTAGCTTAGAGTAGCACAAACATGTTTCAGTTGTAAGATCACCTAGGAAATGGACCAATTTAAGAAAGATTAAGTGAAATTAAAATCACAGAAATCCTCAAGTAACTTTTTGCCTCGCATCTAACTAGAATGTTGTGGTGATATCAGTACTGTAAAATATATATACGTAGGATTAATTTACTAAATAAATAATATGATAGTGTGCAATTTAGACCACTTCACCTGCATTCTGCGTGCTAATCTGTCTTTCCAACATTACTACTAAATTTCCAGATCTCTGCTATATTTGTGCAAGCTTCCACTTAAAAACAAAATAGGTTTCTTAGAAGGAATATATCTTGCTCCTTGGCAGAAATCTAATTTTATTTTTGTTCCATCTTTCAAAGGCCCAAGCCCGTTGTCACAGGATTGGTCAGAACAAAGCAGTAAAGGTCTACAGATTGATAACTCGAAACTCTTATGAAAGAGAGATGTTTGACAGAGCAAGTCTGAAACTGGGTCTGGATAAAGCTGTCCTACAGAGCATGAGTGGAAGAGAAAATAGTGTTGGTGGTGTATGTACTTTTTGTTGTTGTTCTTGGACAGAATTTTGTGATTACAAGAGAACAGCTAAATTAATTTTAACTCTTTTCTTAAGCTGTTCTTGAATTGTGTGATCCTTCTTGTTGAAGGCAAAGATGAACATTTGGAAATGTCTTCAGAAGCTTCACCATAAATTTTCTTTGAACTCTTACACCGATTACTTCCTCCATCTTTCCTTGTTAACTTCCTTGGTGGTGTATCTGAAACAGTAAAATATTTCGCTTGCCAGATTTTTTTTATTTGTGTAGACTTTGTTTTGTTTTATTTGTACATTGCCAGTCATCAGAATCATTAGAATATTATGCTTCTGAGGGCTCATTAGCTACAAATTTTGCACAACAGTAAAATAGGATTCCTGTGTCATTCTTTGTGCAGCTTTCTGTTTGTATGGAAGAAGGCAGAACTACATTAGCTCCCCAATGAAATTTTGATAATCCATAGTTTGGAATCTTTTTATTCCACCAACATTATTTTAAGAAAAATCCCATGTAATATAAATCTTTCATTCACTTCATTGTTATATCCTGTGTTATGAGTATAAGCTGTAGTCTTAATACAGGAAGAGTTAATCTACTATATGTTTGAGAGAGTTTGTCTGTCTGCCTGTGTGTTTCTCTGTTCAAGAACTCCTGCTAAAAAATAAGAGTTAGGACAATCAAATTCGGTATACTGCTTCCTCTTATCAAAACTTAAATTAAGGTGAGGGTTTGGTTGTGCCTGGAATGGGATTGCTTATCATGAAGAAAAACAGAAAAGAGACCATCACCAAGCAGGTGAAAGGAGCTCACTGAGGGTTCCTCACCACCATCACCCCACTCCTACCCCATCCAGGGCTGTTCCAGCCCCAAGCCTTCCACCTCCAGGCACCCTTAAGGGATGGGGAGTGGGGCTGAAACTTTCCTCTTCCCCTCCCCCCCCCAACCCTGATTCATAGGGGTGGACATTACTCTTTGTTCGGCGTCATCAGGGAGTGAGGGGAAAGTGCACAGTTTGCTGCATTCCTCGTTCTGGCTGGAGAATGCAAGAGGCAGAGGAACCTGGACTTGTCCCACTTAAGGGATTTGCGCTCCTTCCCTGGCTGTGCCCACTGGAACTACAGTGGCCCTGGAGAGGCGCTTCTCACCTAGCCCCAAGCTGCTGCAGTGAAAGAGGAATTAGGACAGTCCTCTCTCCCAGGGTCAGACTGCTTTCTGAATCCCTTAGCCAAGACCCACTCCATAGCAGTGATTTAAATGAAGTAGATATATTTTCATTTTATTTTCCAAAAAACAAAAATTGAATTAAGGACATGGGAAAATTTTCTAATTGAATTATATTGGTGATCATATGCATCTTTACATATGATTAAACTAGTGCGCAAAACTTCTTTTTACCAGATTTCCACATTAATCCATGTCAAATTAAGCATTGATTCATTAAGATATTAATGAGGTGCCCGAATGTAGAAACAAAGCTACACAAACTGCTATAATCATATGTATATATATTTAATGTAATTGTATTTAATGTTATTGTTTGTATTTTTAATTATAAGGGTAGATACTCAATTGACAAATCTGGAAGGTTAACTTAATTATAGAGATATTCATTATGGAAGTAGGTATTAAAAATACTGCACATATGTTTTTGTGAATTTTTTATCAGGGTTTACAACAAATTAAAATGAAAACACTTTCAATTATTTTTACAGATCCAACAGCTTTCCAAAAAAGAAATAGAAGACCTGCTAAGAAGAGGTGCGTATGGTGCAATTATGGATGAAGAGGATGAGGGCTCTAAATTCTGTGAAGAAGACATAGACCAAATCTTGCAGCGGCGTACAAAAACTATCACAATTGAATCAGAAGGAAGGGGTTCAACGTTTGCCAAGGTGCAGTGGCAGCAGATTGTTTTCCATTTCATGTTACTTTGCCTTAAATTTAAGAAAGCTCTTACTGTTGCTTAGATTCAAAATGTGAGATTTGCAGAACTTTGTGTTAATGAAGAATTTCATGGGACTGCTTATTTTTAAATAAGAGGCTCATATTGCATCTGTGTTGTTTTGCTTTTGTGCATGTACCCAAGAGAGATTTTGCATGCTTATATCACCAGAGAAATGTCAATATAGAGATGTGCATATAGAATAATCTCTGGGTAAATTTCACAAAAATTTGTGACCAAGTGTTGACAAAATAGTAGCTATGTACTTCTGGTGTTGCTTTAAAAAAAAAAAAAAAGGAACAATGTATTTTTGATATAAAGGACTTACAGTTATTGAGTGTGCTTATAGCTTTGATTTGTTTTATTCATATTCTGAGCAAATAAAATAAGATATAGTCTTTGCAGGTGTAAAGCACATGTGAGGAAGTACATGTTGAACAGGATTAAAGAATAACTATCAGGTTTACACTTGAATTCAGAGACATCTCTTTATCCATGTTCTTTTCTTGTTAGGTGTTTAAAAAGCGGAGCAAGGATGATTTTATAGGAGAGGAAATGATGGCCCACAGTCTCATTTTCTTTTCTGACAAGGATAGATTTGGGGAAAATACTTTCATATTAATTTCTTATTGGTGTTAGATACAGCTTTTACACTTAAGACAGAAAATAGAATATACTCTGTGCTGTTTATTGGCAGGGGCCATGCTTGAGCTATTTTATGACTACTTCTAATTGAATTCATCTAAACCTCATTGTTTAAAATGCTTCCCTTGAAAATAATTTTAAAGCATTTTTTGACTGCAAGAGTGAATGCAAACAATGTGATTTATGGGGAATTTAAACTTTATCAAACAGGTTAGGCTATTAACATCTAAAACTCATTACAGCAGATAAAAGTGGTAGAAATAAACAGAATGAAAAAGAGGGACTGAACAGAAAACCATCTTTCTATGTGTCTCAGAATATGTATTTAATGATTGAGGATCCATTTAATTATTTATTGTAGAACTAGGTTTCTCTTGTGAAAGCTCATCTTAGGAAAGAAGAATCAGGAATCTTAATGCTATCATATCTTCTTTAGGAGAGCAACCAAAAAGTATTTTTACACTTAATTTACCTTTCTTCTTGTGCCAGTGTTACTTTGTCTATTTGTGTTTAGAGCATTAAACTGCCCTCAGACTCCTAAATGAAGTGATACTAGGTTTGAAATCAGAACATTCCCTTAAAGCAGGGGTTCCCAAACTTTTTGACACAGGGACCAGTAAATCCATTCACGAGCTTTTGGAGGACTGGTAACGTTCATTTGCATATTTGCATATTCATCAAGTAAATGATGGATATGCAAATACGTTGTTTCTGATCCTCCCAACGCCCCCAGTGCCAGCTTTAGCAAAGCTTTTGATATGGTCACCCGCAATATTATTGCCAGCAAGTTAAGGGAATATGGATTGGATAAATGGACTATAAGATGGATAGAAGGCTGGCTAGACCAGGGTTTCCCAAACTGGACTGGTCCCAGATGACGGATTTTTCCTAGGGGAGGTCATTTCAGGGCTCCTGGTTCCCTCCCTTCCCACTAGGCTTCTTTGCACCTCCCCCAAAACCATCCTCCAGAATCCAAGGGAATGCAGCACCAGTTTGCAGCCCCTCACAACACAGCTGAACTGCCCTTCTGTTCCCTATGCCTTCCACCTCAGCCCAGTTGAGCCCAGCACTCGTTCCCTGCATGCCTCCCCCACAGCACAACTGAGCCCCGTTTCCTTTCACCTCCTCCCAAGCCCTGCAAAACTGCTGAGCCCAGCTCTGATTTCCTGCCCTTCCCTCCCCTCGAGTCTAGCCCCGGATTCCCGGCACCTCCTGCTGCAGCCCAAGTGAGCCCAGCGCCTCGCACCTTCCACCCCCCCCCCCCAGCCCAGCGCCCCCCTAGCATCAGAGGAGTAGCGAGGGCGTTATGAGCCTGGGGGCAAAAGCAAAATTTGCGCGCTCCGTCCCCCCTCCCCGTCCCCCCGCTGCCACCATGGGGCAGGGCCCTTAACCTGGCACATGGCTGAGCCGGACCCTGAGAGGAGGGGGGGAGCTTATACTGCATCTTCCCCCACCCCCTACAGTTTGGGGCAGGCCCCCACATGCACTATCCACAACAACACATAGAGGGAATCGATCACCTCAGTAATGCCAACTCCTTTAGAATTGAGGCCCGGATTATCCAGCACGAGTTGAGGTAGAGAGGACACTGTGTGCACGTGTCTGATATATTTTTACCAAAACTGCTACCTGCCCAACTTGCCAAAGGAGAAAGGAAACAGTGTTTCTCAACCTTTTTTTTATAAAGTACCTCCCTTTAAAAAAATTATCAGTACCCTCAACACAGTTTTCAGACACACACAAATATTTTTCTACCATTGCAGCACATTTGTTTAAACAATTTAATCATAGCTAGGTGGGTGATGAAATTTTTGAGTGTAAAAAGTACAAAAATAATAAAGCGCTGAATAACTTAAACCAAAAATTCAGTTGTGTTGATGTACCCTCCAGACTTCTCTCAAGTACCCCTGAGGGTATTCATACTACTGGTTGAGAAACACTGGTTAAGGGCAGTGTTTTTCAACTTTTTTTTATAAACTTTTTTTATAAAGTACCCCATTTAAAAAATTGTAAGTATCCCCAATGCACCCACCCTTCCCCCAGATCCAGGCATCCCTAGCCCCCCTGCTCCAACCTAATGCCCCTTCTGCCCCAGAACACCCCCCCCCCACACACACACACACTCTTAATTCAATGCCCATGCCCCAGAGCCAGGCACCCCCAGCTTCCCTGCCCTAGCCCAATCCCTCTCCCCCTTCCACAGAGCCAGGCAGGGTATCTCTACCTTTAAAGTGGCTACTCCTGCCACTTGGGCCCTGCCTTGGAGGCTTGATTGCACAAGGAGAACGTGGCCCGACAGCGCTCGTGTAATGTAGAAAGCTGCTACCTTATAGGAATGTGCTACTGGTAGCATTTTCTTATCTGTATGATTGTAGGGAAATGCTCCTATAGGAAACTGCTACCAGAAGTAGCACAATCCTACAGGGAGCATTTCCATACAGACCAGGTTCACCGCTTGCCACAACTCATGATGCTGTGCGCTCTGCTCCCACCCCAGCCTGGCGCCCCCCTAGCGTGGTGCCTGAGGCCAACTGCCCCCCCCCCCTTCGCCCTCGCTACGCCTATGCCTAGCGTGGCGCCTGGGGACAACTGCTCCCCCTCTCGCTACGCCTCTGTGCCGGGAGCCCAGAACATCCGGCTGCATCCTCCGCCCAGCCTGGTCCAGAACTTGAGTAACCTGGCGCCGCACAGGCACTCCGGAAGCCCAGAGCACCCTGGCAGCCACTCTGTGGCCAAGTATTTTTTCCCGCAGCCCATAGTTTGGGAAATGCTGCCTTAAAGTATTAACTTAAATGAAACAAAATGCAGGACTATGTAGCACTTTAAAGACTAACAAGATGGTTTATTAAATGATGAGCTTTCGTGGGCCAGACCCACTTCCTCAGATCAATTTTTTTGATCTGAGGAAGTGGGTCTGACCCACGAAAGCTCATCATCTAATAAACCATCTTGTTAGTCTTTAAAGTGCTACATAGTCCTGCATTTTGCTTCAGCTACACCAGACTAACACGGCTACATTTCTATTACTATCTTAAATGAAACCTGTATGTAAGATGAAAACCTTAAGAGAATGGGATGGCCTCTTCCGAGAGTTTCTTTTTCTTTTCTTTTTCTAAATTAGTCATAGAAATTAAGAGCAGCAAGGACTTCTTAAGGGTTTATCTAATCTTTCCTCTCTGCCAGTGTGGAGTAGTTACTTATGTCAGTGCTTTGTTAGTGCTCTGCCTTTTGTGGTTTTTTTAAGAAGTTATGAAGGAAGTACGCTTATGAATATTTCCTTTGAAGTTTCAGGTGATATATTGAAGGATGATTGTGGAGTTATCGCCATGTAAGCTTTTTATAAAATTGACACATTACAAACTCTGCTGATTCATTGGCTCTGCCTAGCAATATAAAGAATTAGATCCTGATCATATAGTTTTCTCCATTCAGGTGAAACCCTGTGCCCAAATGGAGCTAAATATAAAATCAGGGCCTTAGCTGGATTTTTTGTACACATTCAAAATTTCTTATATCCTGCCTATAGTTTTTCCTATTGTTATATAATATGCATACAAGTGAGACTTTGCTTTATGTCTTTTATGTCCTAAGTTAAATGATGAATAAATAAGGGGTTTTTTAGAAAGGTCATTCCATTTTTTAAACACTAGTTCATTAGAATATTCTTCCTCTCATCTGAAATATTTCAAATTACTTTAAGTTGTCTGAGTTTATCAAAAGAAGGTAACAGTGCTTCATGGCTACAGGTTGGTGGAGGGGCAGGAGAAAGATGGTCAGAAATTGCTGCAAAAGGAATGTAAGGGGCAGAAGGTTTTAAAAGTGTATATAAAGGCACAATACACTTGATGTGTCAGATGATGTGTTATAATGTGTCAGAGTTGCTTGTTCTCTGCATTGTTGTCTTGAGATTTCTTTGGCAGCCCGATGGAGATCTATATTATTTTTAGCAAACATAATATTTAATTAGACACGTGATTTGTAGGACAGATCTGGATTCAAATGATTTTTGAGATTTATTTTCAAAATGAAAAGTCCAGCTCTAATTTTCTTTCCTCTGATCTTAGGGTTATTTAGATAGGTGGGGTTTTTTTTTTTTTTTGTTTTTTTTTTTTATAATGTCTTTTAAATGATGTTGTTCGTCAATTTTCTATACATGGGAATATTTTTGCTGGTGCTGTTCTTCCACTGTTATATATTTAGTTAAATGTTCTGATGACTTGGAAGAACCAGGAGTATCCTCTAGAGAAACCCTTCTAATTCTGCAAAGCTCAGAGTCCGCATGTAAATGTTTTAGCAATATTTTTAGAGTACAAATCAATGATAAAAGTGAAATCTTCTTCTCAGCAGTTTATATCTTGCCTATCTGCCAACTCCGGGTTGTCTGGATGTACTTGCTTAGTGGTTCTAGTGAGTACCGTGTTGATGGAGAAAACAATGGATTTGTTTTTTTAACATCTCTTTTCTTTGTTAGTTTGTGCCTTAATTTCTTCTTCAAGTGTAAACTCATGTCGACTCCATTTTGGCGTGTGCGCACCCCACGTGCAGTTGCCAAAGATTTTTGCTTAGCAGTGTCCCCAGGGCTGGGCATGACATCCTCTGGAGTGCACTCACATGCAGCAGTACATTAGGTGAGGCCACTAGCCCTGTGCCTTACCACGCATGGTTGTTAGTTAGACCACAATGCTTTGTGTATCAAGAGCCTGCAGTGTCTTCTCATTTTTAATGGACCTCTTGTCTTTAGGCCTTTGTAAATAGTTTGTTGATAGTGGTAGTAATTAGTTGTTTGTTAATAGTTAAGAGTTCTGGCTGGGATTTCATCCCAGGCAAGACATGCTCCACTCGCCTGGCTTCAAGTCATATTCACCGTGCAGTAGTCAGTGTTCATGACAGTGTATACACGACAGTTGTCTCACGTGTCAGAGAGAGCCACAGGAAGGCCAAGTACTGTTGTATTTGCAAAAGCTTTTGCCCTTGTTGCCAGAAACAGTGAGATATTTGCTTGAAGGCTTTCGTAATGGAAGCAGCTCCGTGTCCCATGCTAGAATCTTCTTGATTGGACCCTGTGCCAAGTGGATCACCCTCAGTGTGAAGTGCGCCATGCCACTGGACTCAGTTTGGCACTGCTCCCCTTTGCTGGTACCCAGAATGTGGTGAAAGAAGCTGAGTGCATTGGTGCCCAAGGGCTCAGGACCTAGAGGCAAAGAACCTATGTCAGGCCATGTGCCCACCTTGGGACTACAAAGGGGTACCTCCACAGGCAGGTCCCCCCCTCTCCCCAGCCTATGCATTGGGCTCCTAGCCTATAGTGGGGCCTTCTGCACTCAAAGTGGTTCCAGTGGACCTTTGGGACTTCCTAAAAAGTTCAGAAAGGCCCTCCCATAGGATTGTACCCAGTAGTTAATGAAGGCACAGTGGTGGCCTGTAGAGTCTTTCAAATGGTCTAGGATGAAACAGAATCAGCTGTCAGGGTGAATCCTAGAATACTAGACCTAGAAGGAACTTCAAGAGGTCCTCAAGTCCAGTCCCTTGCACTCATGGCAGGAAAAAGTGCCATCTTGAGCAGAAGTGGGGAACCTTTTTTTGGGCTGGGGGGACCACTGAACTACAGGAAAATCAATCCGTCTGTACTCTTTTTATACCAATATTCCAGTCGTGTATTATCCCACCAAGTCTCTGTGACGCCCACTATGTCACAGTTTGTTTTACTGACATTTCAAGTTCTTCCTGCTTATTCTCCATACTTCTCAGATTAGTATACAGACAATTAAGATGCATTTTTGATTTTGCCACGTGGTCACAACTCCTGGTTGCAGGCTTCTGGATTGTCTCGAGATGCAGATGATAATCCAGCACCTGCCTTTTGAACGCTCAGGTCTCTCTTCTAAGATTACCGATTCCAGGTTCCATGGATTCAAAGACTCTCGAACGACCCTGCATTCCGTGAGTCTGCACTCCTCGGTTCTGGAGGGACTTCCAGATCTGGGTACTACAGGAGGAAGGAAAGGATAAGGGGCCTAACATATGCTACCTATCATCCTCTCATCCAACTGCTCAGCAGTATCCTCCCAGAAGTCAGGGAGGCCAGAACCAGTGATTTTTTGACGGAATGCCTGGGGATAGCACCCTGCCCTCCAGATCCTCCCTTTCCTCAGCTGTCTCCACCCTGTCTCCTTGGCCTGCTCCCGTGTCACCTTGGACCACTTGGTGTTGAACAGTTTCTTTCGGCTACACACTGTAGTTTGCAGCTAACCTTCAATCGCACCTCCTTTCATGTCCCTGTTCAGGGAATCCTTGCACGAGGAGCTCCTCATTCAGAAGGTCAAAAACTGTCTATGCCTGGGGGGCTGTGTAAAAAACTTCTCAGATCATGGGTGGCAAGATTCTTCTCTTGCTATTTTCTAATTTCCAAGACAAAATGGGGACATAGACCTATCCTAGACCTGTGTCATCTCAACAAGTCCCTCAAGAGACTCAAATTTTGCATGGTCTTCCTAGCCTCCATCATTCCCTCTCTGGATCTAGAAGACTGGTATGCCATCATTGATTTGAAGGAGACATGCTTCTGTATCTCTCTTTCCAGGGCAATGGCCATTCCTCTGCTTCATGTTGAGCGGTTGCCATTTTCAGTTTATGGCAAAGTCCTCTGATCTCTCATCAGCCTGGAAAGTGTTCACAAAATGAACTACTTACTGGTGGCTTTTTACCTGAAATGTAAAAGAGTCCATATATACTCATACCTCAACAATTGCCTAATCCAGGACCATTCTCCAGAAAAAGTGCAGGAGTATCTTGACCTGGTATGTTCCTCCTGTTACATCCTGGAGTTGTTAATAAAGGACAAAAAGTCAACCCTAACCCCAGTACAGCATATAGAATTAATCAGAGTAGTCCTTGACTTCATTTGGATCAGGGCCTCCCTCCCCAAGGCTCAGTTCCAGGCCATGGCAGACCTCATTGCAAGCCTGAGGATCCAGCCCCTCACCACTGCCCACATGTGCCAGACTCTTGGGCATTGTTTCCACTAAGTTTTTCTATCCATGTGTGGAATAAATTTTATGTGCACAATCAATAGAAACCCATGCTATCAGCTGTGAGCACTCTACCACTCAGCTGGATGGCACTTGAATCTCTCCTGGAAAGCCGCTTAAGTGCTCAGCTTACAGGGAACACTGCCTTGGGACCACACAACAGCATATACTCTGCCTCAGGTCTCTTCAAGCACAGCTAGCACCAGCTTATCTTCCCAATAGACACAGCATGGTAGTTAGGAGCCCGGACAAAGTACTCTCGTCCCTCACTTGGTGGCAGTGATGGAAGGAGTTCCCTTTGGAGCCCTGACTTCATCAGTGACCCTGGTCTCAGATGCCTCAGACTGGGATGAGGAGGACATCTGGATATTTTCAGCCCTCAAGGTCTTTGGTCCAGTCACAATCATGTCCTTCATATCAATGTCAGGGAACAGGGCAAATCATCTGGTCCACCAAGTCTTTCTGTCTCAGATTCAAAACAGGGTTGTCCAGATGTTGATGGACAGTATGGCCATGGTTTTCTATATCGATAGGCAGAGGAGAGACAAGTCATCTACCCTATGCCAGAAGGCCCTGTGGCTCTGGACTATTGACGGCAGAACAGCATACTTTTCATAAACACTCTCCTTTCAAAGGCCAAGAACACTCTGGTTAAGTGCCTCAACAGGACATTCTCAGCTCATCAAGTGGTCCTGTTTGTATCCAAGCAGAACAGGGAATGTCACGTGTTCTGGGCTGTTGGGGGACATCACTGCCAGATTCCTGAGGGGCCTTGGAGCATCACCTCCTACTTGTCAGGGATCCTGTCCTACTGTAGGATGACTTCGTGTTGTCACAGCTCACGGTCCCCCCCTTTGAGCCTACAGCTTCATGCTCTTTCCTCCTCCTTTCTTGGAAGGTTGAATTCCAAGTTGCGATGACACCAGCCCGCTGAGAGTCTGAGATATGGACACTCATCTAGGAACCACTGCATACGGTCTTCTGCAAGGACTAAATCAAGCTTAGAGCACAGCTAGGATTTCTCACCAAGGTCATCATCTCTGGTTAATTTGAGTCAAGACATCTACTTACTGGTCTTCTTCCCAAAAGCACTTAAATCAGAGGAAAAGTGCAGGCCTCCTTCAAAGAGCTGTGTTCTTCTCTGTTGTCAGAACCAGGTCATTTGATAAGTTGACACACTATTTTTACTACAGTGGCCAACAGAATAAAAGGTTGCCTCATATACCCACAAAGAATTTCTTCTTGGATCATGACTTGCATTGGCTTCTGCTACGACCAAGTCACTGTCCATTTTACTAGAGCATAGGCCTCTTCCGCAACCTTTCTGATCCATGTGCTGATTTAGGACATATGAAGAGCAGCCATCTAATCGTCTCTCCATACCTTTGTTTCCCACTGTGAGCTGACCCAGCATGGTTGGGATGAAGCTGGCTTTGGCAGGACAGTTCTGCAAGACACTAAGCTGTGAATTCCGAGCCACCCTTCATGGATACTGCTTGTGAGTCACCTGAAATGTAATCAAGATGAGCAAGCACAAGGAAAAAAGATTGTTTGTCTTTGAGATGTATTTTTCGCGTCCATTCCATTTCCCACTCTCATACCTCGCAGTTGGAGTTGCTGACAAGAAAGAACTGTGTGTGTGCCTGGCTAGTGGTGCCTAATATACTGCTGCATTAAAACGCATGGATGTGTGCACACCTAAAATGGAATGGACACATCTCAAAAAACAACAGTTACGAAATGTTGATACATTTTTTCTATAAATTTACGGGACTTGAAAGCATTTTATTTACACAGTGAACAAGAGGGAATTAGTATTTAAAATAATAATTTAGTGCTATCAAAATAATCATTCAGTATTACAATGTTATGACATTAATGGAATATTATGTTTTTTATTGCAGGCTAGTTTTGTTGCATCGGGAAATAGGACTGATATTTCATTAGATGATCCCAACTTCTGGCAGAAATGGGCCAAAAAGGCAGAAATAGATATAGATGCCATCAGTGGTAGAGTAAGTATTTGTAGGTGTGAATATTTTTGTTTGTGTACATGCTTTTTAATGGTCTTCTTTATGTTTCTCACAATTATGTTGCTCGTGTGGATTTAATATTCTGCAGCTTGAATTATCAAATTACAACCTTTGGCCTTTAGGGATAGCATTGTTGGGTTTATGAAACTTTTTCAACCAACACTCAAACTAATCATTACACTTATTTTAAATTTGAGTTATTTGATTTAGTTGACGCAGTAGTTTGCAGCTTCAAGGCTTAGCAAATTTAACTACATCTAATCAGGAAAGAGATCTTGGAGTCATCGTGGATAGTTCTCTGAAGACGTCCACGCAGTGTGCAGCGGCAGTCAAAAAAGCCAACAGGATGTTAGGAATCATTAAAAAAGGGATAAGACAGAGACTATCTTATTGCCCTTATATAAATCCATGGTACGCCTACATCTTGAATATGCATATAGATATGGTCTCCTCATCTCAAAAAAGATATACTGGCATTAGAAAAGGTTCAGAGAAGGCCAACTAAAATGATTAGGGGTTTGGAACAGGTCCCATATGAGGAGAGATTAAAGAAACTAGGACTCTTCAGCTTGGAAAAGAGGAGACTAACGGGAGATATGATAGAGGGATATAAAACCATGAGTGGTGTAGCGAAAGTGAATAAGGAAGTTATTTACTTGTTCCCATAATATAAGAACTAGGGGCCACCAAATGAAACTAATGGGCAGCAGGTTTAAAACAAATAAAAGGCAAAGTCTTCATACAGCGCAAAGTCAACCTGTGGAACTCCTTGCCTAAGGAGGTTATGAAGGCTAGGACTATAACAGGGTTTAAAAGAGAAGTAGATAAATTCATGGAGGTTAAGTCCATTAATGGCTGTTAGCCAGAATGGGTAAGAAATGGTGTCCCTAGCCTCTGTTTGTCAGAGGGTGGAGATGGATGGCAGGAGAGAGGATCGCTTGATCATTACTTGTTTGGTTCACTCCCTCTGGAGCACCTTGCATTGGCCACTGTCAGCAGACATGGTACAGGTCTGGATGAATCTTTGATCTGACCCAATATGGCCATTCTTATGTTCTTGATCTGGTTCTCAAATCACCCAGTAAACCATTTTAACACCTAAGAATGGGATGGAGAACAAGAGGTAGTCTGACTGCTTTGTTTCCATTGGCCACAATCTCTGCCATGGGAACTGCTGTGTGTGATAAATATACAACATATCAGTTCTACATAACCCTAACACTACCTCTGTGCTGAAAGAATCCCTAGGTGATCAGTTTTAAGATGGCTTTGTCTCCTTTGCATTGCTAGGAGCATAGGGAAGAAATTGGTCCCTAATTCCTATGGCAGTATTGAGTGCAAATAATGTATTACATCTAGCTTGTAACTAATGTATTGGTCTCATTATAGGAGTAAAGAATGGAAAAATGTCTGGTTTTGTTGCATAAAAATACTATAATTGGTTTACAGCTAATGATTTCTTTTATTTTTGTGTTAACTTTAATGGAATTTAATTAGAAATTGTCTTCTCAAACTTGTCAGATACTTCTGGAAATGTTATCAACTATGTCTTAGATAATATTTGTTAAAATTTTACAGAACAGCCTGGTTATTGATACCCCAAGAATTAGGAAGCAAACAAGACCCTTTAGTGCCACAAAAGATGAGCTGGCTGAGTTATCAGAAGCAGAGAGTGAAGGGGATGATAAACCAAAA
Source organism: Pelodiscus sinensis (assembly GCF_052426305.1). NCBI lineage: Eukaryota > Metazoa > Chordata > Testudines > Trionychidae > Pelodiscus > Pelodiscus sinensis. The sequence goes on along the minus strand of NC_143063.1, from coordinate 18,092,314 downwards.
CTCCGCAGGCCTTGTGATCGCTCCAGTGGATATGGAAGAACAGAGTGCTTTCGGGTGGAGAAAAACTTATTGGTCTATGGGTAAAATATAGTCCATTTTTTTTAAAGTGAAACTCGCAACATAGTATTCATTTCTAAATATACTAAATCTTACATACAGAATATGTTTCTAGTTTCATAAAGAAGAATGAATTAAAGGTCTTAATATGTATAATGCTTACATGCATTTTAAATGTTGCCAAGAGTTTAAATCTACTGTATATTTGAGAGAGTTTGTGTCCATCCAACTGTCTTTTAGCCTGTTGATTCAAGCACTCCTAAACAGTAAGGGTTAGGGCCACCAAATTCAATATGCAGCTTCCTCTTATCATAACTTTAAGCAAGGTAAGGGTTTGGTGATGGTAGGACAATGGGATGTGTCTAGAATGCGATTTTCTCATAAAATGGAAAAGGAGGGGTCTATTAGCAGAGACAGTTATACTGTATAAATGACCATAGTGAGAAGCAAGGGCCAGAGATGGGGACCGGGACAGCTATAACCCCATTGTGGCAGCAGGGGGCAGATATGGAGAAAGGGACAGCTATGTACTATATATTTGGAAGAGTTTATCTATTTGTGTGTTTGTCTCTGTCCCCCAACCAAGGAACATGTGCCCCTCCCCTGGCTGTGCCTGTTGCAGCTGCAGCAGCCATGGACATTCACTTCTCACCTGGCCCCAAGCTGCTGCGGTGACAGGGATGGGGGACAGACAGACACACACAAGGCAGCCTCCTTTTTCTTCTGTATTTTAAAGTATTTCTTTTAATATACTGTTAATGTACTTTTGTATTTTTTATTTTCATTATCCCTGCCTGCTAAGAGGTGTGCTTTCAGGAACTCAAGTCAACTACAGATCACAAATAATGCTTTAAAACTATATAGCCGGTTTTAAAATCAGAGTCTTATGCATGAGACATGTTGGGGGAATTTGGAATGGGAATTTGATTACGTATCCTGTAGAAGCCTTTTCTCTTCTGAAAAGTTTGCGTATGTGTGTGAGTTTTTTCTTTTTTGAATCAATATGTGAAAAACTTGTTAATCCACAGATGATATATAAATTGTAAGTGTTCACTGGAAAGAACTATACACAGTTAGAAATTGCATAATATAATGCACATACCGTATGTGTTCATTATAAAATCAGTATGAAAAAATGGCAGTTTTCAATTAAATGCCTAAATTAGGTTTATAAATCCATAATTAGCTGTGTAAGCAACCTGATTTTCAAAAATACTAAGCACCCTGCAATTCCAGTTGGCTTGAGTAAGAACTTGGAGATGCTCAGCACTTTTGAAAATCAAGTTTATTTGAGCTAACAATTGAGAACAAGAATCTTGGCTATATTTTATATAAAGAGAGCGAGAGTGCAATTAGCAATAATGTAATAACAGTTTACTGAACCAGTAATCAATATTTTAGACATACATTCCTCAGAATTTGGTTTCATATAGTTCTTTTTATATTTACAGCATAATAGTATATGAAGTTTGAGTGAATAATATTCTCATGTGCTTTGGTAATTTAAACTACCAAAGACACCAAAAAAGTTGAAAACCACAAAATCTTAATCTATTATATATTTTGAAGAGTTTGGTTTTATTTGGTTTGGTTGGTTTCTTTGGTGGATTTGTTTATGCAAAATAGTCATACTTCGCGATTTCCTATAGATACCAAATTTGCATAAACAATTGTGCCACTTAAATTAGCAGATTGCACTACTTTTTACAACAGAATATGCTGTGTGAAAGGTTTAAATAATTATTTTTGTTTTTCATAGGAAAAAAGTCATGACTATTATGTTTAGAGTTCATAAAAAGTATTTGCTAACAAAATTAAAATCTAGTTGCCTGTTCAACTGTCATTGTAATTCAAAGAAAATTTTTACTGTTACAAATAACAAAATAATTCAAATTAGTTA